>NC_056729.1:1253665773-1253990773 GCF_019279795.1 Protopterus annectens
TTTAGTCATTGAGTTCCATGTGAAAATAGTCCTTGAATGGCTTGTCTATTGAAATATCAAGAGTCTGGAGATAGGCAGTCATTCCTGCGGGAATCATTATTTGATCTATTCTTCTCCGTGCAAGGAATTTCTTCATGTCTTTAGCACGTGAGTGCTGGCTGAATCCTAGACTAGCAGTCCTCTTTTGCCACCTCGCAAAACAAGTGGCAGCATTACATTGACCCACTTCCTTATAACTGCTTGTGTGCACCAGGCTTTTTTGGTTTCAAGAATGTAAATGCATAAAACAGGTTCAGTCTTATCTTTCTTGCCCTTACTAATGATTAGAGGTGGGGTTTTCTTCCCATCTAGATGAATTGCCAAAATATAGGTAACACTTGCACTTTTGTAACCAGTGGAGGAAATGTAGATTGATGAGGCACCCCTCTGATCAATTGTTTGAGATCCTTGGCCCACAAACACTGCAGTTCCATTCATAGCAATCATGTTGGAGAGCTGGTATTTAGAAAAATCAATGCCATCAACAAATAACTTGAATGCAAGTGCACATTAATAACTTCAATATCTTCTAGCTTGAACAGTGTTGTTGATCTTCTTAGAGACAGTTCATATCGCTGAAGGAAGCCATCTAGCCAATGTTATGATGCTTTGAATTCTTCTGGGGATATTTCTAACTGTGGTGCCATTGCAAGGGCAAATACTTGAATATCAGCCCTGTGCACAACCAAAGCCTTTGCTCTCCTATTAACAGTCCATTCACAGATGGTGTTCCAGCTCAGGAAATAATGGTTGCTGACCTAATCCACACTTGCACTTCTTAGCATTTCCCTCGTCGGCCTGTTGACTGAGGTTATCATACACTGCACACCATTTTCGGACCATTCGCAGATCCAACTTCTTCTCTTTGCAGAAACCCATCAGATTCTTTCCCCAGGAGTCCTCCACGATTCCTTTCTTGTACTCGACAGAATAGCTCTTTCTTTTTGCACTCATCTTTTCTGGGGGTGGGGGGGGGTTAATTGAAGACTTACGAGACAGGAGTGGCAACACAAAATGGCAATGGTTAAGAAGACACAACCACAGCCATTTGTTATCAAGTGTGCACGTTTTACATACGTTGTCTGTACTTTGACCAATCAAAGAAAACTTCCCAGTGTTTATGGGCCAAGGATCTCAACCTTCAAGTGTGAGTGAGCATTAGGGTTACAGAAAGAATTATGGAGGACTTGTAAACCACAAAATGAAGCAGCTTTTTAGGCAAAACAATAAAGCCCTGAGCAGGGCAAGCTTAGAAAATTGTGAAAAAAACCCACGGACGGCTCAGCACACTTCAGTTCACTTTATTCCACAGAAACACAGCACACGTTATTGTTTTGCCTGAAAAGCTGCTTCATTTTGTGGATTACAAGTTTTATTTGGAAGCTACTGTGAATTATGGAGGAATCCCAGGGAAAGAATCTTACGACTTTCTGCAAAAAGAAGAAGTTGGGTGTCCGAATGGTCCGACAATAGCGAGCAGAGTATGACAACCTCAGTCAACAGGTGTCAATAATATTATTTTATAATTCAACACGTCCGGCGTGTGTTGTTGATGATCTTAACTGGGGCTTATATCATGACCACCCTGGAAAACCATGCTAGGCCTTATTCTCTTGTTAGGTCTTATTTACGGAGAAATACAGTATATATATATATATATATATATATATATATATATATATATATATATACACATACATACATACATTTATATCTACAGCATGTATGTGTGTGTGTGTGTGTGTGTGTGTGTGTGTGTGTGTGTGTGTGTGTGTGTTTGTTTGTACATGCCTATGTATGTGTATATATACATTTATGTGTGAAAGCCATTCATGGCCAAAAGTCAGTATACCAGCATCAATGGGAAAGGAGGAAAATGGAAAAAAGGGAATAAATGTATAATTACTTTTACAGGTCAAGCTTAAAAGAAAACTAGAAAACTATTATGTCCCATCTCCATCCATATAATTTATCATTCCTTCAGGAAAAACTGTGCCCTCCTTAAGACCCAACATAACTACAGTAGGAAGCACCTATTTGACACACGTTGCTGTGGTACCCCACTAGAAAGGGTGCAGCCACCCATCATATAACAACAGCTAGCATCATAAGTAGAAAATAAAAGCTTCCCAGAACTATCAGTACTGAAAGGTTCCAAAAAACACAAAGTACCAGTATTGCTCCAAACCCCTCCATTAGTGTGCTCGTAGATTTTTGCAGCCCATATCCTATCTTCTAAGGTGTTCCCCTCCACTACGACAGGGCTGCCAGGAACAACCCCAAGAGTGGATGTGTTTTGTGGCATTAACATTCTAACACCCTAATTAGGAACATACTGAAACTAAGAAGTGTAGGTCTAAAAGTATACTATTAAATATTATTGTACATCTCTGCCCAAGCATGCACACTACTAGCCTCCCTCCACTGTAATCTGGTTTAACTCTTATCTCATTCTGCACTGCAGAACCCTCCCACATGAAAATGCTTTTTATCTTATTCTCCTCATCCAACTTGCATTCTGACATGACTAGTTGAAGTTACAGGCACCTGCTAAAACCCACAGCTATTAGACTGCCTAGCTCTCTACAATTTTTCTCGCTGTATAGAAAGCAATCTAACAGCAAACTGCTAGGTATTTTGGTGAGACAATTACCTGCTTTTACACAGTAAACTGATTGTCTCTCACACTGCTTATACTCTGTGTGCTCTTACCAGAAGGACCTGTGTAAATTGTAGAGCTATATGTCGTGCAGACACAACAGTGAACACTCATAAAAAACCTGCAGTAATTGGAAATCTGATAACTTAATCTACCCCGCCAAGTTGTGAAAGCTAAAATACCAAACTGCACTCAGCAGACCTCATTATACTGAGCTTTTGAAGCCATCGTGTGTTAAACTGAACCCGTTCCAAATCAAGGTGGAAAAGGAGTCCGATAACACAGTAGAATAAAATATCACTTACACTGTATATAATTGTATCTGGCAAAGTGGTGTGACTTTGGTGACTATATTTTATGCAGCACTGAAATTATGAATTAATGAGGATTGCAGAGAAGAAGTAGTAAACCCATCAAGTGTAGCAGGATATATTTGGAATCCTCACCCAAAAATAAGTTATGTAGGAACTTATTTATAAAGCAAATTTAACTTGATGTGTGAGCATATATATCATAATACTCTGAAACTACCGAAATTGTAAAAATTGTATAAAAGTGTTGAAAATGTTATGATTTTGTGTCACAGTGATAAAAATGTGTGCATTCCTTTAAGTATGCAAAGTGTGGGAATTTTCTTGCAGTGCATCCCACAGACTAATTAGCAACCAATCAGTGACTTTGCCCACTATGAAAGAGAGCAGCCTAGAAATATAAAGTCAGGACATTAGTCCCTCACTGGAAGAAAAGTTGAACTTGTGCTAAAATGAAGTCTAGTCAGCATGGAATGAGTAGCCTAGTTGGTGCTAATATTTGGAGTACTACTGTTGGACTTTGCTTGAGTTTGGGACTGAGCAATTGAAGCTTAAGAGCAAGGCCTAGACGTTTTGGAGCTGAGAGGTGATGCCTAGAAGAAAGGCTTAAGAGTAAATCCTAGAAACTTGGATGACATTGTGAATATCAGAGTTTAGTTAGGACCTAGGATAGAGGCCTACCTGAATCTTGAAGGACTGTTTGGATTGCTGAATAATTTCAAAAAGTACTGTTTACTTTGTATTGTTCAAAAGCCAAATGACCTAATCATTCAGCTTATGAAATTAAAACAATGTGGATTTTATGTATGTCCTGCCTCTAGTCATCATTATCATCATCATCAACCCCCATTTTTCCCCATTTTCTACATGGGGTCGGGGTGTCCTGTCAACTGTCACCATCTCTCTCTATTCAGTGCCACTCTCCTACTTACTTCAACTCTTATGCCTGACTGTTGCTGGTCTTCCTTCACACAATCCACTCACCTCTTTGTTGGACATCCTCTTTTCTTCTTGCCCTCTTCCTGTCTGCCTGAAATCTTCTTCACTAGGTTCTCTTTTACTTTTCTGCACATGTGCCCAAACCAAAGTAATCTGTTCTCTACTGTCCCAGCCAGATATTTGAAGCTGTTAACTTGTTCAGTGAATAATATAGCAATAACCCATGCCTGAGTGTGGGTAATGCTGGATTTACCCGCCCGAGGGACCAAACAAAGCCAACCGTGGGTAAATACAGCATTACCCACACCCAGAAGTGGGTTATTGCTATTATACCATGACATTATTTAAGAAAAGAAACTATTACTTTTCTTAAATAATGGCATAGTATAATGCCTGTTTACTGCCCTTCCGCAGATGTTTGGCATCCGCGGCAGTTCTGATGTACTGCGCACCTGCGCAGTACATCAGAGCTGTGGGCAAAAGCAATGGAGAAAGCAAGATCTCCGTTGCTTTCGCTATGTTAAATGGGTTTAACATAGCGAGACAGTTTTAAAATAAGCAACGGAGATGTCCGTTGCTTATTTTAAAACTGTCTCGCTATGTTAAACCCATTTAACATAGCGAAACAGTAAAAAAAGCAACGGAGATCTTGCTTTCTCCGTTGCTTTTTTTTTTTAAAACCTGTCTCGCTATGTTAAATGGGTTTAGCATAGCGAGACAGCTTTAAAATAAGCAACGGAGATCTCCGTTGCTTATTTTAAAGCTGTCTCACTATGTTAAACCCATTTAACATAGCGAGACAGTGTTTTAAAAGTAGAGTTATACTAATGGAAAAAAGTCCGGGCGACTGGACCTTTTTCCATTAGTATAACTCGATTTACAATGTGCACGCTGGCCAATCAGCGTGCATGTTTTGGGGGTATAATATAAATTCTCAGCTTCTTTTGATTTCCTCCATTTTCTGCCATTACAACTGTCTTATCTGTACTCAGTTTTGCATTCCACTCTCCTATCCTTTGCTCATTTTCTTGTTCAGAGTCTGCCTGTAATGCCTCATCATCTGCATATAGCAACTTTTGCTAGTGTAGTCCATCACCAGTATGAACAGCAGTGGGCTCAAAGCTGAACCCTTATGCACACCTACTCTCACTGGGAACCCCTCTGTGTGACCAAATACTGTTCGTACTTGAGTCATTAGTTACTTGTACATAGCTTCTACTAATTCTACCACTGTTTCTGGGACTTTGAACTATGCCAAAATCAGCTTTCTTGGACCTTTCCATATGCTTTTTTTCTCAAATCTAGGAATGCCTAGTGAGACTCTTTTCTCATTTCTAGCTTCCTCTCAAGTATATGTCTCACTGCAAACTTCGGGTCAGCCATGTTGCATCCTGATGTAAGTCTGAACTGCTCATCTCTCATCTTACGTTTCTACTGCTCTGCATATTCATTTATCAGTCACCCTCTCAAAAACGTTCATGCAATGTGAAACAAGTTTGGTACCTCTATACTGCCCACAGTTGTGAATGTCCCCTTTGATGTTCTTTGTGTTTCACTGACTGCAACAGGGAATACACTCGAACATCTACATTTATGGTAAGTGTACACAACTGTACATTATTGAACACTGGCACTAGTATGCCTGTTCTCCAGTCATCTGGGATATGTCATTCTCTTCATACTGCTATGATCCATTTCTTCCCTATCTCACTCAACATCTTTATCACATCTGCTGTGACCTCTTCAGAGCCTGCTGCTTTGCCTAACTTAATTTTCCTTAGAGCTGCTTATTTCGTCTATGGTAGGCTACACCTCTTTTTTCATCGTAGGCTGTGCCTGGGCCAGTACAGATTCTGTGGCTTTTCTTCATTCAGAAGCTGCTGCAAATACTCCTTCAAACTGCCTTTCATGTCCTGTGAAATGGTGAGCAGGTTCCTGCTGGCAGCCCTTATGAAGGGTGTCTGACTTTCTTATGTATCTTTCTGCTTTCCCTTGCAACCTGATATAGTTTATTTGTGCTATCTACAGAGACATTTTCCAAAAGCTGGTAGAGTGCCTCTGATGCCTTTTTATTTGCTGTTTCAACTCCTTTCTTTGCCTCTTTGTTAGCCAGCCAGTATTGCTTCCTAGTCTGTTCTGTCTTTTCTGTCTCCATTTTCCTGCACTCCTTCTTTCTTTTGATGACTTCCCGGACTTCTACATTCCACCACTTGCATTCTTTATGTACTTTATTTCCATACCTGGCTCTACTGCATAGCTGTTCTATAATCCTTGAAGTTGTCTGGGACGACAGGAATAAAGAAGGAGAGGCCATTCTAAACATCTGACTGGATAATGGCTTGATAGTGGTCAACACATCATTCGGCAAGAGAGATAGTCACAAGATCACATACAAGAGTGACCAACATATGGGTCGGGTAAACTTCCTAATAAAGAAAGGACATTGGGATAGTCAGTGATTACAAAGTCATCCCCAATGAAACAGTTGGCTCACAGCATAAACCACCAGTTGTCACAATCAGCTGTAAGCAATGGTCCGAGAAGGCTCTAAGATCAACAGAGACAAGACTGAAGACCTGGAAGTTGACTGAAGAGGAAAGCACATAACTTCAAGGCAATACTAAGGGGTCTAGCATCTCAACAAGAAAAGGAAATGGGTGGAGTTGAAGAAAAATGTAAGCACTTCACAGCAGCATTTGTGAAGACCTAGGAACAGATATGTGGCTCAGACAGGTATGGAAATAAAGTTTGTAAGGAAATGTAGTGGTGGAATGCAGAAGTGCAGGAAGTTATCTAAAGAAAGAAAGAGTGCCGGAAAAAGTGGGAGATAGAAAAGATAGACCAGGCTAAAAAGGAATTCTGTTTGGCTAACAAATAGGCTAAAAGAGCAATTGCAATAGCAAATAACAAGGCATGACTGGCATTTTACTAACTTTTGGAAAGGATCTCAGTAGATGGCTTGAAGACAGACTATCAAGCTGCAAGACAAGGGCAGAAAGATAAAGAAGATCATCATCAGACACCCTTCATAAAGGATCCCAGCAAAACCCTGCTCTCCAGTCCACTGAACATGAAAGGCAGATGGAAGGTGTACTTCCAGCAGCTTCTGAACGAAAAAAAAAACTCAGTAGAAACTGTACTGCCCACCCTAGAAGAAGTAAAAATAGCACTAAAGAAAATTAAGTCAGGTAAAGCAGCAGGATCTCATGAGGTCACGGATGATATGAACAAGATAATCAGTGAGTTAGAGGAGAAATGGCTTTAGAGGGTACTCATATCAGTATTAAGAGAAAGGCATGTCCCAGATGACTAGAGAAAGAATAGTTGTGTAAAATCTTACCATAACCATAGATGTCCTTCTCTTCCATGTTGCAGTATTCATAAGTTTTGAGTTATCCTCTGCTTAGCTACCTGAACGTTCGGCCATTATACAAATGCTTTAGCCACTGCAAGGTACATGGGATGTCTGACTTTGGCCATAGGGTGTGTAGGCCATAAAAGCAATGTCTGCATGTACCTTTCCTCAGAACTAAACACCCCAGTCGGACCCCAGTCCCAGGATAGCTGTACAAGTCCTGTGTCATCCAACAAGACATTTATATATATATATATATATATATATATATATATATATATATATATATATATATATATATATATATATAGGGGACAGGATGGAGCAATAGAATACTGTAACATGGAAGAGAAGAACATCTATGGTTATGGTAAGATTTTACACAACTGTTCTATGTCCTTCTATTCCCATGTTGCAGTATTCATAACCCTTGTGTGAGTGCCAAAGCTCAAAGGGAAGAAGTGGGTGGTATGGAACTGTTTTCCAAGAATCCTTGCAGGATTGCCCTAGCAAACTCTGCTTTAGACCTGAAAATATGGTCCAGTTTGTAGTGTTTCATGAAGGTATGGACAGATGCCCAGGTAGCTGCCTCTAAAATGGAAGCAGTATCCAGCCCTTTGAAGAAGGTGCCAGATGAGACCATGGCTCTAGTGGAATGGGCTTTAATTTTTGAGGTTAGCTGTTTGCCATGGTAGGTGTAACAGAAGGCTATGGTCCTGAAAATCCAGGCAAAATGGTCTGTTTTGTCACCATTTTTCCCAGAGCTCTGAGGTGAAAAGAGACAAACAATTGCTCTGATCTCCTAAGGGACTTGGTCTTGTCAAGGTAGAATCTTAGTTGTCTGTGAAAATCAAGGGAATGCAGGGCTCTCTCACTATCATTCTGGGGATGTGGAAAAAAGGTGGGGAGGTGAATATATTGGTTCAGGGACAGCTCCTTGACCACCTTAGGCATAAAGGATGGGTTGGTCCTTAGGGTCACTCTATCCTTGTGAAAGATAAGAAAAGGTGAGGTGGCCATGAGGGCCTGGAGCTGTGACACTGTCCTGGCTGATGTCAGGGTCACAAAAAGTACATTCTTCCAAGTGCAATATTTTAGAGAAGCTTTTGATGCTGGTTCAAAAGGAGCAACAGTGAGCTTCTCTAGAATTCAGTTCAGGTTCCATGGGGGTTGAAATGGCCTCCTGAGGAGTCTGAGGTGCAGAACTCCCTTAAGGAATAACTTCACTGGAACTTGGGAGGCAAGAGGAGGGTCAAGAGGCAGACAAGCCAAAATAGCAGCTAGGTGGGCCTTAACAGTAGAATATGCTAGCCCTGCTTGCAACAATTCACACAGGTAAGATAGCACTAAATGGACCTCTCCTTGAAATGGGTCTAGCTGTCTTTGAAGACAGCAAATGGAGAATCTTTTCCATTTGGACAAATACAATCTCTTAGTATTGGGTTTCCTGGCCTCCTGCAGGACATTAAGCACATCCTCAGTGTAAATGTGTCTGAAAGGGATCAAAACTCTTATCACCCACGGGAAAGGTTCATAGATTCCAAGTGGGGATGGATTAGGGATCCATTGTCCTGTGTGAGAAGGTCCACTCTGTGAGGTAACTTGTGATGATTGCCCCTGGCTAAATGTAGAAGAAGGGGGGACCAATGCTGTCTTGGCCAAAAGGGAGTTACCAACAAGATTTTTGGTTTGGTCTGCTGAATTTTCAATAGAAATTTTTGTAGGAGTGGGAAGTGGGGAGGAATGCATAGAGAAACATCCCCTTCCATGAGATAGAAAAGGCATCCATTGCCCTCACTAGGGGGGCTGGGTGCTCTGGTACAAAAAACTGTCTGTTCAGAGAGAAGGCAAACAGATCTATTTGTGGTATAGCCCACTTGTTCAGAAACACATCCCTGTGTAGCATCCATTCATGGGATTGTGACATGGACCTGCTCAAGGTGTCTGAGAGTTCTGAGCAGAGGGAATATCGACTGCATGGAGGGTGACTCCATGTTGGACTGCCAGTTCTCAGGCCTGCAGTGCAAGTCTGCATAATAAGTAACATTTTGTTCCCCCATGTTTGTTCACATACCAGAGAATGTAGTGTTGTCTGTGAACAACTTCAGAGAGCCTTGCTTCAAAATGTGTTGGAAGGCTCTCGGAGCAGGGATGATGGCTCTCATTTCTCTGATGTTGATGTGCTCCCGCTTGAAGGGGCCTGTCCATGTGCCTTGCACCTCCAAGCAGCTTTCCCATAGCAGCTCCCCAGCCTAGGTTTGAGGCATCTGTGTACATCTCCTGGACTGGGGTGAGGGGTTGTAATGGAAGTCCTGGGTTGAGAGAGACTAGACCCAACCACCAAAGTATCTCCTTCCTCATCATAGGAAGGGAATGCTGTGGTCCAAGGGGGAGAGTGCTGGATCCATGTTGACCTCACGTACCATTGAAGTTTTCTCATGTGGAGTCTTGCCAGTGGCAACATGGGTATAGTGGAGGCCATATGTCCTAGGAGTCAGGGATATTGTCTCCCTGTAATAGCAGTAGCATGGAGATATTGCTTCAGGCTTTCCACCTTTTGGGGTGGAAGGAATGCCCTCATAACATCTGTCCTCATTTTGTACCCCAGGAAAAGTTGGTCCTGGGAGGGGTTTAGTTTGGACTTGGGAAAACTGATGTTGAACCCCAGGGACTGCAGGACAGAGATGACGTTTTGGAGATGGATGTGTAGGGAAGTGGAACAACCTGCCTGGATCAGGAGGTCATCCAGGCATGGAAAAATCTGAATCCCTTGGACCCTGCTACCAGTGGAACCAGACAGATGGTGAATATCCTTGGAGCAGTAGATAGTCCAAAGGGGAAGGCAGAGAACTGAAAATGCGAGGAACCCCTAGAGAATCATACATATTTCCTGTAGTTGGGCCTTATGGGGATATGTAGATATGCATCTTTGATGTCTAAAGTGGCCAGAAATGCCTGAGGCATTAGCAGGGGGAAAAGAGTAGTGTAAGCATGTGAAAAGTGGGTACCTGTAGAAAACGATTTAGGTGGGAGAGATCCAGGATGGGTGACCATGGGACATCTTTCCTTGGGACTAGGAAAAGTCTGGAGTAAAAGCCCTTTCCCTTTTCTGACAGAAGGACAGGTTGAATAGTCCCTTGAGAGAGGAGGCTATCCAAGACTGTCTGAAAAAGGGAGACCTGGTTCTTTGGTGGCTGTAGGATGCTCTTAAGGAGGGACGAATGACCCAAGTCATGAAGTAACCCTTTTCTATGATAGACAAGACCCACTTGTCTGATGTAATGCTTTGCCAGATGGGAAGACAGTGAGAGATTCTTTGGGATAGGGGAATAGAATCCAGAGGGGTGTGAAGGGGAAGGCAGGTAGTCACAAGACTACTTGCCCTGTCCTGAAACTGAGGTTTCTGAACTGGAGTCTGAGCAGGCCTGGAAGGAGGCTGCTGCTTCCTGGAGCTCTTTTTGCTCCAAGAGTGAGGGGTAGGAGCAGAAGGTTTCCTGATGAACTGTGTCTTGGTGGGATAATTCCTATGGAATTTAAGGATTGGAGACACAAACAAATGTTTTAAGTCTTGTAAATCCTTCCCTTTTTGCTGAAGGGTTTTGAAAAGCTCTGCCAGTTTACCCCCAGAAAAGGGCAGAATTATCCACGGGTGCATCCAGACATTTAGCCCTGATAGCATCAAGTAGGGGTTGGAGTCCAGCCAAGAATACCTTCTGAGCACTGAGGCAGAAGCTGCAGATCTGGCCGAGGCCACTGCAGCATCATAGCTGCATCTGATCAAGTGTCTTGTCACTTGAGAAGACAAGGCGATGAGGCTAGATATTTGAGCCTTAGAAGGCGAGTCTGGGACATCAGCCAAAAGTTTGGAAACCTGAGTCAAAAGGGCCAAGGCATACTTATACGTGTGTCCAGTAGTTAACCACCCTAAAAGCCAAAGTGGCAGAGGTGTATACTTTTTTGCCAATGTGTTCCATGGTCTTATTGTCCTTATCAGTGGGAAGGACAGTGGTGGAGGGAAGTAATCTGAAGAGTTTGTCTGCAGAGATTGAAACAGTGCCAGGGTCTGCAACAGGGTATTTAATCAGAAATTTGGCCCCTTCTGGGACCTTTTAAAACCTGTCAGGCCTTCTATGGGCTGGTTGTTGGGCTTCAGGGTTTTTAGAGGCTGCACTGAAGGCATCCAAAAAGGCTGGGATGACTGGAGGGATGGCAGAAGGTGAAGAGGTTTCCATTTGTAAGAGTTCATAATACCTCTTTTAAACCTTGGACATTTCAGTAGATTCCCATTTAAAAAACTCTCTCGTTTTAGAGATGGTTTCACCAAAGATGAGATCCTCTCCCTGTGGAGTCTGCCTCCGCAGAATTCTCCTCAGAAGAGGCATACCCAAGAGGAGTGGGCATCTGAGAGGCATAGAAGGCCTAAGGGCCATGAAAGCATTAAATAAGCTTTGAGAGAAAGCTTGCCAATCAGACAAACTTTCTGAAGGAGGAGAGACATGTTTTGTCTTTTGTTTCCTTTTTAAGGAAGAGGTAGGCCTGGGGGTGTAGGGCCTGTTCTAAAGCAGTGGAAGGACTGGTCTGGACATCCATTGCAAGCCGAGGTTCACCCTCATCATTGATGCCCGACATCTGCAATACCTTAAGGACGTGCTTTCAGCCATAGGTTTTGCGCCCTCCCGAATGGTACCCACTATACCTAACTTGACTGGTTACGTACGTTCCTCCAGGTGAATGTTGGCCATAGGGGGAACATTGTGTGGGGGAGGTGCAGCAGTAGGTTCAGGCCTGGAAACCTTGGCCTTTTTTTTGGTGGTTCAATGGTCTGACCGGACAGCCCTTCCATCTCCAGAGCCAGACGTAAGATGCTGGTTTTCTAAGTAGATGTTTAGGGCATGCAGATGGCTGCGAAGAGTTTTAGGAACAAAAGCCTGACAAATCTCGCAGGTTTTATGGTTGTGGTTGGGCCCCAGGCAGAAAAGGCAGAGGTTGTGGGTGTCCTTATGGGAGATCTGATGTCTTCACCTACACTTTCCTTTCCTGGATGACATGAACCTAATCAGACATGCAGTGACCAAAAAGAGAAGAAGAAAACGGCCCCAATGGGGTACTTATTTTAAATTCAAAGCTCTGACAGCAGAGACGGCAGGAAGAGCTGATGTTCGACTGTTGGCAAAGAAGTTCTGAGGAAAGTGTCTTTTGTTTCCATTTTAATGAAGAGGTAGGCCTGGAGGGTGTAGGGCCTAGGTTCTTTGAAGAAGCACTTTTATACACTTTGGAAGAAATTGCTCCCTAAAGACTTCTGCCTGTGTCCCCTCCTCAGAGCAACCTTTCCCATTTAAAGTAGTTGTTCACTTTATTTATTTTGTTTCCATTTCTGTTTAATATGATTCTCTACACCTATATCATGTCCCTCCTGGTCTGTTTAGGTCACTACTAAGACGAACTCCAGTTCCTCTCTTCTCAAGTCATACCATTTTCCCTCCATCTCTCACAAAATTTTTGTGGCTTTCCTTAAACACCTTCCAGGAATCTGTTATTTATCTCCAGGTATGATCACCAGAACTATGCACAGTTTTCAAGGTGTTATGGCCCATAGGCTTCATCTGTACCACCTCTTCTCACGCATTCACCAATTCAGTTTTAACTGTGTCTTGGGTATATTCCATTGTTATAGTCTATCATATTGAAACTCCTAAAGTCACCACATCAACCTTTGCTTTCCTTACCAGATTACTGAAATAACACTTCTTATCACACTTAATTCACCTTAGAGTTCAGGCTCTAATGGTCACTGTGACCATTGCTGTCAGATCTAAAGTACAATGACCCACCAACTTGTTCAAATTACAAAGAATTTGCCTCTCTGTTATTGTCTAGTTCTAGCTGTAGGTGAATCTATATCACAGATCCTGTGAAATTCTCTTACTCTCCCGGTATAAAAAGTGTATGCCTCAACAAGCAGAGGATTTTCTTGCAAGCAGATCATATTCACTACAGTAATTGCTTTTTAAATTCCTTATAATTTTTACAACCTTTAACTTAAACCTCATTCCCACTTGATTCCCTCCATGTAGCTCATCATTTGACTTTAACGTGTTAAGCAATAGGCAGAAGAAGGGATAGGGGAAGAGCAGATTGAAAGTGGGGTGTGACTGACTCTGAAAAACTAAAGAGGGACTGTAGTAAACTGTGAATGCTGAAGTTCTTGAAAAATGATGAAACATATGACAAAGTATATTGTGAGCAATTTAGAGTGTTGGCCAGTGGAGCACCAAGGACCAATCTAAAACCATGCTTATATCTATCTTGTATCTACCTAAAATGAAAAAGAAAATTATTTAAAAAGTCTGTTTTAATAGAATCAGTGGTTTGAAATGCCACCCATATGCCTACATAAAATAATTGGAAGACCTCATTTTAGGCATATATTGTAAAGTCTTTAACAGAAAAAATACTCTTAACATCTTATTTGCATAATTCCTTGTTACTCTTGTATAGTAACCAGATTTGCAAATACTATGCATGCAGTAGAACCACTGGTCTTCCCTCATTTCAGGTAGTCAATACTTTCTTTTTTCTAATGTATGATTGCATCTAGTCACAGAGTCAAACAATTTATTTTGGCAATTATTTTTATCTGTAAAATAGTGTGGCTATATGCTTATACGTTCTATGATCTGAAGTTATGTTCAAATTTCAAATCTGTTACCTAAGACAAAAATAGCTTGGATCAAGTGTTTGATATTCATGAGTGCTATGCATCAAATTGAAGAGTTAATGTTCTAAACTAAAGGATAAATTTCCTTATTACGTTATATCATACAATGCTTACAGGAAACCAGTCCATAACTGCAAAGGACATTGGATTTTAAAGCAGCATAAAGAAAGGATCAAGACATAAAATATTTCATAGTTAGAAAATACACACTAATGCAAGAATGTTGTAAATTAACTGAATTTGTAATAAAAAGAGAACGTAATAGGAGATATACGGTGGACATTTGCTAAACAGAATTTAATTAATTGTTTATAACAGTATTAAACTGAGGGATTGATTCTGCCCGATAGTTGTGGGAAATGGCAAAAGGTAAGCAGGCTCTATGGTGTAAACAGATGGGGCCCTGATAATAAATCTGACAGCCAGAGTTTTTTTAAAAGCTCATGTGATGGAGGACCAGAGTAAACAGTGAGAAGGGGTGGCATTCAGTGACAGGAGGGTAGTTCTACTGCACTCCCAGTAATGGGGACAGTGTCACTCACCCAATCAGTGAAAGGAGAGTAGTTTAGCTACACTCCCAGTAATGGGGATAGTGCCATAATCACATGGAAGATAGTCATTAAAATTCAGCATATAAGGGGGATGGAGCTAACTGACACTGTGTGTGGTGATATGCATGATGACAGTAATACTTGACAGTTAGGAAATATAAAAAAAAAACTCCTGGTGTACAGGAAAGTGCATGTGATGCTTCTGGCTACTGCTCTATGAGCCATCCACCCTTCCTATTCCTTGGATGGAGCATTTTCCAGACCAGGTAGTAATACCAAGGACACAAAGAAAACAGAGCACTGAGATTAGAGAGACACACACACACACACACACACACACACACACACACACACACACACACACACACACACACACACACACACACAAAGAGAATTATTTATTTTATTTTTATTTTACATTTGTTAACCAGGGGTGTCTGACTGAGCCGAAAAGGCCCTTTTTCAGCAGAGGCCCGGGGAGAAAAGCTCCACAAAGAAAAAATTACAGACACATTTAGTTATTTAGACATAATCAGTATACACACAAATTACAAGAGACATGATTTTACAGTGGCATGCGGCACAAACAGTTACAGTGGAGAGAACAATCAAAAAAGATATTAATTTTAAAAATAAAGGTAAGTAATAGATTTGTGGTGTACAGCTGAACTTTGGAATGTAGGTAGAATACATACATAGTACACAGGTACAGTACATACATTGTAGATATTGTACATTGTTGATATAGAATTGACAATGATGAAACATGCAATAATTAACACATTAGTATTCACTGTCAATAATGTTCTATGATCATTTAAAGTAATTATTTTTTTCAAAAATTGAGTTTCTTGTAAAACTTCTAGCAAAAACAGGATGCATAAATGGCTGTAACATTTCATGTATATTTAAATTCTGAGATGTTGTATTTCATGTATAATCTCTTCCAGTAGAAAAATAACAAAGGAAATACAGCTACTTAATTATTTATCAATTCATTTGTTAACTAGTAAGACAGCTGAAAAATTCCTATCCATTCTCAGTGATGAACTGGGCCACAAGAAAAAAGTTTTAGAAGAAAAGAGAGTGTCCAGCGAATAATAATTTTGAAGGAAGTCCAAGTATCCAGGGAAAACACAGGCAGCACATTGAGAGCATGCCACACAGATAGAGGAGAGGGTACAGCAGTAACTCTACCGCATGTTTTGAGGAGCTGGGTAACTACAGAAAAATACACAGACACGGGAAGAACATGCAAACTCCATACAGACAGTGAACAGAGGTCAGGAATGAACACCTGAAACTGGGAGGCAGAGGTCCTAACCACTGAGCCACTATGTTTCTACTAACATCTGAACTAAATTAAATGAATAAATGGTTTGAATGTTGTATGGTAAGCATCAGTACATAGTGTTTTTAGGTGTTCTATGGTAAGCATCAGTACATAGTGTTTTTAGGTGTTCTATGGGAAGCATCAGTACATAGAGTTTTTAGGTGTTCTATGGTAAGCATCAGCACATAGTGTTTTTAGGTGCTCTATGGTAAACATCAGTACATAGTGTTTTAGGTGTTCTATGGTAAGCATCAGTACATAGTGTTTTTAGGTGTTCTATGGTAAGCATCAGTACATAGTGTATTTAGGTGTTCTATGGTAAGCATCAGTACATAGTGTTTTTAGATGCTCTATGGTAAGCAACAGTACATAGTGTTTTTAAGTGCTCTATGGTAAGCATCAGTACATAGTGTTTTTAGATGCTCTATGGTAAGCATCAGTACATAGTGTTTTTAGGTGTTCTATGATAAGCATCAGTACATAGTGTTTTTAGGTGTTCAATGGTAAGCATCAGTACATAGTGTTTTTAGGTGTTCTATGGTAAGCATCAGTACATAGTGTTTTTAGGTGTTCTATGGTAAGCATCAGTACATAGTGTTTTTAGGTGTTCTATGGTAAGCATCAGTACATAGTGTTTTTAAGTGTTCTATGGTAAGCTTCAGTACATAGTGTTTTTAGGTGTTCTATGGTAAGCATCAGTACATAGTGTTTTTAGGTGTTCTATGGTAAGCATCAGTACATAGTGTTTTTAGATGCTCTATGGTAAGCATCAGTACATAGTGTTTTTAGGTGCTCTATGGTAAGCATCAGTACATAGTGTTTTTAGGTGCTCTATGGTAAGTATTAGTACATAGTGTGTTTAGGTGTTCTATGGTAAGCATCAGTACATAGTGTTTTTAGGTGTTCTATGGTAAGCATCAGTACATAGTGTTTTTAGGTAATCTATGGTAAGATTAGTACATAGTGTTTTTAGGTGTTCTATGGTAAGCATCAGTACATAGTGTTTTTAGGTGTTCTATTGCAAGCATCAGTACATAGTGTTTTTAGGTTATCTATGGTAAGCATCAGTACATAGTGTTTTTAGGTGTTCTATGGTAAGCATCAGTACATAGTGTTTTTAGGTGTTCTGTGGTAAGCTTCTGTACATAGTGTTTTTAGGTGTTCTATGGTAAGCATCAGTACATAGTGTTTTTAGGTGTTCTATGGTAAGCTTCAGTACATAGTGTTTTTAGGTGTTCTATGGTAAGCATCAGTACATAGTGTTTTAAGGTGTTCTATGGTAAGCAGTAGTACATAGTGTTTTTAGGTGCTCTATGGTAAGCATCAGTAAGTAGTGTTTTTAGGTGTTCTACGGTAAGCATCAGTACATAGTGTTTTTAGGTGCTCTGTGGTAAGCATCAGTACATAGTGTTTTTAGGTGTTCTATGTTAAGCATCAGTACATAGTGTTTTTAGGTTATCTATGGTAAGTATTAGTACATAGTGTTTTTAGGTGTTCTATGGTAAGCATCAGTGCATATCGTTTTTAGATGCTCTATGGTAAGCATCAGTACATAGTGTTTTTAGGTGTTCTATGGTAAGCATCAGTACATAGTGTTTTTAGATGCTCTATGGTAAGCATCAGTACATAGTGTTTTTAGGTTATCCATGGTAAGCATCAGTACATAGTGTTTTTAGGTTATCTATGGTAAGCATCAGTACATAGTGTTTTTAGGTTATCTATGGTAAGTATTAGTACATAGTGTTTTTAGGTGTTCTATGGTAAACATCAGTACATAGTGTTTTTAGGTTATCTACGGTAAGCATCAGTACATAATGTTTTAGGTGCTCTATGGTAAGCATCAGTACATAGTGTTTTTAGATGCTCTATGGTAAGCATCAGTACATAGTGTTTTTAAGTCCGCTATGGTAAGCATCAGTACATAGTGTTTTTAGATGCTCTATGGTAAGCATCAGTACATAGTGTTTTTAGATGCTCTATGGTAAGCATCAGTACATAGTGTTTTTAGGTTATCTATGGTAAGTATTAGTACATAGTGTTTTTAGGTTATCTATGGTAAGCATCAGTACATAGTGTTTTTAGATGCTCTGTGGTAAGCATCAGTACATAGTGTTTTTAGGTGCTCTATGGTAAGCATCAGTACATAGTGTTTTTAGATGCTCTATGGTAAGCATCAGTACATAGTGTTTTTAGGTGCTCTATGGTAAGCATCAGTACATAGTGTTTTTAGGTTATCTATGGTAAGTATTAGTACATAGTGTTTTTAGGTGTTCTATGGTAAGCATCAGTACATAGTGTTTTTAGGTTATCTATGGTAAGCATCAGTATATAGTGTTTTTAGATGCTCTATGGTAAGCATCAGTACATAGTGTTTTTAGGTGCTCTATGGTAAGCATCAGTACATAGTGTTTTTAGGTTATCTATGGTAAGTATTAGTACATAGTGTTTTTAGGTGTTCTATGGTAAGCATCAGTACATAGTGTTTTTAGGTGTTCTATGGTAAGCATCAGTACATAGTGTTTTTAGGTGTTCTATGGTAAGCATCAGTACATAGTGTTTTTAGGTGCTCTATGGTAAGCATCAGTACATAGTGTTTTTAGGTGTTCTATGGTAAGCATCAGTACATAGTGTGTTTAGGTGTTCTATGGTAAGCATCAGTACATAGTGTTTTTAGGTGTTCTATGGTAAGCATCAGTACATAGTGTGTTTAGGTGTTCTATGATAAGCATCAGTACATAGTGTTTTTAGATGCTCTATTGTAAGCATCAGTACATAGTGTTTTTAGGTGTTCTATGGTAAGCATCAGTACATAGTGTTTTTAGGTGTTCTATGGGAAGCATTAGTACATAGTGTTTTTAGGTGTTCTATGGTAAGCATCAGCACATAGTGTTTTTAGGTGCTCTATGGTAAACATCAGTACATAGTGTTTTAGGTGTTCTATGGTAAGCATCAGTACATAGTGTTTTTAGGTGTTCTATGGTAAGCATCAGTACATAGTGCATTTAGGTGTTCTATGGTAAGCATCAGTACATAGTGTTTTTAGATGCTCTATGGTAAGCATCAGTACATAGTGTTTTTAAGTCCTCTATGGTAAGCATCAGTACATAGTGTTTTTAGATGCTCTATGGTAAGCATCAGTACATAGTGTTTTTAGGTGTTCTATGGTAAGCATCAGTACATAGTGTTTTTAGGTGTTCTATTGTAAGCATCAGTACATAGTGTTTTAGGTGTTCTATGGTAGGCTTCAGTAAATAGTGTTTTTAGGTGTTCTATGGTAAGCATCAGCACATAGTGTTTTTAGGTGTTCTATGGTAAGCATTAGTAAATAGTGTTTTTATGTGTTCTATGGTAAGCATCAGTACATAATGTTTTAGGTGCTCTATCGTAAGCATCAGTACATAGTGTTTTTAGGTGTTCTATGGTAAGCATCAGTACATAGTGTTTTTAGGTGTTTTATGGTAAGCATCAGTACATAGTGTTTTTAGATGCTCTATGGTAAGCATCAGTACATAGTGTTTTTAGGTGTTCTATGGTAAGCATCAGTACACAGTGTTTTTAGGTGTTCTATTGTAAGCATCAGTACATAGTGTTTTTAGGTGTTCTATGGTAAGCATCAGTACATAGTGTTTTTATGTGTTCTATGGTAAGCTTCAGTACATAGTGTTTTTAGGTGTTCTATGGTAAGCATCAGTACATAGTGTTTTTAGGTGTTCTATGGTAAGCATCAGTACGTAGTGTTTTTAGGTGCTCTATGGTAAGCATCAGTACGTAGTGTTTTTAGGTGTTCTATGGTAAGCATCAGTACATAGTGTTTTTAGGTGCTCTGTGGTAAGCATCAGTACATAGTGTTTTTAGGTGTTCTATGGTAAGCATCAGTACATAGTGTTTTTAGGTTATCTATGGTAAGTATTAGTACATAGTGTTTTTAGGTGTTCTATGGTAAGCATCAGTACATACTGTTTTTAGATGCTCTATGGAAAGCATCAGTACATAGTGTTTTTAGGTGTTCTATTGTAAGCATCAGTACATAGTGTTTTTAGGTTATCTATGGTAAGCATCAGTACATAGTGTTTTTAGGTGTTCTATGGTATGCATCAGTACATAGTGTTTTTAGGTGTTCTATGGTAAGCTTCAGTACATAGTGTTTTTAGGTGTTCTATGGTAAGCATCAGTACATAGTGTTTTAGGTGTTCTATGGTAAGCTTCAGTACATAGTGTTTTTAGGTGTTCTATGGTAAGCATCAGTACATAGTGTTTTTAGGTGTTCTATGGTAAGCAGTAGTACATAGTGTTTTTAGGTGCTCTATGGTAAGCATCAGTATGTAGTGTTTTTAGGTGTTCTACGGTAAGCATCAGTACATAGTGTTTTTAGGTGCTCTGTGGTAAACATCAGTACATAGTGTTTTTAGGTGCTCTATGGTAAGCATCAGTACATAGTGTTTTTAGGTGTTCTATGGTAAGCATCAGTACATAGCATTTTTAGATGCTCTATGGTAAGCATCAGTACATAGTGTTTTTAGGTGTTCTATGGTAAGCATCAGTACATAGTGTTTTTAGGTTATCCATGGTAAGCATCAGTACATAGTGTTTTTAGGTTATCTATGGTAAGCATCAGTACATAGTGTTTTTAGGTTATCTATGGTAAGTATTAGTACATAGTGTTTTTAGGTGTTCTATGGTAAACATCAGTACATAGTGTTTTTAGGTTATCTACGGTAAGCATCAGTACATAATGTTTTAGGTGCTCTATGGTAAGCATCAGTACATAGTGTTTTTAGATGCGCTATGGTAAGTATCAGTACATAGTGTTTTTAGGTGTTCTATGGTAAGCATCAGTACATAGTGTTTTTAGATGCTCTATGGTAAGCATCAGTACATAGTGTTTTTAGGTTATCTATGGTAAGCATCAGTACATAATGTTTTTAGATGCTCTATGGTAAGCATCAGTACATAGTGTTTTTAGGTGCTCTATGGTAAGCATCAGTACATAGTGTTTTTAGGTGTTCTATGGTAAGCATCAGTACATAGTGTTTTTAGGTGCTCTATGGTAAGCTTCAGTACATAGTGTTTTTAGGTGCTCTATGGTAAGCATCAGTACATAGTGTTTTTATGTGTTCTATGGTAAACATCAGTACATAGTGTTTTTAGGTGTTGTATGGTAAGCATCAGTACATAGTGTTTTTATGTGTTCTATTGTAAGCATCAGTACATAGTGTTTTTAGGTTATCTATGGGAAGCATCAGGACATAGTTTTTTTAGGTGTTCTGTGGTAAGCATCAGTACATAATCTTTTTAGGTCTTCTATGGTAAGCTTCAGTATATAGTGCTTTTAGGTGTTCTATGGTAAACATCAGTACATAGTGTTTTTAGGTGTTCTATGATAAGCATCAGTACATAGTGTTTTAGGTGTTCTATGGTAAGCATCAGTACATAGTGTTTTTAGGTGCTCTATGGTAAGCATCAGTACATAGTGTTTTTAGGTGTTCTATGGTAAGCATCAGTACATAGTGTTTTTAGGTGTTCTATGGTAAGCATCAGTACATAGTGTTTTTAGGTGTTCTGTTGTAAGCATCAGTATATAGTGTTTTTAGGTTATCTATGGTAAGCATCAGTACATAGTGTTTTTAGGTGTTCTATGGTAAGCATCAGTACATTATGTTTTTAGGTGCTCTATGGTAAGCTTCAGTACATAGTGTTTTTATGTGTTCTATGGTAAGCATCAGTACATAGTGTTTTATGTGTTCTGTTGTAAGCATCAGTATATAGTGTTTTTAGGTTATCTATGGTAAGCATCAGTACATAGTGTTTTTAGGTGTTCTATGGTAAGCATCAGCACATGGTGTTTTTAGGTGTTCTATGGTAAGCATCAGTACATAATGTTTTTAGATGCTCTATTGTAAGCATCAGTACATAGTGTTTTTAGGTGTTCTATGGTAAGCTTCAGTACATAGTGTTTTTAGGTTTTCTATGGTAAGCATCAGTACATAGTGTTTTAGGTGTTCTATAGTAAGCATCAGTACATAATGTTTTAGGTGCTCTATGGTAAGCTTCAGTACATAGTGTTTTTAGGTGTTCTATGGTAAGCATCAGTACATAGTGTTTTTAGGTGTTCTATGGTAAGCATCAGTACGTAGCGCTTTTAGGTGATCTATGGTAAGCATCAGTACATAGTGTTTTTAGGTGTTCTATGGTAAGCATCAGTACATAGTGTTTTTAGATGCTCTATGGTAAACATCAGTACATAGTGTTTTTAGGTGTTCTATGGTAAGCATCAGTACATAGCGCTTTTAGGTGATCTATGGTAAGCATCAGTACATAGTGTTTTAGGTGTTCTATAGTAAGCATCAGTACATAATGTTTTAGGTGCTCTATGGTAAGCTTCAGTACATAGTGTTTTTAGGTGTTCTATGGTAAGCATCAGTACATAGCGCTTTTAGGTGATCTATGGTAAGCATCAGTACATAGTGTTTTTAGGTGTTCTATGGTAAGCATCAGTACATAGTGTTTTTGGATGCTCTATGGTAAGCATCAGTACATAGTGTTTTTAGGTGCTCTATGGTAAGCATCAGTACATAGTGTTTTTAGGTGCCCTATGGTAAGCATCAGTACATAGTGTTTTTAGGTGTTCTATGGTAAGCATCAGTACATAGTGTTTTTAGGTGCCCTATGGTAAGCATCAGTACATAGTGTTTTTAGGTGATCTATGGTAAGCATCAGTACATAGTGTTTTAGGTGTTCTATAGTAAGCATCAGTACATAATGTTTTAGGTGCTCTATGGTAAGCTTCAGTACATAGTGTTTTTAGGTGTTCTATGGTAAGCATCAGTACATAGCGCTTTTAGGTGATCTATGGTAAGCATCAGTACATAGTGTTTTTAGGTGTTCTATGGTAAGCATCAGTACATAGTGTTTTTGGATGCTCTATGGTAAGCATCAGTACATAGTGTTTTTAGGTGCTCTATGGTAAGCACCAGTACATAGTGTTTTTAGGTGCCCTATGGTAAGCATCAGTACATAGTGTTTTTAGGTGATCTATGGTAAGCATCAGTACATAGTGTTTTAGGTGTTCTATAGTAAGCATCAGTACATAATGTTTTAGGTGCTCTATGGTAAGCTTCAGTACATAGTGTTTTTAGGTGTTCTATGGTAAGCATCAGTACATAGCGCTTTTAGGTGATCTATGGTAAGCATCAGTACATAGTGTTTTTAGGTGTTCTATGGTAAGCATCAGTACATAGTGTTTTTGGATGCTCTATGGTAAGCATCAGTACATAGTGTTTTTAGGTGCTCTATGGTAAGCATCAGTACATAGTGTTTTTAGGTGCCCTATGGTAAGCATCAGTACATAGTGTTTTTAGGTGTTCTATGGTAAGCATCAGTACATAGTGTGTTTAGGTGCTCTATGGTAAGTATCAGTACATAGTATTTTAGGTGTTCTATGGTAAGTATCAGTACATAATGTTTTAGGTGCTCTATGGTAAACATCAGTGCATAGTGTTTTTAGGTGTAGATCAGTTATCTGAAAAAGTGCTGTTTGAATTCTTTTTAATTCCAGTTATCAAACTATTATTCACACATAGGTTTGTATGTGATTACTGGGCTAATGACCCACGGGACCTTTTTAAGCCTTGACATATTTACTATTAATTGGAAAAGATAGATTTTTATGAGGATAGAACTACCATCAATTTGCAGGCTACCCCTTCCAAAATTATACTTAATACCGATGTAAGAAATTAAACACAGACAGTATTAATGAAGTCTTGGGCAAAATAACATTATTAGGGATCACTCCTGACCAGCACCATAAATTTGATTCATGTATCAACAAAGTAATTTTGAAAATCAGCCATTAATTGAGTCAGATATACAGATTTTGGCACTTCCTAACAGACTCTGCCTGAATTGCTGTTGTATGACTACATTTTTGTTACTCTGCAGTATGCAGGTTCGATCTACACCAAAGAATGTTATAATTCCAACTCAACACTGGAAAGGGCCTCTCATTTCATTGCCTGTCAGTGATCACTTTTTATCAAAATTGTAGTGACCTTAGAAGAAGAAGAATGTAAGTTGGGTAAGGGGGTAGATGGATGCTTTCGCCGGTGTGAAACTAGATCTCATAGGTATCTGACTAGTTTACAAAAAGATAAGTTGAACTGTACCAAGGGTATGAAATCATGTGTCATCAAGCGGCCATTTATAAGTTGCTGCGACCAAACTCTTGTGATGTGAACTCTGACTGATCAAGGACACACTCTGGATTCAAGTTCAAAAATATTATGGAAAAATACTAAATGCATAAGTGGATTTAAAATCATAGTGATGCCACTTCTAGAGGACTTCTTCCTTCTACACTTTATGTTCCTTATCTTGTCTCTGCAGCTGCCCTTTTCCTTTCATTTACATTACCAGCTGCCTCATCCAAGTACTCAACTGACTTTAACATTCTGTTCCTGAATCTCATTGCTATGTTATTGTTATGAAGCTCATATATTTTGCGTCTTTTTCGTTATTTCTTCCAGTTGCCCTTGATTATTTTTGTTGCACCTCCACCCTTCATTCATTCTTCTTCTGTTTCACTTCCTGCTTACACTGCCTCACACTCCTCCTCATTCAGTCTATGTACATTCATCGTTCTTTACCCTTCCATTGTACACCATTCTTATCTGTATCAGCCGTTGCTGCTGATTCTTGCCATTCCAGTTCTAATATTATCATCTTTGGTATATTTTTTGTTATGAATTACCAACGGAAAATTCCTGGGTTAGTGAAGTTCCAGATCATAAGCCATTGATATACATATTAAAGTCATAAGATCTAACTATCTATCTATATCTGTGGCTTTGTAGCTAATAGATTATAGCACTGGTCCTGTAAACCAGCAGTCATGAGTTCAAATCTCCTTAAGGCCTCTGTGCATAAATCACTTTAACATGTGCATGGAAGTGGAGCTTATGTGTTTAATTTTGTACTGTTTAATTTCTACAAGTATTTTGGGTTTCAAATATTATGACAGGAATGGACATTATTCCTAAGTCAAAGTCTGATTAAAGTTTAAAAAATGAGTACAGTGTCAGTCTTCGATGTTAGCTATAAGTGCTCTTCGCAGCACCCGCAATATGCCCAGAAATGGCTCCTTCTGCAATTCATACAAAGTTACATGTACTAGTAACATATCTAAACAAGATTGTAAATTATTTTTTATGAGAACCATTGCTCCTACTGCTATTGGAACTGTCTGGGTATCATTGTTCCACATTGACCTCATTTCTGCCTGCAAATCCTGGTATTTTATGACTTTGTGTCTCTCTCTTCACAGTCATTTCTTGTCTCTCGTCTGATCCTTCTCCTTATATTCCTACTTTTGTTTTTCCTGCTTGACACCGATATGCTTTTCCTAAACTAAGCAGGAAGGTCATCTTAGACTTGTTCTCCTCATGCTTTAAAAGTTTCACTATGTTTGGATCTGGTGAAGTCAGCAGATATGTATGCAGTTTTAGGATTGTAGATCTATACATGCAATCAATTTTGAGGAAGCCCATATCTCCTTCAGAATGAGGGCTATATAATCTTAGTATACACTGATTTTTATTTATCATTTGATAAGCGTGATGCATTTTTTGTGTTTTCCTGTCCAGCTGATCCAACACTTGTTTGGGACCAGTCAATCACCCCAAAACTGTAAGTTACAGCAGGAAGAGCAACTCGGTCTATAGTTTGGACTTTGTTTCTAGATGTCAGAGTTGTTTTCAGTATTAATTTTAGTCTTCTAAAATATTCCTTACTGAGTTTTGTTAACATTTGTTCATGTTTCACTGTCGATCCTTCATTTCCCAAATATATAAATACTCCCTTCTACTCAAGTTCCTTTATATCACATTCCTTTAAAGCTTTCCTGCTTTAAATGTTGCTTTTGCACATTTATTGAGACCGAATGATATTCTTATATCATCTAAGAATGTTTTGATCACTTGCAGTTGTACTTTCAGCTCTTGATCTGATGAAATATGTAGCTGTACATCATCCTGAGAAGATGAGGAGTGTTTACACTTTTTCTGGGAGCCAAATTGTAATCATGACTTAATCTGTTAAGTAGACAGCTTAATGGGATAAGGGCAAGACAAAAGAGCAATGGTGACAACGAGTCACCCTGGAATATTCCCTTTGATTTTTTTATCCCTGGAATAATAATTTGTCCTTTATCATGGCTTAGCTGCAAAGTGGTTTGGCACTGTTTCATGGTCACTATAATGTAATTGATCAATGTAGGGTGTATCTTGTATATCTGTAAGCACTCCTTTATCCATGAATATGGGATGCTGTCTAATACTTTTTTGTAATCTTTCCATACTTAAGATTCTTCCAATTTTTACAATTCTCCATTATCATTTATTTAACAACAAATGATCCTTTGTTCCACATAATGTTTTTGTTGCCCTTTTGTTCTATTGCCATGACTGAGTTTTCTTCTAAATGATTATAAACTCTATCGGCATCAATTACAGCATATAGTTTATGTATTGTTGAAAGGCAAGTATTTGACTTATAGTTTTAGGATAGCTTGCAGGCTCACTTTTAAGGAGAAGCATTATTTTTCCTGTTGTTAACTAGGTTGGTGTTTGTTCGGGATGCGCATATAAGCAGTTCTCACTCAGGGCTAAATGTTTGTATAAAGATGTTAATACTTTTAGCCAGAAGTTTGGTACTTCATCTGGGCCTAGGGTTTTCTAGTTAGGAGCTTTTCTTCTTAAGTTTGTTTCAGTTTGTCTGGCCATTACTTCATCATATTTAATTCCCTGTACATTTGAATTTCTTACTGTTTCTTTTACTTCTTCTATCCATTCAACACTCTTTGTTATGTTCCACAGGGTCTTCATAGATATTTCTCCAAAATGTGTCTATTTCTTCTTTTTTTATGGTGTTTCTATTGCTTTTGCTTTGTTTCCCAATTCTCTATAAAAGTTTTTGGTCATCAATGAAATTACTTATTTTGTACTTTTCCTTTATATTTATCTACATATCTAACTTTTCCTGCCTGTGTCGATATCTTTAGTTTATTATTTGCAATAGTATATGATAGATTCTGGCCTGTTCTGATACTGGATGTTTCTTTTATCATGTTTATTTTTCTAAGTATTTTGTTGATCTGTTTCTTTAATTGCTTTGATTTTGCATTGTGGTTAAAGCAATGGATATGAATTTCATTGGGGTTTTTCTGTGCAGGTTCAAATCCTGACAATTTCAAAAGCTGATGCTTTGAGGGAAGAAGAGAGGTTGTAATTCTAACCTGTAGTTATTGACTAGGCTTTAAATATCAACCTTGCTCTCCGTATATATATATATATATATATATATATATATATATATATATATATATATAAATATATATAAACACACACACACACACACACACACACACACACATGCAATATATATTTTTTGCAGTAAGGCAACTCCCCCTGCAGCCCTTGTTTATTTGATACACACACACATATCCTTTACTTCAGTGTTATAATTCTATGGTCACACAACCCTCTAATAGGGTGAATATAGTCCATGCATGAATTGTGATCTTGCAGTGTAATAATACAAACAAATCTGGGATATTAATTATCTGAGAAAGTGTATCAGAGACTTAATGATCAACAAATTAAATGCTGACCACATGTACAAAAATTGTATTGCATGCTTCTTTTTTCTCTTTCTGTGTTACTGATTCCTGTTCCATATTTTCCTTTATTGAATCACCAATCCGTTGCAAAAACATCCCCTTAAAAGGTCCTTCCTTAGGAATGTACGTCTTCATTTCTCTTTTTACCTTCTATTTGACTTACACACTTTAAGGCCATGAGAGATTAACTTCAAAGGATTAGTTAGCACTAATCTACTATACCACATTCCGCAGAATGCTTTTATTAGGAGAATTTGGCTTCAGAAATCAAACTCTTGGAAAGTAGAAGATCACGAATCATGATTACTTTTCAGGACTGTTGCATAATTTTCTAGTGTTTGTGTATACATTTTATTATATATTATCCTTATTAGTTAATTATTCTGTTTGTACTGTACACAATGTCATTATTGTTGCAGGAAAGATTTATTCAGTGATTACCCACTTTATCTATTGTAGAGTCATGGGAGGCCTGAGCCTCCTAAGGCATTCATTGGGCAGAAGAAAGAAAAAGTAATTCTGGGTAGGACATTAGAATAATTGCAGGATGACCATATGTATTCACTCAGACACTCTCCAGTCATTCAGTAAAAATGGACTGCTCCCAGTCAGTCTTTCTTTGTTAACAGATGCAAACAAATAAATAATGAATCTGATTTGCCACATCTTGCTCTAAGGTTATTTCCTTTCCTCATGATCTCATCTGGGCAGATGGCACTGCAGCCATTTGTAAAATAAAACATTTTTCAGTACAGCATAAATATCATGCCAATAAAAATAAAGTATAATAAAGAAAAGAAAAGGGCAACAGGTGCAAAGATGGTAAGGTTTCAGTCTGCCTGTTTCTACTTCATGCCCATTAGTGTACTAAAATAAACTTCTAATAAATCATAACAGAGTATGAAGCCTGCAAAATATGCATAAAGCTCATGGAAATGTGGTTTTGTACCGGAAGTTAGATAGTGGTGTTTGATAGCACCATTTCATGTGATGATATATGCTGACTAGCAGGTTTATTTATAGTGTCCCACATTGTGCAGAGTGACATTCGTATCTTAGTGCAGAGGTTTCAGAAGTAATTGGTAATGTTAAGGAGAATGAATATAGTATATAGGCATTACACACCTATTTCAGCTACAGCCCATTTAGTGGTTTGAATGTCATGATTTATTCTACAGACTTTCTTCTGAAGGCTATTATCTGCCAAGAATTGCTTTATTTCTTGTATGTGAAGGATCAGGCAGGTAATAAAAAAGTACTGAATGAATACATTTTATTTTAAATTTAGATTGTATTTTTAAACATGCAAAACAGCCAGTTCATAATATACTATGTTGTACCTGCTCTGTGTCTGTATAAAATCAGGTGACTAAGTATTTTAACCAAAAGCAATAATAAATGGTTTCATGGTGTAGAGCCAGGCAACCAAACTGAGCTGGCAAATGGACAGAGCAAAGCATATGGTGCAGGTTTGTGCACAGCCAATATTGTTCAGTGTATGATTTAAAAGATAACACATGGGAATTACATATAATGTGCATGCATGTTTGCATGTGCTTCATCTAAGAGTAAGAAATTTCATACTTAGTAACAATGTGCAATGCAAAGTTGGTAACAACACTAGAGCAATATATTTAATACTAGACATATTTGTTAACAGTAAATGAAAAACACATGCTATTCTACTGCAGTTGTCTAGGCTACTTTTCTGCTATAATAGATTAGGACTTAATATGAAGAGGTGATATACTGTATGGTGAAGGGAGAAATGGAAGGGGAGGGTATCAGATGTGGAACATAAGTATTGCACCTAATATTTTGGCCATGTATCAGCTGCTGGGATTTAATGTGCAGGACAACAAGGATGTGACCAGCATTATGAAGTGCTGATTAGAAAGCTGATGTTGAATGTTCTCCAGGTGATAGGTCAGCAGTGGATGACATCTACTTTAAACTATATTAGGGATCAAATGCTGCTCCACCAACAGCAGAGAACAGATAAAGAAGAAAGATTTACTCTTGCTGACCATGGTGATCAATAGGGATGGAATCCAGGTCAGGAGACTGGATCCAGATTTGCAGACTGGATTCCTTCTTCAGTAGAAGGATTACATATTTTTAGGGTAGTTTCAGGGAACTGTGTATGTAGAAAGTAGACTGACAGAGCAAATTACAAGATGGGATAATATTTCTTTAAGTCAGTCACAGAACTGTAAACCATAAGCTACTCTTCCTGACAGAGAGAACAAAACAATATAATATCAGTGGATGATTCTGAAGATCATAATAGCTGATCGAACAATAATGATTTCAAATGAAGACAAAACAGGATTTAAATCAATGACTGAAAGAGGGTTAGGTATCTGGGTTAGAATGGGTATGCCTAGGGATGCGTGGGAAGGTGGCTAATGGGTTGTTTAGTCTTTTTAGTGTCTCTTCAACCTTTTTCCAAATGAAGAACTAAACCCAGGAAATAGAAGGCACCCAGGAGGAACAAGGAAGTGACTGAGAAAGTAGAGACTAGTTACTTAATGTTAGTAAATGGAAAATTAATAGTCACAGTACTGTAGAACAAGCTAGCAGGATTTCTTGTGAAGAATTTCAGGATTTGAGATGTTATAGAGTGATTTGTCTGATTAATCTTAATCAGTATTGTGACTCTTCATGGTAGCACAGCACACTGTCCATTTAATGAACATTGCTGACAAGGATGTCAGTAAAGTCTTACGTGGGAATGACATTTAAAGAATGAAGGTAGGTTCACTGCTAAGGAGAGCAGTTATCAAATGGATGATCATTGTGTGCATCATACAAATATCTGCCATATAACAGCTATAGACCAGGGTACATTACCAAGCACACTGACAGAAGGGCACATTTATTTCCACATGGCATGATGGTAGGATCCCTGGTAGGCAGGTAATAACGATGATTTCAGTTGGATAGTGGAGTTTAACAGTTCATAGCAGAGGTTCATTGCTGAGGAATGTAAAGTTCTCCATTTTTGACAAATTAAGTGGATGAAAAACTATTTGTAAGTACAGCTAGATGACATGAAGAAAGAAACATACTTGAAAGTGACAAAATACTGAAAATTACACATTCAGTTAGTGAGGCCTGTGACGAAGAATTCAGGATTTTTGTGGTTAAAAAGATGATGTACTCCACATAAGCAGCCATGTGTAAATAAGACAATAGCATAATATAGTAGCAGAGAGAGAGAGAGAGAGAGACAGACAGAGAGAGCATGCTTTGTGAGTGACTGTTTGCCTACTTCAGAATTATACAGTGATGTTCATTATGGGTGGGTGAGGGAGGAATGAAGCAGCAGATTTTGCTAGAAATGGTTTACAATTCAGGGAAGATTTTCTTGGAAGTGTATGCATGAAGATGTAGACCATATTCTAAATGGGATGGCACAAAGATTTTAGTAGCTCTACTTTCTGGGGTGAGTGAATGGGAGATTTTGCCAAACCCAAAAAAGGGGTTGAGTTGACCCTTTCCTTCACATTATTGTTGGATGCAATTACAGTCATAAAAGTATTGCATGTCAAGCCAAGGCATCTAAAGGAGGGTATGCATTATAGTATATGATCCACTGCTGGTTGTATTCATGCAGCAAAGTCGTATTATATTCAGACTGATAAGCCTTCTGGATACAAAAGTACTGTTACCTTGGTCCTTGTATTAGCCCCATTTTGTATCATCTACTCTGAAATCACTTCAAACACTATTAGTATCCACCTCCCAGCATTTGTTATGCGGAAATACACAAACGTTAATGAAGTCCTGAGATCTTGTATTTCTAGACAGATGAAGACGTTTGTGCCAACCACAAGTAATTCTAAACATAAATCCATAAAGTAGTCACTTATTTTGGCTGTTACTGAATGAATGTGTGAAGTGCATCAGTTCTGATGTTTTCCTAACATCTTAAAATAAACAGTCTCAATGTGCAGAAGGTAGATAAGGTCCATGAACCTACCTTGGATCTTATTTGTGAATGAAACAGTGCTGCCCGTCAGAGACCACATATGGTCCATCTGTATCAAATATGCACAATTCAGTGGAGCATGCAATCAAATACACCATCATTCTAGCCAGTAAGATGTTGCTGTAACTCAATCAACAATGAAAATATGCTGATAACACTAAACCATTCTGGCAAAGCACTGATCACCTTCTATGACCTGGTAAAAGTTCAATACCCTTACCCTTTCCAAATCACAGTGGAGTTCCAACCACTTTGTCAAATGCTTTCATAAATCAATAGAAGATGTTATAGTGAATAATTGAATGAACCACATCAGTGAACCTCTTCATCATAAACCTAAAGTCTTCATGTCATAAAGTCTTAATAAACTGGTATAGAAATTATCAACTAAACTAAATACTGAGTATCAACTATCATTTTATAACCCGCCACCCAAGATTACCTTTATTATTTGCATATCCTTTTTTCATGCTTATAATTTTTTTAACAAAAAAGGCAATGTGAGTTCTGTCTACAAGATACTTCACAAAGGTTGTCGATCCACAATGCTTAGCAGCTATTAATCCATTACACTCAAAAATCTTATAAAAGAATAGGTGTGGATGCCCTTATAGAGTAAAGGTCAGTGCCTTGGATCTGCTCATTAATTCTACAAAAAAAAAAATTAATTTCTTTACTCCCAAGGTCTATATGAATGACTGCACTACCAGTCATAATGTATTGTTACACGCCATTGCATGACAGCAATGTTCATAACTTGGCTCAAGCACGCCTATATCTTAACATTATTTAGTTAGACATATTCTGAGTTGTGCAAATCAGGTCAACATTGTTTTTTCAGTTGCATCATTAATTGTCAGCTAAATTTTTATCTATAAGAGAATAATGCTGTTAGCAGAGATTTGCAAGTCATTTAAGGCCAAGAAATTTCTTAGCGGTAACACTAAGCATGCAATTGCTTACTTGTAACTACTACCATCCCTTCTTTACTCTCCTCATCTCCTTACTAAGTTGTTGTTATTCCTTTTGACATAAGCTCAAGCATGCCTATAAAAGAACAACCAGGATTGTTGCAGGTCATTATGGCAAGAGCTAACAGCTTGAACTGGTTAGAGGACCATCATCAGCTGTTTATTATATAATTAAGTATAATTAATTGAGGGGGTAAGGAGGGCTTGTTCTCTGCAAAAAAATCATGTTTCTGTATTTTTTTATTATTTATGTTCCAAGCAGTTTTGCTAAGTGTTTTAAAGTTTTGTTTGGTGCATATTAGATTATCTCATATACTCATGGGTGTGCATATATATGTCTGTGTGTTTGTATTTGTGTGTGTGTGTGTGTGTGTGTGTGTGTGTGTGTGTGTGTGTGTGTGTGTGTGTGTGTGTGTATGTGTGTGTGTGTGTGTGTGTGTGTGTGTGTGTGTGTGTGTGTGTGTGTGTATTTTATATATATATATATATATATATATATATATATATATATATATATATATATATATATATATGTATATAAATATCTAGTTACTATTCTTAACAGTGAGCAGTCAGATAAGCATGTGTTTTTTTTGTTTTTGGAAATGAGCAAATGTCAGAAAAGTGCATGTTTTATTCCTATGTGTTTCAACCTGCTAGCTGGTTTATGTGCAAGATCACATTAATGTGGAGCAGGAAATGTACCCTTACCCCACTGTGGAGCGATCATGGAGTTGGTAAAAATAATTACCAGAGAGTGTGAGGATAGTTTTGTTTTTTATGTTTTGATCATTTTAGATATGATATAAAATGATCACTGTTGTTAGGATCACTATTTCAGAGTTCAGTATTTCATGTTGCAATTGTGTAGATATAAACACCTACTTCATACTTATTTACATATTTTCTATAGTTAATACTCCACAAAATATCTGCTATATTTTTCTACTAGTTCTCAGCTTCCTTTCTGTGTATATAGTATGTTCTTCTAGTTTGTATTTTGGCATGAGAACAATTAGTCAGTGATATTATTACTGTTCTTATTTTCAAATATATGCAGTTATCAATTGTATTAGTTTTTAATATACTAATTCACAGAGGTTACTAAGTTAGCAGCCCTAGAGCCCTTACAAGCCTAGCCATGTTAATCCTGAGTTGCCTCAATGTCTTTGGTTAGACTGATGTAATTTGCAGAGCGTGCCTGTGATAAACACCGACTACCCCTGTCCATGAGGAACACGGCTGGCACCCCCAGGGTGAATTTGTGGTCTCCTATTCATTTGTCCAGGTTGCACTTATCAGTGACGAGCTCTGCTTCATGTGAAATGGAAGTTTATTCCAGAGTAGCTGCAATCTCTGGGAGATATTTCTGTCTCTCCAGCATGTTCATTTAATGTTTCAGGCTAGGATAAGATCCCTAGAGTGAATGACCCTTGTTCTATTTGACTTTCAGATGTGCAGTATATCCATCAGGGCAGGCTCAGAGACTGCCCTATAGCTCAGGCACAAATTGCCTCTCAGCAGCCTATATTATAGAGTACAGTGACAGAGTATTCAGTCTGTTATTGTAAGTTATGGTTTGGAGGCCCTGTTCAGACAAAGACCATAGTATATGTGTATTTCATAGCATCAAACACACAAATGGTCAAGACTCATCCAACTGTAGCCTAATTGTCAAGTTGTAATGAGTCAAAGCCATACCAAAGTACAAAAAATATAACACCTTTTAATAGAGACAACCTCCCTACAAATCCCACACCCCTTCATAACTAAATAAAGCAACTCTTCAGTCAGAAAACTCTACAGAAATAAAAATGTTTTCCACATTGTTTTATCATCACAGACAGTACTTTCCCTATAAAATACAAAACACCAATAAAATGTTAAAGCATGTGGCTCCTCTCATGCAGGGATTTACATTCTCACTCCTCTGCATATCTAAATATTATAAATTTGGGATTGCTTAATTGTGGGAAAAAAGACAACTTCTCTATCACCACTGAATCGTGATCCTCCTACTATCACAAGAGATCACTTGATTGGTTGTTTATGACCAGTAAGTTGTGCAATTGAAATAAATATTTTCCATAAATAGTTATTATGCGCACATGTTGTTTCACTGACTACTCCTTTGGTTGAGATGTTTGGGAGGTTTGTAGTCAGAGGGGGTGCTTGGTTGGTTGAATGCATATTTGTATGAGTGCAGTGTGGTTGAATCAGTGGGTAGTGTATTTTCTGTCAAACTGCTGTTAGAGACAGGTGTGTGTGCGTGTGTGTGTGTGTGTGTGTGTGTGTGTGTGTGTGTGTGTGTGTGTGTGTGTGTATGTGTGTGTACGACTAGAAGAGGTCTAGAGGTAGTTGAATTTTTACTGGAATTCATTTACTTTTGTCATTGATGGCATTTGTTTTTGTTATTGAATGCTCATAATGTCAGTAGTGAGTAAATGCTGGTAATATATGTGAATGTGTATTGATTGGTGTTACTGAAGTGAATGTACTGTCTGGAGAAGAGGTTTATATGCATGGTATGTATGTTTGTGTACATGTATGAATGCAATGTGTTGTGAGAGATCTCACTACAGCTTGGAACAAGAATATACTTTTTTCTCATTGTTGTGTAATTTTATGCAAAAAAAAATTGTAAATTTTGTTTAATACACAACAAAGACATTGTCACTGAGAAACAGATAAAAAAGGATTTGCTAATTTTGATTTTAATACAACCTTGTCTTCATGGACATCATTGAATACTAGTCTGTATGCATTAATACAGACTTGAGAATTAAACATGCCAGTGTGCTGCAACATTTGCCCGTCCTAAACAGGTAATTTTAGTTCCCAAGTTACCTTCATTAAAAAGAGGTCTATAATTGTATTTCACAGATGCTGCTATGCTTTGTAAAAATCATTCTAGATTGATCCCTCCTGTGGAATATACTTCAGTACGTGGGCTGCACAGTGGCTTAGTGGATAGTGTTGTCGTCTCACAGAAAGCCGGTCCCTGGTTTGATTCTTGACTTGGGTGCCCTGTGTGTAAGTCTGCATATCTTCCTTTTGTTTATGTGGGTCTCCTCTCACATTTTAAAGGCATACAGTAGGTGGATTGGACACTCTAAATTGGCCATCAGTGTGTGTGCAGTGTGGAATACCTACTGTGGCAGGGCTAGCCACCTGCCTGTGTAAACCTTGGCTCTAGGCGATTGTCACTGTTGAAGTAACACCCTGACCCCCTGTGCAAAAATGGGAAAGAGAGGCTGTAAATGGATGGATACACCAGTATCTGAGAGATTACTTTATTGCCACAATTATATTCCTTACCCTCTATTCATTCAACCAACGTTATGCTGATGCTTGCAAAAGAGTTAGCGGGTTATCACCTTTATAAAAGAGTAAGCTGGTACCGCCTTTATAAATCTAGCAAAATATTCTATGGAGGGGACATCAGGTTATCATAAGCTGAGTGTTTCACTGCATACCTAGACTCCCCACCTTTGTTGCTGTGATGAGCCTTAAGAAAGAATTAAGAATTCCTGTAACTAGTAGAGGTTGCCTTATTGGCTTGAATGCATTAATAAGATATGGGGGTCTTTTTTTTACTTTCAAAAGTCAGTGTTCTAGAACACCTGTATGTCATAAGAGGGTACGTTTCATATCTCCAGATTGCTTTCATTAAAGAAGGTCTGTGGCTTTGGGACATTTTTACTTTTTTCAGTTTAGACCTTACTTGTGACTCACCACTAATGTTATGGATATCAAGCTTTACATAAGCTAGTATTTCAGACATAGCTAAATTCTCCACTTATGTTTTGCTGGTGAGTCAAGAAAATGGTAAAATGTCTGCTGTTTGGCATATAAATATGAATACGTTAATAAAAACAGTTTTCTGATGAGTAAAATGAGTTGTCCATCATGGGGTAGAACCATAAGTGTCCTCATCAGGTCATAGTATGAGCAGCAAGGGGTAGGACAGGTGAGGGCCTAGGATGCTCGACATACACTTTGCAGCAGTTGTAAGGCAGGGCAGTGATATAACTGCTCTGTCCATTGAGACCTAACACAGATAATGCAAATTTAAACAATGGAAATGGGAGAAAATGTAAGGGCAGGTAATGTAGATGGGGTAATGTCATATGTGAGGCAGAGGATTTTGGTAAAGTGATTGGTGGGAAGGAAGACTGAGCCTTTGGTAGACTTTGGTCAGCTACAGGGGAGGTTAAGGAGGTAGTAAAATCATATGGCAAACAGCAGTTTGGTGGTTAATTTTTTTTCAAATGTGAAATGCTGCTGCTTTTTGTCAGTGCAGTGCAGAGAGTAAATTATTATTACATTCTGGGCTGCTTTGCCTGTGAATTGTGCATATGTGTTGGTGGTACACCTTGTGTCATTGTTTCTTGTATAAGAGATTACAAATCGTTACACATAAAAAAAAGTCTTTGGGAACTAGATACTTGTAAAATGGCCATTTGTATGTGATAATGGAGTGGAGCTGTTGAAATTAGCTCAGAGGGATAAGGCCCAGCACTGTTAACAAGCTGCTTTCTGTATTCAAGTGACAGGGTTAATTCCTCCTATGGTTGCTTGGTTTTAAGATGAATGAGCAGATAACTGGTAAAATGACTGCGCAATTGCATTCATATATTACTGTGGTTGTCTGGAACTGTGGAAATTACTAGTAATACACTTACTGCTTTGTGAGATGGGCTTGTTCCAGTCCATATAGGCAGCTGCTGTTTTGGAGATCTACTGGAAATGCAGCATGTAGTGTGGTATTCATGTGGCATGGAGGGGTTGCTCTTCGTGGTTTGGCTTACTAGGTTTTGTCGGATACATTTTCATGTGGAGACCAGGAAAAAAGGGCACCACTGATTTCTCTAGGAAGATTTCATAAACTACAGGATCAAGTTCCACACAGACAATTAGGCAGTAGTGGCAGGTTTGTCCAGGAGGTACATAAGGGCAGAGAGAGTGTACAGGGTAATTAGGAGACTGGTTTTGCATGCACTGCAATTCAGTATGTCTTCCCTTGTGGTATACATCTAGTATGTGGCAAGACATTGCCGACTCCCTTTCTCAGTGACAGTTTCACAGGTTCAGATCCTTAACTCTCACAGTGGAACACATAATGGTCATAGTTTTGAAGGTTGGGAGATAACAATAGGAAAGCTGGTGAGTGAATAATGTGCACCTAGAAGCAAGACAGCACATGCCAATGCATTGCAGCTGCTCAATCCTTCATGTGGAGCTTACCAGAGTAAGCAAATGTGGTCGTCAATACACATGATAAGAAGGTTTTTAACATGCAGGTGTGAATGCAGGGATGTGGTGGCAATAGCTTGGTTACACCTTGTGGCCATCACTTAGGTTGATCATTTTATAAAGGATTGGATTATGAGAAGAAGTTAAAGAGTTGGGGAAAAATCAGAAGAAGATGAGATGCAAGAAAGCTGCTACAAAATGACTATTGCCCACTGTGCTGAAGGGGTTGGGGAGATGATGAGTACCTACCAAAACGTTGCAGCATGGGCCAGTCTCTTTCTTACAGTGTTCTAAGGGGTCTTTAGTGCGGGGTTGTTGGTGCAGTGGCAGTCATTGACACCCTAGGTCAAGGGCTTAAGGTGGAGAGACATATAGGTTCATAGGTTTACAGGTAAGTACTAGGCTACCTGTCCCTGTGGGCCATTTAAAGCCTAGCCAATATCCCTTCCAAAGTTGGGAATCAAATTATGTACCTTGTATCTGCGAGGTAAACATCTTAACCATTATACCAACCACCAACCACACCAGCAGATATGGGGCATGCTTATCATCCTTAGTCATGTATAATACAAGCTTTTCATACTCTTTTTGAATAATTTCTATGTGGGTGATTTCCATCTTGCAGTGGGAATGTTTACGGTACTTTACAATGTGCTTCAGCGAAGTAGCTTAGCTGTCAGTGATAATGCTGTGCATTACACAATGAGCTGCAGTAACATTCTTTGCTGTACAGTGACATACAGTAATGATGCATTAGTTAAGCTGTGATTGAGCATTTTTATTTTACACAGAAAGATGCATTACTATTGTTCTGCTGTACATTGTACAATGTGTTGCAATATAGTAGTAGTTCCACTGTGAGTGAGTCTGCTGTACGTTATACAATCTGTTACAGTAATGTTGTAGTTCAGTTTTGATTTACTCTGCTGTACATTACATAAACTATTACAGTAATGCTCTGGTAGTTCATTTCTGATTTACTCTGCAGAGCATATACACTGTGTTGCAATAATGTAGTAATAATTCAATTGTGATTTACTTTGCTGTACATTACATAATAGTTCAGTTGTGATTTACTCTACATTATACAATGTATTACAGTAATGCAGTAATAGTTCAGTTGTAATTTACTCAGCTGTACATTACACACTGTGCACACAGTAATGCTGCAGTTCAACTGTGCTTAACTCTGGTGTGTATTACACAATGTGTTACAGTAATGTAATAGTTCATTTGTGATTTACTCTGTTGGAAGTTTCATGATGTGTTACAGTAATGTTGCAGTTCAGTTGTGTTTTACTGTTCTGTACGTTACACAATGTGTTACAGTAAGGCTGTAGTAGTTCAGCTATGATATGCTCTGCTACACATTACACAATGTGCTACAACATATTAGTATTTCAGCTGTAATTTCTTCTGTTGTAGATTATACAATGTGTTTCAGGAATTCAGTAACAGTTCAGTTGAGCTTTATTCTGCTGCATATTGTACAATGAGATGCCAAATGCTGCAGTAGTTTAGTTGTAAACTACTATTCTGTACATTATACGGTGTGCTACAGCATAGTAGTACTTCAGCAGCAAATTACTCTGCTGTACTTTACACAGTGTACTGTAGTAATGCAGTCATAATTCAGTTGTGATTTGCTCTGCTGCATATTACACAAAGAGTCATAGTAATGCTGGAGAAGTTTAGCTGTGATTCACTTTTTTCCACATTACGCAATGAGCTAAACTGTGTAATGTTCAGTAGAGAACTTCTAAACAGCTACTCCAATGCATATTATTATATTAAGGATTTACTCTACTGAACATTATACAATGAACTGTCTTTCAGGCCATTAGGGATCCAGTAGATCAAGATCTCTTATATCTCCAGAAAATAAGAAGATCCACTAACAGTAGACCCAGGATACTAAAATGCTCCAGCAAATAAACAAACCTTGGTGCAGAGAGAGAGAGAGAGAGAGAGAGAGAGAGAGAAAGATTCATCAGCGGGGCTTACCCATTCTCTGGAACAAATTTCCACTCAAAATTAAGCAATGCAACATACTATCTTCCTTAAAAAAACAGTCAGATAGCTGGAGAGGTATCCACAAATTCACCCATAAAATGACAGGCCTGCTACTCTGATAAGGAGTAAATGGCCACAGAGCTAAGTTGTCTTATATTGTTGCTGATTCTATGATACAGATGTAGTAGTGGCTTACTGTGGATTTACTGTGCTGTGCAATAATACTTCCATTGTGATTTACTCTGCTGTGATTTACAGGATGCCTTACAGTAATGCAGTAATCCTTCAGTTGTGATTTACTCTGCTGTGCATTACACAATGCATTGCAGTAATGCAGTAGTAGTTCAATTGTGATTTACTCTGCTCTGCATTACACAATGTGTTACAGTAATTCAGTAATACTTCAGCTTTGATTTACTCTGTTGTGCATTACACGATGCCTTACAGTAATGCAGTAATAGTTCAGCTGTGATTTACTCTGCTGTGCATTACACAATGCGTTACAGTAATGCAGTAGTAGTTCAATTGTGATTTACTCTGCTGTGCATTACACAATGTGTTAGAGTAATGCAGTAATACCTCAGTTGTGATTTACTCTGATGTGCATTACACAATGCATTACAGTAATTCAGTAGTAGTTACCAATTGAGATTTACTCTACTGTGCATTACACAATGTGTTACAGTAATGCAGTAATACTTCAGTTGTGATTTATTCTGCTGTGCATTACACTATGGGCAGGATTCACGAAAACTCCGTGTAAGAGTTAGCAAGTCTTACACAGAGGCTGCAGTTAAACGGGGTGATGTCAGCATGCCATGCATATTCATGAGGGCATGCTGAATCACACCCTAGTCTAACACGGTCCGTGTAGGAAAGTAGGGGGCGTGTCCGCACAGCGAGTCCTGCAAAGGGACACGCCCCCAGAAGAGTCACAGTCCTGAAAGGAATCTCCCACGAGCGAGTCCGCGGAAATGTCAAGAAACACAACACCACACATGCCCCCACAGACTATAAACCCAACTGTAATGTAAAACGTAAAAATTAACAGTTTAATTTTTTTTTATAATTTCAAAAAAGTTTGCCCGTAATTGCGCTCGTTTGAGCGGGTGTGCCCTTTGCTCAGCCACAGTTAGCAGTCATTGGAAAAGCATAAAAGATCTAAATATGCAAATTAAGCCAAGTAGCAATAGCATAGCGGTAGAGACGTTGGCCAAAGAGGAGGAAGTCACGGTTCGAGCCCCAACAACATCATTTTCTATTTTTAGTGAAATAAGCACAAAACAATCCCCTGACATATATGTACGTATATATAACTATAATTTAAGTAAAATGTAATGAAATGGGCCATGTATTTTTGAAGAAATCTGACACAATAAAAAAAAAATTATAAGTGCCCATAGCTGAGCAGCGCTCTACCAAGCTGAGTATGACTGCCTGCAGGTGAGCAATGGTTTAACAGGTGTAATATGAATGCCAGGAGTTGAGCGGCGCTTTAACAGCTAAAACTGTGTGCCCGTAGCCGAGCAATGCCTCACACAGCGTAATATGTGTGCTCATAGCCAAATGACGTGTAAACCAGCATGACCCGTTTGCGCGGAGCTGCGCAACGCGCCAACCAGCTTACCGGCAGGCAATGTAGGGAGGCTGTATCAAAGCCGCCTTTACACAGACACACCTCCTAGCCTGAGTAGACAGTCATAAAATAAAAAAAGCAATGCCCAGTCTCGAACCCAGGATACCATGCACCATAGTCAAAGTACTGAACCACTAAGCCATGACAGTTGTACTGAGAAATGCAGTATTAACATATATATAGGAATGAATGGAAATAGAAGCATGACAAAGCAGGTTTTTTCAAGCTGATACATTTCCAAAATGGCCAATCACAGATAAGTGTGGGAAAAACGGCATATATAAGCCCCATAGGCAGGAATACACAGCATAACTGATTGTGGAACCTATTTGCAGTCAGGATGGCAGGGGTAGGAGAGGGCAGTCACTTCTGAGCACAGAGGTGGGGTGTTGAGGAGTCCAAATATATGGTTTGGCTCCTAGTCCACGATCATGAGGCTCAACTCATGCAGGGCCAGGTTCTGTGGGGTGTGTACAAGGCAGAGGCATGAAACTGGTTGGCACATGATCTCACCAGTGCCACAGGCATACCAAGGACTGGTGAACAGGTCCGTCACCACCATGTGTACCTGAAGAGATGAAAGCAGGACCAACTGAACCGTTGGATCCAGGAGGCCCGGCAAATGCCCAACACCCCACTACTGAGTAAGTATCCATGTAATTACGTATGTAAGAAATTATCCTAACTGATATTATGGAGATGTATGTTCCAATATTACTTCATTTATATTACAGCTGCAGGTGTGCGTTCCGTGAATCGGCAAGCCTATGGTGATAGGCTGGTGCGGTTGCGCCACCAGGCAGGTTAGTAATTATTTTTCTGTAATTGTTATACAATATAAGTGAGACAGCTTGTAAAGGAGTTCAGTGTAGTTACATATTAATAAAGTTCAAGTAACAGTAGAAGAAAGATTCTGCTAGTACTGTATGATTAGTTAAGTGATGCAGCCTGTAATCCAGAAATAAAAATTAAACAAGTCTGAAATAGAGATTTCCCACCTGTATTGTAATATCAGATAACCTGCTGCAGCCTGAAAATTAGTGTTAAACAAGCTAAAGACAATAGACGTGTCAAATACATCCCTTTTTAAAATCTGACATATGAAACAAGTGAGTCTGTTGGAAAGGATTGTTGTAACCAAGTAAGACATGTTAATAACGCCTAGAATGAAGTACCATCTTGAATTGCAAAAATAAAACAAGTGAGTATGAGAAAGAGGTATGAATCGACCAAGAAAGCTGTTATAACTTCTGAATAAAGTATACTGCAGTCAGTACATAATGAAATGAATGAGACAGCCACAACCAAACAGTGAAATGTTTGTAATAAAGTACTGAAGCTAGAATGTGTCTGTCCCACAATTTGGATATGTTGCTGTACCCTTGCAATATGGAGATAGTATGGTTGTATGAAATAATGAACATCCACAGTTGTCTAGAGCCATATAAATCAAATGTAGCAGGATGCTGTACCTGAACACAGCCAGATATGAACGTGTATGAATAAAAATGCAATGTATATTAATGTAGCAGTAACATTCCCATCACCAACATTCCAAAGGTTACATATAGGAAACTGTACTAAGACCTGTAGGGTATATATATCTGCAGCTACTAGAAATGTACAGCATATGTATAGGTAGTTGAAGTTGTTAATGAAATATTTCTTCATCCTACCCTATATTCACAAATAATGCCATTCCACAACAAACTGGGTATGTGTATTCACAATTAATTCCTATGGATATTTGTCCTGTTGGTTGATACATATTTGCACGTACGTTGATGCATGTGCCCTGTTCACATATCCAAACCTGATGGCCTGTTGCCATCAATCAACCCTGCATGCTGTTGGATTGTGTACTGTTATTCAAAATATGCATGTATTATGCTTGCTGTTCAATGTTTGGAATTCATGGGTGTTTGGTTAATGGGAATACTGATGCATGCTGTTACAACTAATTTTGAATAGTATTGTTTGTTACTAACCCAAAATGTCATAAAATATTGCTAAACATAGGACAACAGGGAAGGCGGGTTCCAGCGGACCCACCTCTCCCACCTCAGCTGGCAAGTGCACCTGGCACTAGTGCCCAGGCCGGAACCTCCTCTGGTGGCCCTGTGCCACCTTCGGGTGGAAGTGCTGCAGGGGATGGGGCTTGTCCCCCCTCTGCAAGCGTAGCCGGAGGAGAACGTCCACTCACCCTCCAAAGTGGTGCCTAGTGAGATCAGGCATTCTGTGCTTGAACCCCTATGCCAGCTTGAGGCACGGGTGGGGCAACTCACGGGTATGCCTGCTGCCCGTCCTACACTGCCCCCAGCACAGCCCCATCCTGGGCAGTGAAGGTGCAGTGGCAACTGCCCATGGGTGGGGATCTCGGTTCCACTGTTGCCATCTGTGGGCTCATGGGCTCGCGATATCCAAACATCTGTCCCCGTCAATTGTGTTTCCCCCTCACATGTGTCATACTCTGCCCCTGTATGCATCTTGTTTGTCTTGCCTGTTAACCTCCCCTACCTACCTCCCCAAATATACCTACTTCCTGTACCTCACATTCCACTCTCACCTGAAATAAAAATAAAAAAGGGCACTCTGTTCCCGCAAAAAAATTACGCCCCATTGCAGACATGTCTGCTGGACATGTGAACTGGTAATTACAATTGGCTGTATAACATATTTTGTTGTCCTCACCCCTCTCTCAGGGGTGGAAGGTTTCAAATTTTACACCAAATTACACACATATGCACAGCTGTTGCTGATAAAGAAATCGGCAGCTATGGGCCTTTCCTACATCCTTCCTGCAAATCCCGATCTTGTTTTCCTACTGTCCTACCCTCTTTGTGCCCCCTTTTTCACCACTTTCCTATCTCCCCATTTTCTTTTCTTTCAAAGAAATTAGCGCAGGTGTGCGCGAGAGTAAGCACTTTTAAGCAGTTGTAAGCGGGTGTGCGCTTGTGTGCGCTTAGCTAAGCGTGTGTGCGCGATGCTAAGTGACAGTGTGCATGCGTGAGCACTGCGCAAACCAGCGCTAACAAGTTTACAGGTGTTTAAACAGGCTCCTACATGCTTACTCTGCCTTAAACATGTGCACTCACGCTTACACGCGCGCACTCTATCTTACTCGTGCCTACCAGCGCACGCCACAAGATGCACGGCAGCAAGAAACTTTGGTGTTATCCATAGTGTACACCTTCCATTTCTTGGCTTTCCCATGCCTACTTGTTGACACTCCTCTTTCCATGATGTGTGACTGACATCTTTCACATGCCACTGTGCTCCAATGAGCTTCATTTCTTTCATACATTCCCCCCTGTGATGTCACCTATCTCCTACTCTGTTACTCCCCCTTATCCTACTCCTACACTGCACGGAATGTGCTCATTTGCTATGTGACAGTACAATTCACTATCCTACCACTTATTTACATAGGATTGCCTACTAATGCTTAGTTACATGTCTTACACTCAGCTTCCCCCCTTAGCAACCCCTACTCGGTGGCCATGTTGTTTTCAACCTGCTATTCCCTTACATTGTAAATTCATGCTTTGCATAAAACCCACGTTTGTGGGTTTAAAATTTTTATTTTTCTGTTTTTTTATAGCGCAGCCCATTTGCGTGGTACTGCGCTACGTTTAAGCAAAAAACATTTTTATTTTATTTTTGCATCGGGGTACGTTGCCAGTGGCCACATATTTGGCCATTAGCATGCTGCCTGGAACATTTGCAACCTTTATTTGGAGCTGACAAGGCTCCATTGTGTTATTTGCAGAAAGGTACTCAGTTGTCAACTGAGTACATTTCTGCAGATAACACGGCTCTTACACGAGCAGGTTTCTGCTTCCTGGATCGTGAAATTACCTCATTTGCATGCCTTTCGGCTGCAAGTGAGGTAATTAGCATATCCACGCCCTGTCCGTGTAAGAGCCGTTTTAGGTGCTCTCTTACATGCACATACAGGCTGTTCCTGGATAGCGATGGCTGCATGGAGTCTTACACTACTCTTAGACTCCATGCAAGCCATCGTGAATCCTGCCCAATGTGTTACAGAAATGCAGTAATACTTCAGTTAAGATTTACTCTGCTGTGCATTACACAATGTGTTACAGAAATGCAGTAATAGTTCAGTTCTGATTTACTGTGCTGTACATTACATGATGTATTACAGTAATGTTGCAGTTTGACTTTGATTTACTCTGCTGTATATTACACAGTGTGTTTGCTGTATATTACACAGTGTGTTATAGTAATGTTACAGTTCAGTTGTGATTTGCTCTACTCTACATTACATTAAGTGTCCACTGTGGCAACCCCTAACCGGGAAAAGCCAAAAGAAGAAGAAGTTACAGTTATTTTGCATTTCAGTTGTGATTTACTCAGCTGTACATTACCCAATGTGTTACAGTAATGTAGTAATAGCTCAGTTGGGATTACTTTAATGTGCATTATGCTATATGTTACAATTGTGCAGTAATAAATCTGTTTGATTTACTCTGCTGTACATTACATGAAGTGTTACAGTAATGTTGCATTTTAGTTGTGAATTACTCTGCTGTGCATTACCCTATATGTACAGTAATGCAGTAATAGTTCAGTTGTGATTTACTCTGCTGTACATCACATGAAATGTTACAGTAATGTTGCAGTTCATCTTTGATTTACTCTGCTGTGCGTTATACAATGCATTACAGTAATGCAGTAGTAGTTCAATTTTGATTTACTCTGCCGTGCATTGCACAATGTGTTACAGAAATGCAGTAATACTTCAGTAGTGATTTACTCTGCTGTACCTTACACAATGTGTTACAGTAATGCAGTAATAGTTCAGTTCTGATTTACTGTGCTGTACATTACATGATGTATTATAGTAATGTTGCAGTTCGGCTTTGATTTACTCTGCTATATATATTACACAGTGTGTTGTAGTAATGTTGCAGTTCAGTTGTGATTTACTCTACTATACATTACATTAAATATTACACTAATGTTGTATTTATTTAAGTTTGATGACCGGGGAAGTCCACTCAGCCAAGAAGAGCCAGTTTTCACCGGAGGCCTGGGGAGGAAAGCAATTGCAAGTTACATTTCACATGTTACAAAAGGACATAGTTCACACAGCTAAATAAACATTTACAGATAAGCTCCATGATATTTGCAATTGGCTTGTCACAACGTTACAAAAATGAAAAGACATAATTCAATACAGAAATTTCAATATTTACATAAAGTGAATATTTTTGTTATAAACTCAATTGTAGTTTTAACATTTCAAAATATATAGCTGCTAGCCATTAGTAGGTTAGGAAAATGTTATGCATGCAGAGGGTAATAGTATATTTGAGATTGGAGACCATAGTACAATAGATATTAGAGAGAAAACTGGTTGAAAACTAGTTTTTAGTAAGGGAGGGATTGTTTTGGGTGGGATGAAGTAATAGTAGAGATAGTTGGATGAGTCAGTGCAAGGTGGAATGAGAGGGGGAAGGGGTTTACGCTGGAGCATGGCAAGGGCATTTCCATTTGGAAGAAAGATGAAATAGTAGCTGAGATTTGAAATTTGTATGGTTAGGTAGGTTGCGTAGATATGTGGGGAGAGAGTTCCACTGTTTAGCTAAGGAGTGGAACAGCAGTAGATGGCCAGGCGGTCATGCAGGTTTATGGACCTGAAGGAGATTTTGTTTTTTGGATCTGAGTGAGCGGTTAGGAATGTAAGGTTTTAAGGAAGTAGCGAGAGCTGGGCAGTTGGCAAGTTTAAAGATGAGCTTGTGGGCAATGGTGAGTTGTAGGTAACTGAGGTAGTTGGGTAGTTCAAGACAGTTGAGGGTGAGGAGGGAGTGGCAGTGGTGTGATGAGCTTTTTGAATTGGTTGCAAATTTGGAGATCTTGTGGTAGCATGATTCAAGTTTGGACAGAAGGCCAAGATGAAGATTGGTGAAAAGAGGGGCACCACACATAAGGGAGGGGAGTAGGAAGGTGTATGCAAGAGTTTGATGGGTAGAGGGGCTTAGGAAGTGGTTGTGCCTGTAGAGGAGAACTACTTTTTGGTGGATTTTCTTGATTGTGGAGTTGAGGTGGCTGTCAAATTTTAGTTCTACATCAATAATGATGCCAAGAAGATTTCAGTTTTGATTTCCTCTGCTGTACATTACTCAATGTGTTACAGTAATGCAGTAATAATTCAGTTGGGATTACTCTGATGTGCATCACACTATATGTTCCAATTGTACAGTAATAATTCTGTTTGATTTACTCTGCTGTACATTACATGAAGTGTTACAATAATGTTGCATTTCAGTTGTGAATTACTCTGCTGTACATTACCCAATGTGTTACAATAATGTAGTAATAGCTCAGTTGGGATTACTTTAATGTGCATTATACTATATGTTACAATTGTGCAGTAATAATTATGTTTGATTTACTCTGCTGTACATTACATGAAGTGTTACAGTAATGTTGCATTTCAGTTGTGAATTACTCTGCTGTGCATTACCCTATAGGTACAGTAATGCAGTAATAGTTCAGTTATGATTTACTCTGCTGTACATCACATGAAATGTTACAGTAATGTTGCAGTTCATCTTTGATTTACTCTGCTGTGCGTTATACAATGCATTACAGTAATGCAGTAGTAGCTCAATTGTGATTTACTCTGCTGTGCGTTGCACAATGTGTTACAGTAATGCAGTAATACTTCAGTTGTGGTTTACTCTGCTGTACCTTACACTATGTGTTACAGTAATGCAGTAATAGTTCTATTCTGATTTATTCTGCTGTACCTTACACAATATGTTACAGTAATGCAGTAATAGTTCAGCTGGGATTTACTCTGCTGTACATTACACAATGTGTTACAGTAATGCTACAGTTCAGTTGCAATTTACTCTACTGTACATTACATGAAATGTTACAGTAATGTTGCATTTCAGTTTTGATTTACTCTGCTGTACATTACCCAGCGTGTTAAAGTAATGCAGTAATAGCTCAGTTATGATTACTCTGTGCATCACACTATATGTTACAATTGTGCAGTAATAATTCAGTTTGATTTACTCTGCTGTACATTACATGGAGTGTTACAGTAATGTTGCATTTCAGTTCTGATTTACTCTGCTTTACATTACACAATGTGTTACAGTAATGCAGTAATAGTTGTTGGAATTACTCTGATGTGCATCACATTATATGTTACAATTGTGTAGTAATCTGTTTTGATTTACTCTGCTGTACACCACATGAAATGTTGCAGTTAATTTTTGATTTACACTGCTGTACTTTACACAATGTGTTCCAGTAATGCAGTAATAGTTCAGTTGTGATTTCCCCTGCTGTATTTTGCACAATGTGTTACAGCAATGCTGTAGTAGTTCACTTGTGATTTTCCCTGCTGTGTATTACATGATGTTTACGGTGATGTTGTAGTTCAGTTTTGATTTATTCTTCTCTACATTAAATAATGTGTTACAGTAATGTTGTAGTAGTACAGTTGTGATTTACTCTGTTGAACGTTATACAATGTGTTACTGTAATGTAGTTCATTTGTGATTTACTCTGCTGTACATAAATAATGTGTTACACTTATGTGGTAATAGTTCTGTTGTGATTTACTCTTCTGTATATTATACAATATGCTACAGTAATACAATACTAGTTCAGTTGTGATTTACTCTCATCTACATTCTACAGTGCACTACAGTAATGTTGTAATGGCTCAGCTTTGACTTACTCTAATGTACGTTTTACAATGTGGCACAGTAATGCAGTAGTTCAGCTGTTTAATCTGTTGTACGTTATTCAAGATGCTACAGCAATGTGTTAGCAGATTTATTTTACTTTACTCTGCTGTAAATTACACAATGAGCTACAGTAGTGCATTAGGGTAGTTGCAATTTACTCAGCTGCACATTATAGAAAGTGTTAGTGGCAGTGTTGTAGCAGTTTGGTTGTGATTTACTATGTTGTTCTTTAGGTAGTGAGCTGAAGTAATGCTTAAGTACTTTAGTTGCGATTTACTCTGCAATGCATTGCAGAATGAATTACACTGTTGTTGTAGTAACTGAGCTCTGATTTACTCTGTTGCAGATAATGTAGTGAGCTTCAGTGACTGCACACAGCCTTTCATCACTCCTGACTAGTGCAGGAGAAGTTAATAATTACTATTAGTGCTATTAGATCTTGCCAGAGATGGTCCACAGTGAGTTTAAAGGTTAGAAGCTGATAGTTCTGTTTCTATTACCAGTATCAACAAACTCAATGCAGTAACCGTCATCATTTATACATCCCATAGCTAAATATAAGTTTGAATTTTCTCACCATGCCGACTATGAAAGTGTAAACTTGGTATATGCTATTAAATGTTCTGGGTGTACTTCCTTTTATATAGGGAAAACAAACAGAAGGTTGAGAGATAGAATTTCTCAGCACATGTATAATATTAAGAAACTGAATCCTACAAATACATAAGCTTAACATACTCTGTTAATGTTTACAATGCATAGTTTTACATTTTTAGTTATACAATTAATTGTAAATGGTGCTTGGAAAGGTAATATAGTTAGAAGAATTGAGATCTGTGAATATGAATTGGTTATTAGGCTGAATGCTCTTTAATATCCAGTTTTAAATTAGCATTGCTCTTTAAAACCTATTTTGAAATCTAGAAGGCTACCTCCTTGATTTATTTATTATATGTATAAATGTTTTAATAAGATTTTAAATAGGATGGACTGAACTGCTAATTATGTGATTAATTTAATCTGTATATATGTGAATGTGAGATGGAGCTATGTATATTACTTGAAAAAGCGTGTTGTGTACGTGAAAGCTTGTATTTATTAAATCACAATTTTGTTGTGAACTATCTGTTTCAGTTTTTATACTATATCTGGTTTTTGAACTGTTAGTTTTTTCTTTTGAATATATGTATTATATATGTTGTGATTAGGTAGCTGTTCCTACTTTCTGTTGGTACTGAAGCTTTCTGAAAATTGAAGCTTCTGTGATACCACAGTAGCAAACAAAATTGGCGTATTTTCCTGTGTATGCTTTTACCTTCATCATAATCTTGTCCCCTTTATATAATTTAAGCATCCCTGTTTGACATTAATGACTAAACTGTTTTACTACTTTAACACCACATCCTGTTTTAAACTAGGCTTTTAAACATAAAATTATAGGCAAGAACTTTACCGATAACAAGCACAATTCCTTACCCCCACCTCTGTTTTTCGTAATAGTACACATTCCTGAGAGAATAGGTGCGGTACACAGGAAAACATGAACTGAATTCAAATATGTGAAATAAATCAAAAAAGGTGAATAGTGACTGTAGAAAATGTATTAGATAAACATTTTTTTTTGCATATTGAAGATAATACAGTACTCTAATAGCCCTTAATCTGAAAAAAGTCAAAAACACTCACTGGTCAATCTTTTTCATCTTTAATTAAAATGATTTTGCACAAGTACCTTGTTTATCTGTTATAATAATGAAGGAAGATATACTATAGTATGCTGATTAGATGGCATTTTCTGAGATATAGAATTCGACTTCTCTTATGGTTTAAGGTTACCCATTTCCTAAGGGAACTACTATATCTTCTGGCAAGTTCATATGCACATGCTTTAAGCACATTGCTTGATTCTAATCCCACATATCAAAGCCTGTGCCCTTTATTAATTTTAAAGGTTCATAGGTATGTATTAGGCAGTTTGCAAACCATTACTGGCCTAGCCAATAACCCATATTCAAATATTCTCTTTAGCCTCGATGAAAGCAATGCAAGATAGGCCAGGGGAGAATATGAGAAGGAACATTCAGTTATCTAGGTTTATCTTGGAGGTGATAAGGATCTTCTTGACATGTTATATCATTTAATATTCTGATCCTGTATTACATTTACATAATTTGTATATATTTTAGACTGTCTGTAACTAGATTTTGATAAGTGTATTTAAAATGGATTACGTGCTATTGACTTAATTTTATTAATGCTTTTCAAAATATTAAACGGTTAGTTAACTGTTTTCATTTACATTTCCAGACATCCCACAGTTAGTGTGAATAAAAGGTATCTTTCCCAAGTGTGAACAGCACATAAGACAGCAGGGCATGGTTTCTAATACTTCTTCCAGTCCTTAAAAGGTAAGATCTTTGTGGTTCTTGTATATTTTGTGTTTGCTTCCTGTACAGACAATTTCCATTGCATCTATTACAAATTAAAATATGCAAAATATAGCTAAATTATTTAATAGTTAAGAATGCCTCAAAAATGAAAATGTAATATGAGATCTTATCCAAAAAACTGTAAAAATTAGATTTTTTTTCTTGTATGCAGTGGTTCAAATGAAATCTAAGTGTGTGTGTGTGTGTGTGTGTGTGTGTGTGTGTGTGTGTGTGTGTGTGCATTTGCATGTTCATGTGTATGTTTGTTACAAAGATATCTGCAAATCAGTTTTGTAAGCTGACAGCTGAGCAAATACTATGGGAGGATCTGGGTTTGGAATGATAGCATGCACATAATCTTTTCTTTATCACATTTGCAAATCAGCATAAAAAGCAGCAACATCAGCATTATAATTGCAGCTCAGAGAATTTAACTGTAAACATGTAAAAGCCAAGCATTGGACCAACCAAAACTGCCTTCTGCGAATACATTTCTAACTGCACTTTTATATTTCTCCTTGGTTTAATTTTCTTATTTTTAAAATGTATCTGTTAAGGAAGCATCTTAACATCTCGTCAATGCTCCACAGTATTTGAATTTCCTATGTAGACAACAGCTATACATGTTTAAGTTGTTATTTTAAATTGATATGTGTTTAAATGTGAGTATTATAACATTAGCTACAGACCAGATGTTTGCCTCTCCCCCCATGTATTTCTGGCCATGATATGAGCTAGGGCATGTTATGTAAAAAGCTGCCGAAACAATATTTCACAGTTCTATGTTTTCTGCTTTAGAACAGGAATTACTATATAAGGCATGTTGAATGAGAAAAAATAACTACTGAGTTCAAAGCTACTTGAAACGTCAAGGCAAAGTAGTCTTAGAGAAATAGTAAGTTAACTGCTAATGCTGCGGTAATCTCTTTGTGGGTAGTTTATGTATGTGCTTTTCTTCAAAAATATATAGTATGTTCACTGATCATACTGTGTTAATCTCTCTGTGAGCAGTGATATTTTTAGTTGTAATTTATGACATCATTAGACTGCTGCTTGTGATTCTATATACTTTGGTGATAACTTGTCTGTAGCTTTAGGTTGCGATAATGACTGAAAAGAGTCTTCAGATCAGTTCATTTTCCTAGTTAATAAATGCAAACAAACAAACAACCAGGTAGATAAATAAATAAATGTAACTTACCACAATATATATGAATTAAAATGCAAATGAATTAAAATATTAGTGAATATAGCTATTTGTATTTTAAAGAATGGCACAATGGGTTAAAATTCTAATTTTATACTTAACTGCATCAGTTTGTGCTGGACATCTCTTATAATGCTAATTCAGGAACTAATTACACATATTGGGGGTTGGCATAGGGTTTAGGTGTTTGCATAATGATCAAAGGGTTTACTTCCCAGACAAGTGGTATAGACTTTGATTCTTACCAAGGAAAATAGGCTATTCTTAAAATGGCCCGCAAAGGAACCTAGTGTAGTGCTTCCTATGAACAGGCTATATAGCACAATCAACTGTACACAATACAATTAATTTTTGAGAGCATTAGACAAATTGACAGTGAATCTCTGTATTAAACTTGCAAATATGTTATGAAGGTAATATGAACAGTCTGTATAGTAACCAGTCTAAAGAGCTCTAAATACACTGAAGAATTCAATCAAGAAAAGTTTCCCTCAGAAAATGTATAGCTGATACCATTTCAGTCATTAGGCATTACTTTACATAAATGTAAATATAGTGGCTTATTTATAGTGCTGAAAAGTAACATACATTTTCACCAAATAGGAATAATAATAATTCTTCTTCTAATAATAAATAATAATAATAATAATAATAATAATAACAATAATAATATTTTTGAAGCCATATTTTTGCTGAATGTTTGATAATGCAGTTTCCTTAAAGGTCTAGCTTTACAATCTACATTATAGTACCCTTACACTTACATAATTATTGGTAAAACTTGATAATAAAAGTGCCTCTGTATCAAATCTATCAAATCATTAATTAAGAAACCTAAATTAAAATGTACATAAGCAGAAATATAGCAGTTTGGTTCAAATTTATGGTTCTGAGTTAGAAAATACAGTTATGTAAGTAAATATAGCATAGCAATAGATATTTGCTGACTTCTAGAATGGTTGCAAGTTGAATTATAGCTTAATGCTAGCTCTCCCATTGTGAAAACAGAAACTCAACAGAGAAGGCCAGTGAATTTTTAGTGTTTCTGGATAAATTTCAGTAACTGGCTAATAAGTGCACTGCCTAGATGCCAGGAAAAAAATATATAAAAGGACCTGAAGGAAAATCAGCTACAAAAGGTGAGAAACAAACAGTGGCTGGGAAAAGTACTGCAGCTGTTAAGCAAAAAGCAGTGCAAGCTCCAGACATGACTTCCAGTAACCTAGCGGAAAGCATAATACAACTGCACACAGACCTGGTTAAAATAAATGAAAAACTGATGGGAGGATATGGTCTCAAACAACAAAAGGCTGGAAAATGGAAGAAGCTTTAAACAGATATTCAGATAAGGTGATAAAACTGCAAAAAAACAGAGGGTGAAATGAAGAAAAGGCTGGCAGAATATGAGACTGCTCAAGAAGAGATGGTTAAAATAATAGAATTAGAGGACAGAGCACATAGGGAAAACCTGAGATTTTCAGCTGCAGCAGAGAAGCTGGAATGAACAGATTTATTAATTTTATGAAAGCACAAATAAGCAACTAGACTGGTATTCCACAGCAAGAGTTGTAAATTGAAAGTGTGTATGCTCCAAACCTGGCTATGATAAAGTAACCTAGACCTTTAATAGTAAAGATGCAATCTTACCAGCAGAAGAAGTTGATTATGATAAAACTGTGGCAGAAGGACAAAGTGCTAAAAATGGGAGACAGCAGAGTATGTGTGTGTTTGGAGAATGATTACTCATTGTACACCAAGCAGAAGAGGAGAAAATATATTCCACTATTCAGGGAATGAGAAAAAGCAGGTATGAGATTCAAACTGCTGTACCCAGTTATGTTAAAAATATTCTTGCCTGAAAGGAAAATTACATTTTTGATGAAGTAGTTTGTCCAACAAAAAAGGGAGCTGTGAAACAGAAGGAGATTCTACTTCTTGTTCTTCTGGTAATAACAACCCAGAGAGACAGTGCCAGTGAAACCTTTTCCAATGTTTCAATAGAAAATGCTGGAGAGAAGGAAGAGAGCATCAGAGCTGACTAGAAAAATCGAGAGTATATTGGAAATGAAGCAGAGACAGGATATGGGAGATGGAGATGAATAGGAATAAAACCAATAACTTGGAAACTGACAAATGTGTGATTATTAAGCAATAATTATATTTGTGAAGTATGACAGAACAATAAAATCTGGAAATATTGGACTATTTTGGACTTTGTTGGACTTGTGGGGGACTCTAACGTATATGCCCTACATCAATGTCATTAATGTTCTGAAAAATACTTATGGGTGGGGAAGATAAGGGAGAAAGTTAACTGTAAGTAAAACTATGTTTTTCTTAATTGTGCTGTTTTTATAGTGCATGATTTTCTTTGCATGCAATAACATTTTCTCAGTTGTTTTTCAGTGTAATGGTGATACTATTGTAAACAGGTGCTCTTGTTTTTTTATCTTTCTCCCTTCTCTCTTTCTCATTATTCAGTTTTAAGAAATGTGGGCACTGCAGTGTAAAAAAAGTGTGGTTAAAAGTGCATGACAAAAGAAAAAAATAATGTGTTTTTTCTCATTTTTGCATGGGGGGAATGACTGGATTAAGACATTTAATTTGATCTAGTAAAAAGATTTAAGAGACAGCAAGTAAATAAAAGAAGAATATTGAATATTATTAGGCTTTTTTCTAGCAAATAAATCTATGCTTAGTAGCAATTTTATATCTGGCCCTCATGTCTCCATGGAAATAATCTAATAAAGAGAAATTGACTAGAAAAAAAAGAGAAATTGGCTAAACGAGCTATAAAGATAAGACAAAATCAGACAGCACTTAGTAGAAGCACAGGTTGAACCATGCGCCTTAGCATGGATAACCTTTCTTTTATGTTAACTCATGTTTGTGAGTGTAGCTGCCAGTTTGGGACATTTGCTCTTATCAGGTTGGTAAAACTTGAATATTTGAAGATCTACATAGTTTGGGGTGTTAGGATTAAGCTAATAGGTTTTAGGGGGTATTGTGGGTATGTTTTTTTGTGTGTGTGAGGGCTTTCAATAAAGCAGAAATGTTTGTAAGATGCAATATAGGCTTAAATGCATGTGTCAAGAAACAACTGTATAAAAGTTCAACCTGCCAGTGTATGCATGTAACACAAAAGCTGGAACTACACATTTAACAAAAAAAGCTGTTATACATAAAAGGTGTAAATAATAACTTTTTAATACAACATTGCTTTCTGTAATGTCTTTAAATGTTAATGGTCTCACAGATAAATACAAAAAAGAAAGAGTAGTGAACTATAGTAAAAAATGTAGAATACAAATTGCTATGCTGCAGGAGACACACTTGGAAAGAAGTGAGCATGTGAAACTGATAAAAAAAAGGTTTTCAGGATGGTTATTTAGTGGAATACTTGGAACAAAGGAAAAGAGGAGTGTGTGTGTGTGTGTGTGTGTGTGTGTGTGTGTGTGTGTGTGTGTGTGTGTGTGTTTCTTTCAGCTTTTCCCGGTTAGGGGTCACCACAGCAGAACTCCGGTCTGCTAATGATTGGCAATAGATTTTTACAGTGCTGAGGTGCCAGCTCGATGCCCAACCTTCAACGGAGGCATGCCCATTTCACACATGTCTTTTGAATGCCACTCAACCGCGGGGAGGACATGCAGACTCCACACAGAAGGCACTCCAGCCGAGAATCAAATGGGAGAACCTTTTGCTGTAAGCCGACAACGCTACCACTGCACCACCGGAAAAGAGGAGTACTTATATTAATTGCAAGAGGATTTTCAGTAATGACAAAAGAGGATAAAAAAAGATAATAATGGTAGATTTGTGGTAGTAAGGGGCTACTGGCAAGGGAGGAGGATTACATTGGCATGTATTTATATTCCAGCTAAAACTGCTATAATGGAGCTTAAGAAATAATCAGCTTTCAGTGAGGAGTATTACTTATAGGTGGGGACTGGAATTTGATTTACAGCAGCGAAGATTTGTCTGGGGGGGCCAGAAGGGAACGTTTAACAAAGGAGTGTAGACTTTTGATGAAATTTATGAAAATATCTGGCATGGAAGCTGTGAATTCAATACTAGGAGTTTAGAATAAAGTTACATATCATTCCCCAAGATACAAAACCTGAGCTAGGCTAGACAGAATTTGCATGTGCATTTAATTGAAAGTTTTGATACACACTCAATAACTATTTCAGATCATGTGCTAATAATAACTAAAATAAAAACACAGGGTAATGAAATAAAAATGAGGCAATGGCACTTTCCCGCCTATCTGTTGAAAAGAGAGGAATTTAAGGAATGGGTAGTGGAAATTATTCAAGAACTATTAGAGAATATAGAAATGTGTTCTTAAAATATAGCTAGGGAGTGGGATAAAATTAAAGAGGAGTTTAAAAATAGGGTGGAAATGCATATTGCAGAATAGGGGGATTTCACAGAACAAGAACAGGAGCAATTGCAGAATGCTAAATAGAAAATAATGTATTACATTGATAATATACATGCATTTAAAAATATTGCTGTTAAGCAACTGCTTTTGATAAGAACTCTGGAGCACAAAAACTTTTAGCACACCGACTCAGGCAACAGAAAGTAGAAAGGGCTGTTGCCAAGCTTAGGGAGCCTTTAACAAGGTAGGTATCGAGAGATCCTGTAGCGGTATTAGAATATTTCTGAAATTCTATGAAAGTCTGTAAAAGGCAGAGAAATATGGAAATGAAGAAAAAGTGCAAATGGAAATGTTTATGGAATAATTAAATATGCCAAGTGTAGAGGTAGGTGAGGCTCAATTATCAAACTCTGGACCCTACCCAGTTTGGATTTGTAAAAGGCAGATCATGTCTCCTAAACCTGATTGACTTCTTTGAAGCAGTCACCAAAGCCATCGATGAGGGTAAAATGGTTCACACAGCTTATCTAGATCTCGCCAAGGCTTTCAACACCATCCCCCACTCTGGAATTATAGATAAGCTCACTAAACTAGGTATAAATCCCTATGTCACAAGATGGGTTGCCAACTGGCTCATGGACAGAACCCACACTGTGAAAGTAGCGGATTCCAAATCCGACTTCAGACCAGTGACAAGTGTAGTACCACAGGGTTCATTCTTGGGTCCTCTCCTGTTTGGTATCTACTTCTCTGAAGTGCAGGCTAACACAGAAGGTCTTTGGCTAACAAAGTTTGCAGATGACTGCAAACTAGGAGCCATAATCGAAACTCCTAACGATGTGGACAAACTACAAAAGGGCCTCACTGAGATAGATACCTGGTGTCAAAGCCATGGCCTGAAGCTCAATGCCAAAAAGTGTATTGCCATCCCCTTTGGTAAAAACTCTGTACCCATGAACTACCACATAGCTGGTAGTCTACTTAATGCTGAAAATGTGATAAGAGACCTTGGGACACAGGTGGACAGTAGTCTCTCCTTTGATAATCACATCACCACAGTGGTCAGGAAATCCTTCTATGTGGCTCATCTCATCACAAAAGGATTATCATCCAGAAAAAAAGAGGTCATTGTTCCCCTCTACTCATCACTCATTAGACCCATTATAGAGTACAACGCCCCTTTTGGTATGTACCTCACAAGACATCTACAACAACTGGAAAGACCACAGAAATACCTCACAAAGAGGATTACTGGCCTCAAACAGATGCCCTCCGCAGACGGTCTAAAAAAACTACAGCTTTACACCATCGCATATCGCCTACTCAGGGGCGATCTCTGCCTAACATACAAAGCTATGTCAAACCCAGAACTGTTGGACATGCTCCACTTAAAGAAATCCCAATCCCTCTGAGCTGCATGCTCTACGGACCTAAACCTTGTCACCACAATAAACAGAACATGCTGGAGGGATAGATTCCTGTCCCAGAAACTTCCCATACTCTGGAACAGACTACCTATCTATGTCAAACAGAGCTCCTCATTAACACTCTTCAAGAAATATCTTGATGATTAGATGGGAAATGGGAAATTCACCCCAGGGATCACTTCTGTGGCTCTGCTCGACAGGGGCACAGGAAAATAATTTTCTTGGGTGGCGAAAGCCAGGGTACATTTTTTGGCTAGGCTTATATAGGCCCTAGGGCCAATAGCCTAGTACCTACTTATGAACCTATGAACCTATAATAGTTAGGATAGGAGGAGATGCGATATAAATAGTGATGCATAACCAATCTTCAGGAAAGTTCCCAGGAATAGATGGTATTCCAGTGGAAGTTTGGAAGTGTAGAGAAAAACTGATAAATATCTGGAATGTTTTGTTTAACAGTGGTTTAAGAGGAGGAGAAGTACCAACATCGTAGAAAAATGTGATGGCAGCTGTAATACCTAAAGAGGGTGAAGATCCATCAGATCCAGCTTCATACAGGCCCATTTCAATATTAAGCCATGATTAAAATGTGCTTATGTCTATAATGACTAAAAGAATGTTAAAAGTGATGCCAAAATTGATAGACAGAGATCAATGTGGTTTTGTGGAGGGGAAGCAAAGATTCCACAACATTAACAGAACATTGATGATCCAGAGGGAAGCAGAATGTAAGAAAATACCATGGTTGTTGGTGGGTCTTGATGCAGAGAAAACATTTGACAGAGTAAGCTCGGACGTCATGAGAAGGGCAATGGAAGTATTTGGTTTATTAGGAGAATATATGAAGGATGAGATGAAAATTAAAGTGGGTGGGGTCTTGTCTGATACTTTTCGCTTGAGCAGAGGAACCAGACAGGGGTGTCCTCTTTCCCCTTTGTTATTTGCAATTTTATTTATTTATTTATTTATTTATTAGCATTTGTTGATCAGGAAAGTCTAGTGGGTCAGCGATCCATTTTCAGTGGAGGTCCGGGGTGAAAAGCTCCATAGAGTATTACAAAAAGACAGTGTTTAACATAAGATTGAAAGTATTACAGATATAACAGGTAATAAAGCATTTTACAATTTACAATTCATAGGATTACATTAATATTGCATTAGGCATCATTACATAGGTTCAGATGTTAAATCAGTAGACACACATGGATTGTAATACAGCACTTTCTTTGCAGAGAGTGCAGTTTACAGTATTATTGTGAAAGGCTTTGTGTAACTTACATATGTCAGTCTAGGATTTTGTGCTGTTTCAGGTGGTTTGCTTCTAAGGCATGAGCAAGATGGATTCTTTGGATAATGAGATTTTAGAGCTATTTTGAAAGATTTTGGATGGTCAGTTTGGGTTATTTCGGATGGTAGGTTATTCCTTAGTTTGGTGATTGAATGGGAGAACAGACATTGTCCAGCTCTTTTGTTGGGTTTTGTTACAGAAAGCATGAGCTTACTGGAAATCTTGTGGGGGTGTAAGTTTGTAAGAGTGAATCAAGGGCAGGTCATTCATTAGGTTTACAGATTAGCTTGTGAGCTAAGGTTAGTTGGGTGTAGTGTAGATGGTGGGAAAATTCAAGCCATTTTAGTTCGGTGGTTGCTTGGCAGTGATGAGATTCTGGATATGGGGTGTTTTGTGCAGGTCATTGATGAAAATATTGAACATTAGAGGGCCTAAATATGATCCTTGTGGTACTCCTATATTGTTGGGTTGGTAAGTGGATTGTACATTTTGTCACCTTACTGATTGCTCCCTGCTTTGTAAGTAAGAGATGAACCATTTAAGGGATTTTGGGGAGCAGCCTAGTCTTGACAGTTGATTTACTAGCTTAGCATGTGACACTGTATTGAAAGCCTTAGAGAGGGTCTAGTAAGATAACTGAGGTATGATGACCTGCATCTAGGGCTTTGTTGACAGTGTCAGTGAAAGAGAGTAGGGCAGTGACAGTACTATACTCTGAATGAAACCCATGTTGGGTAGGCGGTTGAAAAGCATTACTAGGTAGGTGTTTAAGTAGTTGTGAGTGGGCACATTTTTCCAGGATTTTTGATAGTGGGGAGAGTATAGAGATAGGGTGGTAGTTAGAAAGATCATGAGAGTTTTACTCCTTTATGCAATGGGGAAATTATAGATTTTTTCCATAGGAGGGGAACATAGGATTCAGAGAGAGAGCGATTTATGAGAATGGTAACTGGATATGCTATTGGTATAGCTGCTAGTTGCAGGTATTCAGGGGTAAGATTATCTGTAGACAGTGAGCAAGGTTTGAGTTGTTTTAAGAGTTTCAAGATCGGGGGGTGGGTACAGGTTGGATAGAGAAGGAGTTTGCTGGGTGAATATTAGTGTGATCCGAAAGGGAGGGTGTGTGTTCAGTAGGTAGAGGAAGGTGTGTATTAGGGTTAGATGGGCAGTCTTTGAGTAGATTTTGAATGGTAGACATGAAGTAGGTATTAAACACTTGGAACATTTCTTGTGGTGTTTTTTCTGGTGCAGGGGATAGGTTTTGGATGGTACCTGGATTAAGTAAAGAGGTGACAAATTTCCAAAACTTTTCGGGGTTGTTGTATGAGGAAGACAGTTTGGTGAAGAAATAATCTTTTTTATCCTGTATCACTAGCTTTTTTGATTTGTTATGAAGTTGTTTGCAGTGTAGTTCATTTTGTTGTGTTCTATCTCTTAGCCATATTTTCCAAGCTTTGTTTCTCAGAAAGATAGTTTGGTTTGTTTTGCTAACCAGGGGGCATGATTAGTTTTTGTTTGTTTAGTACGCATAGGAGCTAGGCTACTGAGGGTAGCTAGAAAGAGTTTGTTGAAATAATCAATGGCTTCATCTAAGGGGAGTCTTTTTAGTGGGTTCCAGTTATAGGAGTTTAGGATACTTATAAACTGATCTCTTTCAAAGTGGGCAAGGTTTCTGGAGGCTCTGTATGAATGTATTTTAATTGATTGAGGTTGAGTCCTATAGGTATATACTGGGAGATGGTCAATTGGTGTATTTGGTAGGGTGCCTGAGTTTGTATAGCTTTGGGGATGGGTTACTAGTATCCAGTCTAAGGTTGATTCAGAGTCTGTTAATAGACAATGAGTAGGAGTAGTGATGAGTTGAGTAAAACTATGAAGGTTTATGCTGTATGTAGGTGAGAGGGTGTCTAAGTTTAACCAATTAATGTTGGTGTCTCCTAGAATTCTAGTTTCATGCAGTATATTCTGATTTATCCAAGATAGAAAGTCTTCGAGTATGTGGATATTATGGCTTGGGGGAATATAGATTACAGCTATGCATATTTGTTTGTTTCTATTTATGTGAAGGGATGTGAGTAGGAGTTCCAGCTTTTCAAAAGTGGGAAAGGGTTTTGTACAGGTTGTTATTTGTAGTGAGTTTTGATAGATTAATGCTACACTGCCACACTTTTTATGAAGTTTGTCTGAATGAATTATATTATATCCAGGAGGGAGAATTTCAGTGTCAGCAATGTGTGGTTTTAGCCATGTTTCTGTTACTACAATAATATTTGGGGTGTGTATAGTTATCCAGATGTGGAATTAAGTTATTTATTGCAAATTCTATAAGTATTTATTGTTGTTAGGAGAAGCATGTGGTTAGATGTGTGATTATGTACACTAGTGGTGGATGTATGGGTGCGGTGATATAACTGGTATGCTTGGTTACTGGTGGATGTGGGAGTACAAATTGGGCCTGGGTTTGGATGGATAGCTCCACATTGTATTAATGTGTGGAGTAGATACAGTTTGATGTGGGTATATTGTCTAAGGGTGGTGGGTATGTAGTGTAGTACTAGACATAATTTAAATTTAGGGGTAAGCGGTAGTAGTTTTAATCTGTATGTGGTGATGGTATTAGTTGATATTAGACAGGGAGAGATATCCAAGTAACTAAGCTTGTTTAGTTTTACAGCAAGGGTTTGTGTACCAAAAGTGGTTGGTGGGGGGTATATGGCGTTATGTATGGATGTGGTTTGTGTTAGTAAGGCTAAAATTAAAATATGGCTCACGCAGGAAATGATACTAATTAGGTGATGATGTTTATGGGCTGGAGGGGCCATAATGATTGAGGAGTTATGTGGGTGTGGCAGCTAGGGTGGGTCTTACTGTTTGCTGAGGTGGAGGGAGATAATTGGCTAATGGAGAGAGTAGATAGGGTTGAGGATAGGGATAAATGTAATGAGATGGGGTGGGTGGTAATGGGGGTAGAGTAGGGGAGCGAAGTGAGCCCAGAGTGGGTTCCGCTGGCCTGCAGAGATGAGGAGAGCAAAGAAAAACTATCTCCAAGCAAACTAATCTGAGAGAAATGTTATTTAGAACCATGGGCAAAGTAGATGAGGGTCTCAGAAATTCACGGATATAATTGGCACGGTAGTCAAGAAAAGCTGGCTCTACTTGCAGATGATATTATTTTATACCTGATAAATCCAGAAAAGTACATTACAGTGTTGTAGAACATTTTGAGACAGTTTCAAATCTTTTTGGGATACAAAATTAATGAAGCTAAAGCAAAGGCAATGCCAGTAAATTACGTACCCTCACATTAATTGGTTCAGCAATATCCATATTTATGGGAACATGATAAAATGAAGTATTTACGCGCATGGATTAAAAATGATTCCAGTGTGGTAGCTAAAGATATGTGGGAAAAGAATAAAAAAAGATAATGCAAAAACTGAGAAACTGGTAGCTGTGTTATTTGGATATAGACAGTAAGATACAAGCAGTCAAAATGTTTTAGTCCCTTTAGTCTTATACAAAGTTCAGGCATAGGTTCATAGGTTCATAGGTAGGTACTAGGCTATCTGCCCGAGGGCATTCATAAGCCTAGCCAGAGTGTGTCGGCTTTCACCACCCCATTGATTAATTAACTGAGCCTCTGTCAAGCAGAGCCAATGAAGTGATCCCAGGGGTGTACTTTCTGTTACCCATCCACTCTTCAAGGCTTCTCTTGAAGAGTGTTAGTGAGGGGCTCTGCCTAATGTAGTTAGGAATTTTGTTCCAAAGCATGGGGAGTATCTGTGATGGGAATCTATCCCTCCAGCATGTTCTATTTATTGTTGTGGTGAGGTTTAGCTCACTAGAGTGTGTGGCTCGCAGTGACTTGGATTTCTTTAGGTGGAGCATGTCCATCAATTCTGAGTTGGACATGGCTTTGTAAGTCAGGCAGAGATCACCTCTGAGTAAGCGATATGCCACTGAGTACAGCCAGAGTTTTTTCAGTCGGGCTGCATAGGACATATGTTTGAGGCCAGTAATCCTCTTGGTGAGGTGCTTTTGTGGTTTTTCAAGCTGTTGGAAGTGTCTTGTGAGGTACATCCCAAATGGGGCATTGTACTCTATGATGGGTCTAATGAGTGACGAGTAGAGGGGCACTATAACCTCTTTATTTCTAGATGCGAACCCTTTAGTAATTAGATGGGCCACATAGAAGGATTTCCTAACTACTTTGGCAATATGATTGTCAAAGGAGAGATTACTATCTACCTGAGTCCCCAGATCTCTTATTAACTCTTCTGTATTAAGGGGGCTGCTGCCTATGTGGTAATTCGTGGGTGTTTTGTTTTTCCCAAATGGGATGACTATGCATTTTTTGGCATTTAGCTTGAGGCCATGACTTTGACACCAGGTGTCTGTCTCAGTAAGGCCTTTTTGGAGGATGTCTGTGTCAGCCAGAGAGTCAATTATGGCTCCCAGTTTGCAGTCATCGGCGAACTTGGTTAGCCATAGTCCTCCTGTGTTTGCTTGTATATATTTATCAACCAGAGGAGAAGTTGTGGATAGCAATTAACAAAGAGCTGAAGTATTTTATCTAGGAGGGGAAGACAGCAAGAGTCAAGTGAGATAAGCTGATTCTTCCAATAGAACACGGCGGATTGGGATTACCCAATTTGAAGGGGTATTTTAGAGCTACACAGTTAAGGCTACTATACATAGCACAATCAGAAACCTACAATTCAAAGTGGAAAGGGATGATGATTAAACACGTAGAAAGCTCAAGAAACAAGGACAGACTGGGATTTTGGATGCAGATCTTTAAGGAGAATAACAATAATCATACAGAATATTATATTCATAAAGTTGCAGAAAGTATTCTAAGAACTAAGCCAATGCAGGAATGGAGAAAGGAGATTCTGCTGATAGGGATGTCTGCAATTAAGGATAGAGACAGCAGGTAAGAGGGGGCTGGAATTTATTGGGAAAACTGACTAAGGAACCAAGGTATTGGGAGCAAATAACTAGAATGGGAAAGGTGATAGAATGGGAAGACGCCAAGAATTTATTTGGACTGCAGGTTAGAGATTGCCTTCCCTATCAAGGACTGATATCGATGTATAGGCAAAGAGTAAGAAATCGGGGGATCCTAAAAGAAAGACCAGCACTAAGAGTTTTTAGTAGAATCTAGAATAGAGGCTGCCATTAAAAAAACACAATATAAAATATTGCATGATAACTATAAGAATCAATCAGAGGAGGTTAGAAAGGATTGGGAAGAGAGATAAGCAATTGTCAAAGAAACAATGCGGTGCTACATGTATGTCTCCCAAATAAGCAACAAAATCTTTAAGATTTATGATTTTTGCTTGGAAATGTTTACATAAATATTTTTATACCCTGAGTAGACTCCAGACAATTTTTCCTCAGGTAGACAGCAAATGATGGAGGTATGATGGGGAAGAAAGAGGTCAATGGAAACATAATTTTTGTGATTGTAATGAGTTGGCAGACTACTCTGTTTGATACTGGGTGAGCAAATTGATGTAACTAGGGAAATGATTTTTCTGAGCTATGATACAGAATAGGAATTGCCTAGACATAGCAGGGCCTTGCTGAGTCTAATTATGGTGGCTACCAAAAAAAGCAATTTCTAGAAATGGAAATCAACGTCAAAACCAACTGTACTAGAAGTAGTGATTATAGTAACAGGGATAAAACAACTGAAACTGAGATCTTTAAAAAAGGGTAGGAGCAAATTGTGTGGGAAAAATGGGAGTTGTGGGAGCAATACATACGGGGAGGAATGAGGTTTAAAAGAAGACAGGACTTGAATGAGATATGTAATGTCTGACTGGCAAAGATTGGGTAGATTATAAGTGATGTATAATGTTTGCAACTAGGATTATGCCAATATGGTTTGTGATGTAAAACTCTTGCAGCTGGAATTGTCAGTATAGTTTGTTTTCATTTATATAAATGCATGATCGCTAGGAAAGATCCAGTGCTAGGAGTCTTAACATAAAACTGCACTCAGTGGAAGCAGTCCTCACCTTCAAAGATGCAGACATTTATGCAGTCACGGAGACCTGATTCAAAGCTGTGGAGAGCACCCCAGCCATACCGGATTACATCTCCTTCCACACATTCAGACCACAAACTGAAGGCCTGAAAACTAAAAGAGGCAGTGTATCAATATTCATTAAAGATAAATACATCTCCAGATTGGTTAAACAGTATGATTCCCTGGAGATACTTCAGGTGCAATTAACTGTCCGTAGGACACCTACTCAAGTCATTGCCAACTACAGGACCCCCTCCATGAATCAGGACATTCACTCTGCTTATTTGGAGTTACTTGGGTCTATCAAGATGCATTAGAACACCATGGTTTTGGGTGACTTTAACTAAACATCCATTGACTGGGTAAATTACTCATGCTCAAACTCAGTTGCCCAAAGGTTCCTTGATTTCATTAACTCTAATGCCCAGGACCAGCTGGTTGACACCCCCACAAGGGATGCCAACATCCTGGATCTGGTTCTTACCAATATGGGTGACCACTGTAGCACCCCCACTGTGAGGTTTTCCCTGCTGAGATCTGATCACATATCAGTCTCGTTCGAACTAACTATTGCACCTGAGCCCCCCACCAGAGCAGTTAAGCTAAAAAACTTCTCCAAAGCAGATTATAACCTCTTACAGGATGGTATAATTAGCTTCACTGCACCCCCTCCCCCCCGATAGAATTGGCAACTATGCAGAGTTCTACATCAATGCTTTACACAAACACCTGTATAACTGTATTGACTCAGCCGTACCTGATAAGACCAAAACAACTGCCATTAACAAGCTTTACAACAAGAGGAAGACATTGCTGTCTAAGAGTAAGAGGGAGCCAGCCATAAACTGGAAACATTCCCTCCTCAGCTTAAACAAGCAAATAAGACTTCTTGTGAAGTCTTCTAAAGCAAACTCTGAATCAAAATTAGCTTCCTCAACTATGGACAGCCATAAGGCATTCTTTAGTTAGATCTGTAAGGAAAGGCCCAGATTTATGCTGTACTGGTAGTTAATGATACCACATATACTGAGCCTGTGGACATAGCTAACACGTTGGCCGACAGGTTCTGTGAAAACTTCACTCCCCTGTCCCTCCCACACATACCCCAAGACATCACTACCACTTGTCTCCTGTCTTGTATCTCTAAAGAGCAGGTCATATAGGCCCTCTCTAAGCCAAAAACACAGCATCTATGGGACATGATAACATCCCAGGCTGCATCCTACATGAGCTCAAACAAGAATAAGCAACACCACTGGGTACTCTTTTCAATCATAGTCTAAACACCAGCTTCATGCCAGCTTAATGGAAAACAGTCACTGTTATTCCCTTGCACAAAGGTGGTGTTCCACTGCCCCGGGAACTATAGACCTATTAGCCTGACTAGCCTTATCTGCAAGGCTATGGAGTGAATCATCATGGACCTTATCAAAAAAGATACAGGTACTCTCCAATCACTTGACCCTACTCAGTTTGGATTTGTCAAAGGGAGATCATGTCTGTTAAAGCTGGTGGACTTCTTTGAGATAGTCACAAAGGCCCTGGACAAGGGGAAATCTGTGCATACAGCCTACCTAGACTTAGGCAAGGCATTTGACACTATCCCCCACTCAGGAATCATTGACAAACTCACCGAGCTACGTATCAACCCTTATTATCTTTAGATGTGTTGCTAACTGGATTACTGATATAACACATATAGTCAAAACAGGGGAATCCACCTCAAACAGCCGACCTGTAACCAGTTGTGTTCCACAGGGATCAGTCCTGGGACCTCTACTTTTTGGAATCTATTTCTCCAAAATACAAGCAAAAACTAAAGGTCTGTGGCTGACAAAGTTTGCTGATGACTGCAAAGTGGGAGTGGTCATAGAATCTCCAAATTATTTCAACATCCTACAAGATAGTCTTACACAAACAAATGACTGGTGCCAAAGTCTTGGCCTTAAACTCAATGCAAAAAAATGTATTATCATCCCTTTCGGTAAGAGTGATGTCCCTGCTAACTACTACATAAATAGCAACATCCTAGGTACACACTCAGAAGTGAAAGGCCTGGGCACAGAGGTTGACAGCAATCTTACCTTTGATCACCATTTCTCCACAGTGGTAAGAAAGGCATTCTATATCGGTCATGTCATAAGTTAGGGCATTTCCTCCAGAAAAAAAGAAGTTATAACCTCCCTGTACTCTTCACTCATCAGGGCAATAATTGAGTACAATGTTCCTTTTGGTATGTTCCTTTCCAGGCACCTTCAGCAATTGGAGAAACCACAAAGGTTGCTTACAAGGAAAATTCAAGGTCTTAAGCATATGTCCTATGTGGATCATCTGAAATCACTGTCACTTTATTCTGTTTCATACAGATTACTCAGAGGTGATTTCTGCCTTGCATATAAAGCAATCTCTGACCCTGCTTTATTGGAACTGGTGCATATCCACAAGTCAAATGGTACAGGGGCTACTCACTCTAAAGACCTTAACCTGGTATTATTTATTTAGTTATTTTATTTTATTTTACATTTGTTAACCGGGGGTGTCTGACTGAGCTGAAAAGGCCCTTTTTCAGCAGAGGCCTGGGGAGAAAAGCTCCACAAAGAAAAATTACAGACACATTTAGTTATTTTGACATGATCAGTATACACACAAATTACAAGACACATGTTTTTACAGTGGTATGCGGCACATCAACAGTTACAGTGGAGAGAACAAACAAAAATTATTAATTTAAAATAAAGATAATTAATAGATTTGTGGTGTACAGCTGAAATTTGGAACATAGGTAGAATACATATATAGTACACAGGTACAGTACATACACTGTAGATTAGCCAGTGTTTGTGAGTAAGATTGAAAACTGTTATCAAGTGCTCTAGATTTAGTATGTATATGTTATCCACTTTCACTAGCCTGGGGAGCAATCATGGCACTCCCAACTTTGCTTGAGATGTTGCCTGATGAGGTCTTTAAAGGAGGCTTTGGATGATGTGTTTTGAATGCTAGTAGGGACAGAGTTCCATTTTTTAGCCACTGAACTACTATATAGCCCATCTCCAAAGCTATTGTAGCTATTGTATGTATGTGACATTAATAGAACCTGCCAGAGGGACAGATTTGTCTCCCAAAGGTTGCCTCACTTTTGGAACAGACTCCCACTTCATGTCAAACTGAGCACCTCATTGGCCCTGTTCAAATGTAATCTGGACAATTGGATGGGTAACCATAAATTCACCCTGGGGATTCCACCTGTATGCCTCTTGGACATGTGCATTAGGTGCTAATCATGGAAACAAGGGTAGAACTTTGCCAGGCTTGTAAGGGCCCTAGGACCATTAGCCTAGTAACTTGCTATGATCCTATGATCCTATGATTGCCTATGTCATAAGTGATAATTTAATAAAGATGTTTCTTGTTTAAAAAAAAATAGATGTTCGAATGATCACTGCTGCAGTAGCCTTAGCTACACAGGTTATATCCCATTAAGGATTTAAAGCTGCCCAGCTTTCAAAGCTTCATGGCACCTTGCAATGCCCAAACTATCAAGCAGCTCAAGCTGAGTTGACTAGAAGACAAGTTTAGGTGCCTTTCAGAGCTTTTCTGCCAACAGCTGGATGGAGTCTGAGTCCTGAATGCACAATGCTAGGAACAACAAAAAATAAAAAGTGAAGAAAAAAGATATTTGTCCTCCAGGCCTTCTTACATGGAGCCCTGGAATGGAATCTTGCAAGTTGATTGTTCATAAAGGAGGCAAAGAGGTCTACGTAATGAACTCCTGTCAGATGGATTAAATCTTGAAGACCACTTGATCTAGCTTCCATTCTTGAGTGTCTGCCCTGGTCCTGCTCAGCTTGTGTGTCACACAGTTTTGCTCTGAGAGACTGTAGGATGCCTGTAGAGTGAGACTGTGCTAAGAAGCTATATCTCAAGTTAACATGTCTAGTCTGAAAAGGGCATATGACCTGGATACCCCTGCTTGCTGAACTGCCACATAAATGTAGTATTGTCTGTAACAACTTGAAGAGATCCTGGGGACCAAAGATGATTCAGAGAGTTACATGCCTAAATCAGGGCTAGAATCTCTTTGATATTTATGTGCCTTCATTTGTCCTTGGTGTTTGACTCTGCAAAGAAAAGTAAGTAAATATGGAAAAATGTGGATACCCTGTAGCATGCAATGACCCATAAATGGGTGCGAACACTCTTGGTGCAGTGGATAGTCCAAAGGGAAGGCAAAGAACCGATAATGTGATCCTGACACACAAAACCTTAAGAAATATCTCAAGTTTAGGTGTATAGGGATGTGTTGAAAAGCATCTTTTAATTGTAGTCTTACCAGGAAATATGAAAAAGGAAGAAGAGGTTACAGGTTGTGAAATGACATTATTTTGAATTTGGGCACTATCATAAATGTGTTTAGGAAAGAAAGACCCAGAAATGGTCTTTAAGTATTTGCTTTCATTGGCACTAAGAACATCCTTGAATTAAAAAAAAAACACACAAAAAAAAAAACTTAACCACCTGAGAAGGAGCAACTTCCTGGGACAGCATGTGAAGACGAACTGGTGGAAACAAAAGAGTCTGATCTGAAAGATGAAGAATTACTTCATGGAAAGGAAGAATTTCCTTCCAGTGCCTTTGTTTCCTTAATGAATGATATTCAGAAGGCATTTATCTGAAATGTTTGTTGCCAAAGAGAAAAATGGAAATTCAGACTTTCTAGAAGAAAAAAAGAGGCCAGGATGGGAGGGGTCTTAAGATCTCCTGAACAGTCATTCAAACTTGTTGGACTGTCCTTAGTTTTGGGAGGGTTGAGACTTCTTTTTGGAACCTCCCCTTGTTATTTCTTCTTAAATGTCTGTTTACCTGTGTTTTGTTGAGACTGATTATTCTGCTTTTTCCAAAACTGGATGAGAAGCCCTTAGAAAATTTGGAAAAGGAGGGCTGAAATATCTTACAGATTCCCTGGAGCAACGTACCCCTTCCATCACATGCCAGAAACTAAATCTATCCAAAGAAGAATGTAAAATCTCATTTTTAACATCATATGGGAGGTTCTAAGAAGGCAGCCATGCAAATCTCATCATGACAGTACCAGAGGCCATAGCCCTGGAAGAAGTATCGACAGAGTCATACACACACTCTGTAAATAATGAATATTGACCTGTGCAGTAGAAGAAGCAAAATTATTTAAAGCAAAATTTTCTTCACAAGAAGAAATTGCAGATAAAATGATTGCTTTTACAATTAGTCAGAACATACTTCAACACATGAGCATGACAATTCAAAATTCTGAAAATCAAAGTTTTAGTAGTACATACGTTTTTTTTCTTATATTTATCAATAATTTTCCCATCCATATCAGAAAGAGTAGGATTGGAATTAACTAAGTGTTTACCAGCAATGGGATCAACTAAAGCTAGAGCGTGTGGGTCAGGTTTGGGAACAGTGAATACAAACTTAAAAGAGTGAGTAACCTTTTGCATCCTATCTGCCATTTTAGGGGCAGCTTGTTGACTATCAGGAAAACTTCAAGCAGTAACACGCACATCCTCCAAAGCATACAGATCAAGAGGAATGGGTGTGGGTTCTGGAAATTCCTTTTGTAACAACTCATAGTATTTTCTGAGAAGCCTCAGGGTTCTCCCACTAACAATACTGGCACATTCTAGCAATAGTCTCAGGAGATGAGAATCTCTCACAGGGATAATCAGAAACTGAGTTCTCCTCAGAGTCTGAATCAGAAATCGGAGGGGAAAACCCTGTATCTGTCCCTTCATCTTTATGTTCAGATTCAGAGCCTTGAATTTCTTCAGGAAAAGTGGTATCCCTCTTTCTTTTACCAGAATCTACTTTATAATAAATATCAATAGCCTGAATTAAACCATGAGCCAGACCCAGTAAACTACTCCTGTGTAAGGAAATTTGAGGAGGACTAGACACATGCTAAGTTTTTGTTTCTTTTTCACAGGAAACATGGGGCCAACCATGTTATTAATGGCAGGGACAGCTTCACCAAGGATGAACAGAGCATTCTGACACAACAAAGAAACCTTCCCTGTTCCCTTTCCTAGGACTGACAAGAGTGGTTTTCCCTTGCCCACATAGAGGACCAGAACAACCACAGAGGACGTGGTTAACTCCCAGTCCATAGGGGCTGCAGGTGCTGCACTATCCAGGGTAAAAGATGACTGGTATGTGATATAACAAATGGCCACAGCAGAGTCTCCCATCTGCTGTGGTGGCAAAGACTGTTTTCTTAACTTTTTCTTTTTGTGGCTAGAGGAAGGCCCGACTGTGGGATTGGTTAGTGAAGCTGAAAATGATGCCTTTTTCTCAGGGAAAACAAGTAGTAAATGCCAGTAAAACTGCAAATAATTAAAAGTCACTTTTTTTCACAGAAAAGCACAGTAACAAGCACTTTAAAACACTTTGTCTGCCAGCAAAATTAAAATAAACACATTTTATCCACAGAGAAAATGGGTTTCAATTACTTTCCAAAACCTTTGTACTGACAGAAAAAAAGAGTGCTCCTGTTTAAAAGTACAATATAGTCTAATGATAGCCCATTAAAACACAAAATTCCTAGCTTTAAGATAACTTTCCTGAAGAGAAAAGTGATAAAACACAAACAATATTTAGTAAATGGAAGTTTTTTTCTCCAAATTCTCCAAAGAAAGCTTATATGACTAGGAAAGGAACAGCATCAAGACCACCATCAATCCTTGAAAGCCTTAGAAGAGCATACTCTTCAGTGGCTGTAAAGTTCTGGGGTGCCTGCCATTGAAACTTGCCTTTTAGTCAACTCAGCTTGAACTCCCAACAGTTTGGGTGCATGGAAGGTGCCCTAAAGTTTTGGAAGCTGGCCAGTTGTTATATCCGAGTCTATATTAAATCATCGAAGGACCTCACTGACATAGCTCTCAACCAATCAGGGACAAATTTCAACAGAATCAGGGACAAATCCAGAAAAAATCAGGGACATTTTTAAAATTTTAGTGCTATTGACTTGAAACATTGACAGAATCAGAGCATATGAATTAATACACATTTTCTGAAGTAAAAGAAGTCTATAACTCTTAATCATTGTCATTGTTCATTAAATGTATTTCACCACCTTTTCCCAAAATTCACTAGTTATAGGAGGGATTAAGAGTGACAGAGCTAAAAATTGAGTCAAAATCAGGGATGTCGCTGAAAATCAGGGACAGTTGAGAAGTATGCTCACTGACAAGGTGTGGGGGGCTGCACCCCCCCACCCCACGCTAATTATATATACTAACTCTGTGATCATACTACAGTGAGGAAAAGGCAAATTGTCAGAACTTCACAGTACAGAGATCTCAGTATGAACAGTTCAACGAATGGCATGTTTGATGTAAGAGCAGCGAAAATGCCATTTGCTGAATTGAATTTCCGATGATTTATTATATACCCATTATATCCTTGGTGGGATATAAATGATATGGCTAAGGGTAATACACCAGTGATTAATATGATGAACATCATAAAACATACAAATATTCAATACTTAAATTCTGCATATTACAGCAAGGGCAGTAATGAAAACATTAGAGCTTTAAAAGGTTATGTTGTGGCATGCATTGCTAGTTTGTTTTTACTAATAACTGCGATTATCCAGTCATTATCTCAGTGTCCTGTTGTTTGAAAATGGGTTATCTTTTTGACACTGTGAAATAGACAGATAAAACAATTTTTTTCAGATAAACAGAGTTCCATGTAATAAAATATCCCTAAAAACAACTGTTACAGATAAATTTAAAATAAATATCCATAAATGGAATGTAAAAGGAGAGCTTCTTTTTTTCTGTTGTGCTGCCATGTATCAGGGTATTAAACTGCACATTTTCTTTTAACATTAAATAGAACTACCAGTAAAGAAGGGAAAAAGAATGTCAGGATATTCAGATGATGTTAGATGTCATAAAGAAGAAAATGGCTGAATAGCACGCAGACAAGATATTTTACATCTGCCCCTATTTTTTTGTCCTTTGTCCCTGTTGCTTGTCTGGTCAGGATAAAACAGACGAACATTCGTGGGTTCTGTTCAAGCAGCTTTATCATGCACAAACACATCCGGATTGAGGCTTAGTAACTTTAACTTACATGTTGTGTTGATTCGGCTTTTCCCGGTTAGGGGTGGCCACAGCAGAACTCCAGTCCGCTAATGATTGGCAGTAGATTTTTACGTGCCAAGTTGCCAGCTCTGACGCACAACCTTCAACGAAGGTATGCCCATTCATGCATGTCTCCACACAGAAGATGCTCTAACTGAGAATCGAACAGGACAGCATTTTACTATGAGACGACAACGCTACCACAGCACCACCACCGCAGTACCAGATAAACATATATAATCTGGCTATCTCACACATACAAGCTCACTCTCTGGCTGCACTCTCAAAATGGCACTGAAGCTAGCACGTGCTTTCTAGTTATATGCATGTGCTGTCCTTGGAAATGCTTCTTAAAGGTGCAACACTCACACATATTCTACATCCTCCCTCTTTGAGAAATGAGTCATGCATTATTGACATCATTGATTGACATGCAATTGGTACAAAATAGTTCTTTGAAGTGCAATTATACAGAACTAAAAACATATAAACAATTATGTCCAGGTTGCTGTGTATTTCACTCTAGGTCTTGAAGTACATCCAAACTGTGTGACATAGAAATTAGAATTAGCTCTAGCAACTAGGACTGTCTCTGCTGAATGTTCAACTTTGGGGACATCAGGAATGGAAGTAGGAGTTAAGACACGTTCTGCAACAGGAACATTGTCTGGATTGCTCTGAGATCTAGAGTCTGTATCAAAGGAACAATGCTATGATATCATTTCTGATACAGGAAAATGATACCTGCAATTTCTCCTGTACTCCACACCCTCAGATTGTACAAAGTAGGATATGGGCTTGGCACATATATCTGTTACTTAACCAAGCTGGTCTAAACCTTTCACAGTTCATATCCTTACTTTCTCTCCTTCTTTCAATGCACGAAGAAATCTGCTCGATGTATCATAGCTGGACGTCTGGAAAGAATGCTTTCTGAATAGTTGGGCTTTGATTGCTTTGTTGGTTTTAGCTATAGGCCTCAACAAACTGGAACTGATAGGTAAAGTCATTCTGGTTTGCCTAGATAGAAGTCTGTGAGCAGGCGAGCCAAGTATATCATCATGGGGTATGTTTCTGAAATTGAGTAAATTCAAAAAGACATTGGTATTGTCATGCTTTGACTTTTCTAGTAATTGCTTTGCACTTTGCACTGCATGTTCAGCTAATTCATTTGACTGTGGGCATTCAGGACTATTAGTAAAATATACAAAGTCCCATTCTTTTGCAAATTTCTGAAATAACTGACTGGAAACTTGGGTACTATTGTCTGAGATAAGCTTCTGTGAACTCCCATGGATGGAGAAATGACATTTCAACTTTGTGATAACAGCAGTGGACGTTGGGTTAGGTAGTAAATTGATCTCAAACCAGTTCAAATAAGAGTTTACCAACACTAAGTAATGCTGATTGACCCACTCAAATATGTCAGTGGCTACTGTTGACCAAGGTCCTTTATGTACTTGACTAAGCTGAAGTGGTTTTCTTTGCAGGTGCAGTTTAGTACTATTACATACTGAACAAGAAGAAAGTACTTTGTCAATGTCTTTTACTAGAGAAGGCCAAAATACTAGTCCTCGCGCCCTTGTTTTGGTAGGAACAACAATTTTAGGACCTTTGAAAAAAATGCCATCTTTCATCAACATCTCATCTCTGTAAGGAAAATAAGGTTGCACTTCTGGTGATACACTAGATTGCTTTGACGGCCATCCAACATTGATGAAGTGGTTAAGCTTTTGCAAAACTGAATCAGTCTTTACATGATCTCTCAGCTCATCAAGTCTTGTAGTAGAAAAGTTACACACTTCCATGACATTGAAGTCAAAACTCTATATCAAGCTGTTCCATTGTTTTTCTGGGCGATCTGGATAAGGTATCAGTCAGATAAAGAAGTTTGCCTTTTGTATAGACCATTTTGAAGTTGTGCTTTTGCAATTTGAGCATCATTCTTTGTAATCTTACTGGAGATGAATGCATAGGCTTCTTTAGAATAGTAACTAGAGGTTGATGATCAGTTTCAATTTGAATAGCTCGACAATAAATATAATCATGAAACTTTGAACATGCAAACAGAATTGCCAAGAGTTCTTTCTCAATTTGAGCATACTGTATCTCAGTTTGGATAAAAGTTCTAGATGCATAGGCTACTGGTCTGCCCTCTTGAAGAATAACTGCACCAAGACCAAATTTTTAAGCATCACAGGAAAGAGTGATTGGTTTATTGAGATCATAGTATCTTAATATAGGCAGGGTGGCAATTTTCTGCTTAAGATCTTTAAATGTTCTAACCAAGACCATGCAACATTTGTGTGAGTCAACTCTCTCAAAGGCACTCTCAACTCACTGAAATCTAGTACAAATTTGCCCAAATAGTTGACCATACCAAGAAAACATTGTAGAGCTTGAACATTATCTAGTGCTGGCATCTCAAGAATGACTGCTTTCTGAGATGGCTCTGGTTGTAAGCCAGTGGTAGTAAATAAATTACCTACATATGTAACTTCTGGTAGTCTGAATTTACACTTCAGAGGATTGAACTTCAAGTTCACTTCATGTGTTCTACCTAGAACTTTCCAGAAGTTTCTGTCATGCTCTGCTTCACCATTGCCTCCGACCAATAAATCATCTACTATTATGGTACATGGATAACCTGAAAAAATTTGCTCCATTGCACGCTGAAAGACTTCACTTGCAGAATGTATTCCAAATGGCATCCTGAGGGATCTATATCTTCCAAATGGGGTACTGAATGTAGTCTGTAGTGAAGATTTGAGATAAGGCATCATTTGCCAAAATGGACTCTTTGCATCCAAGACAGTAGAAACAGTAACATTCAGTATTAGGGCTGTGACTTCCTCAACTGTTTACATAGGATGGAAAAAAAACCTTCTTGCTGGTCTGACCACTGAACTGACCTCTGGGTCTAACTTCAAAGAAAACACAACTGGAAGCTTGCTTAGCTTGTCATTGAAAACATCAGCATATTCTGAGAAAATAGTATTACTGAAGCTGGAACTGGGACATGTGCTTATATGATGAACTTCTTTAGTGAAGGAATGCAGATTCATTCTCAAACTGTTTCTGAGACCTAATAATGACTGCATAGGTCTTCAGACTACATAAAATAGTAACCTGTAATTGTTCCCAGCCAAATAACATGAAAGCACGACCAAGCCTTTGGTATGAATTTCTTCACCTCCATAAGCAACAAGTTTCGCACAACTAGCCACATTAAGTTGCTCACCAGCTCTCACTTTATAATTATTTCTGCTGACATAACATTGCACTTTGAACTAGTGTCTACTTTGAGCTGGATGTGTTTACTATGGATCAGGACAGTACACAAGACTTCATTTCTTGCCAATAAATCTACAGCATTAATCTTTTCATTGACCACTGATACACCATTTACAAAGAAATTTGAGTTGTAGCTTTCTATATCATCAACTTGCTTTTTTGAATTACCCTTCTGTATAACTGAGTGAGGTTTACTTGATTTGCAAAACTTTTGAAAGTGGTTCCAATTTTTATACTTGTGACATTGCTGGCCAAATGCTAAGCACTTTTCTCTTTTAGACTCATGGTTGGCACCGTGATTGCGACAGTTAACAATAAAGCTTGACTTGGGTTTTGATGACTCACCCTTATACTGCACTGAGCATGCTCCTTTAACTGAACTAGTCTTAGAACTTGCTGAAAGACTATGGGACTTCCCTGCCATGCCTGCAGGGGATGCAGCTACCTTGTGCTTAGGCCTGTTTCTGCTAGCCACATGCTGCATGCTGTCTATATTTGCACTGGAGCCTGTTAGAACCATGCTCTTATCACTTGGAAGCATAATTGTGTACCTTTCTGTAACTTCATGGATCTGACAAATCTTAATAGCTTTACTCAACGTTAAGTCACTATCACGAAGCAACATCTTTTTCACAGCACCATTATTAATACCACACACAAGGCTGTACTTTAACTCATTTTTTTTAAATCACCAAACCTGCACATTTTAGCTTTGTTTTTCAGATCAATAATATAAGCTGCAAAAGTTTCTCCTGGTTTTTGATCTCTTGTGTAAAACAAATGCCTCAATAATGTAACATTTGGCTGGGGGTTGCACATTTCTTTGAATTTGCATTTCAGACACTCAGGGTCCTCCCATGATTCAGCCTGTACAACAATATGATGGTTTCCCCTTCTCCATCATATACTGCTGGTGCTTACACAAATTAATGCTCTCTTTCAATGGCCTCTGACCCAGCTAGGTTAAGCAAAATGAATGCCCTGGTGCATGCATCTTTGTCAGAATAAGCTGCTTGTATGAAAATATTGTACTCTTGCTCAGATATTCTCCAATTCTCTGCAATATTCTGATCAAATACAAGTGGACCTGGTCTGTGAAATTCCTCTGCCATTTTAACACATATCAGTGAAGGCTCTTGCAAGTATCATTGAACACAGAGACATATTCTTATGCCAGAAATTTATGCCAATACTTATAATTATGCCCAATAGCACTATAAGCATCTGAATAACTGAATTCTGTGAAATACTTTGTGAAATAAGTCGCATTGGCACAAGAACACTTTTAAAATCACTGTACATTGCAAAACCACCCTTATCAGTGTAAGAAACATTTCAAAATAACTGCACTGTGTGGATTAACTGGGCAGAAGAAGCTCAGAGTAAGAAGCATTTCGAAGTAACTGCACTTTGTAAATAAACAGTACACAGCACACTGAAACACTTTCAAAATGTCTGTACTTTGCTAAATAACTCTTTACAGTGCAAAAAATAGTTGCACTTTGCACACAATAAAATCTTAGGAATAAATGCACAGTAATACACATACACTGTAAGCACTTTTACACACTTTGAGACAATTTGAATAAGTAATAATCTAGTTATGCCCTGAATTAGCTTCAATCAATGCGAAATAGTAGTTTATACCACAACACAGCAATTTGCTCAAAACACATGCAGTCACCTTGCTTTATTTATGCTTACTGTGCCCTTTTTGCCCTTATTATATTTGTTTTGCCCATTTAATATATTTTCTTGCACTTGTTTTACTCTAAACATGCTCGTTTTGCAATTCTGAGGTAACTCTGAACCTCCTATGTACTTTTCTGATAATCATTTTATCAAATATCTTAACTTTGAACATTTTGTTTAATTAATAAGCTTTTTGTGCCTTTTGTTTACTTAACAAATGTTTCTGTGCTATTTGTTTGCTTAATAATGTGTTCTGTGCCCTTGTAATGCTCCATTTTATCTTTTTTTATAAAATAAGTTGTTCGTGCAAGTTTTCACTGCCTTTAGTTCATGTCTGGCCCTATTTTTTTTTTGCTCTGATTTCACTTAATTTACCTTCACTGTTAACTTTGCACCTCGTAGCTCTAAAAAGCATTCTCTGGAATCACTGTTCTGACACCATGTCGCTCGTTTGGTCAGGATAAAACAGACAAACATTTGTTCTGTTCAAGCAGCTTTATGTACAAACACATCAGGATTGAGGCTTAGTAACTTTAACTTAGATAAACTTATATACAATCTAGCTATTTCACACATACATGCTCACTCTCTGGCTGCACTCTCAAAATGGCACTGAAGCTAGCATGTGCTTGCTGTTTATATGCATATGCTGTCCTTGGAAATGCTTCTTAAAGGTGCAATTCTCATACATATTCTACAGTCACCCCCCCCCCCCATTATTTTTGCTTTTGTCCAGATTTCTTGTGCCAAAAGTTTGTGAGATATGGTTGGGGAAGACAGTGCAGAATGGGTATGGAGGAACAGAAGGAGAAGAAAAGGTAGTAGGAGTAAACAAACATAAATGCATAAATGCAGACACAGTCAGAGAGAGGCAGCAGTAATAAAAAAGTTGGAGACAACAATAGATGGGAATATACAGTGATATCTGTTGATGAGGAGCATACACGATGGATGCCAGGCTAGGCCAGAAGCCATCCTACTCAAATATCAGTCGCCTCTGTGGCTGATGTTATGTGCAGATTCCAGCTCCAGTGGTCTGATGATCGGGGCCTGACAATTTTGTGGCTCGATCAGTTTTGTCAGGAGGTGTTCTATGTTTCTGAGGCAGGTATCCAGTTGTTACCACACCTTTGACAACATTAGCTTCAACATCTGCCACTCGGAGACCACAGGAGACTGACTGTGTCACTATCAGAAGAGGATCATCCACCCCTCTCCTGGGAAGTGGCCACTAAGGCCACCAGTGAGCCCTTCACATGACCTTCAGCTGGGTGATCTCTGTCCCTCTGCTATGCAGCAAATTTGGTGACCACTGGTCACCCACCTGTTAACTCCCAAAATAGAATACCCCTTCATGGTGCATAAGGTAGAAGCATTAGCCAGCAAAGGTTGAGGTGACTGTGAATTAACCTGCCTGAAGATAAGACAAAAAATAAAGAGTGCATATTAGCAATTTGCATGTGCTACACATAAAATTGCAGCTGCAGAGTGCAGTAGTGCACGCTGTTTACATCCTGCTGCTGGGAGAGTTATACTTGCCTCCTGTGACCTGTCTCCATATTGGTATGATGCTTCTCATTTCCTATAAAACAAAATAGGATGACCTTAATACACGGTCGGACTGTTAACCGAGCAGGAAAAAAAAAGAAAAAATATTTAAGGCTTACAATAAAATTCTGCCTCTCTCTTTCACCTCTTCCTGACATTCTTGAAGCTGGTCAGGATGATACCACTGCCGGTAACTGCCAATGCCTGCAGTGCTCATGAAAACAAATGATGGCATTTAGTGGTATACTGAGTGTACCTTGAGGTCCAGGTGTTTTCAAATCATGGGTGAAGTGTTTAGGTGGCCATCTTGCCAAGGGATTACTCTTCCTTTTCCAAGGAAATTTGCAGAAGTTTAAGAGAATATCAGAATAAAAAGAAGGACGTTCAGAATTAATAATAATAATAATAATAATAATAATAATAATAATAATAACAATAATAATTTCCGTTTGTTTACCAGGTGGACCCACTGGACACATTATTGTACATGCTAGTAGCTTTGCAGCTATAGACGGATAATAGGAGACTGTAAGAGGTTCCAGAGAAATCTGAAGAGACTGGGGAAGGTAGTGCTTATGGGGATAAACTCATGTAAGAAAAAGTGGCAAAGTAAGGGTGCAACAACCATGCGGACAGTGTAAGGAAGACAGAGGGGGGGATGAAGTGAAGGGAAGGTGGAAAGAAAAAAAAATAAAAGGAAAGATGAGAGGAAGAGTGAAATGTAACATTACAGGAGGTTAGGAGAGGTGGTAGAATAGCCACAATTCCACTGACTGTAAATATAAGCAAATTGCTTATAATTTGTTCCTGATATGGTGGATGTGATGAGTAATTAAACATTGTTGGATAAGTATTTCTTTAAGGTGGTCTCTGAATGCTTAGCAGTACCTGCACTGCCCAGCGAAAAGATCAGTGAGGTGTACTCCACTTTGGGTTTGATCCTAGTCTACAGCATTGTGACATGTCTTTCTGAGTAGTTTATTCATTTTATATGTAAGTTCTATTGCAACCTTACTGATAATATAGTAGATCTGGAAAAAATATGCCAGAGACGAGGGCTAACCAGAATCACAAGTATTACAACCTAGTGGCTTGGGAGAGATTTATTATAAGAGTCTGATGCTGATTGAGGAAGAGTTAGCTAGACCCTGATTGTTCCTAGAATACCAGTGTGGGCTTAATTAGCATTAACAATATGAATTGTCTCTTAGAACACTATCCATGCTTTGTGGAAATCTGCTTGTGTTTTAAATATTGAGCACATCACTACTAGTTCAAAGTAAAAGAAGATCATCAGCCAAGAACGGGACATTCAATTCAAGAAGGTCAAAGACAGAATCAAGAACTATTTATTGCAAAAAAAGAAGGCTAGACATGGTCAATAGGCAAATGTTGTGAAACATCTGACAGGCCAAAACAATTTTTGAGGTTGAGCCATGCATGTAGTCTCCCAAAGATCTGTTATTTACATACTTCTGAAAAAAATTATAAAAATATGTACCATAACAAGGTTCTTCAGAGGAAAAGCAATCAAATTATATTCTACCAAACAAATGCTACAGATTTCAGTTTGCCAAAAAAAAACAAGTTAGGACTATTTCTTAGCCATATTAGTATTTGCTAGAGATGGCTTGCACCTGTTACCCTTTGGCTTTTGAATACTGTCCAAGGCTCTTGCCACCCCCATAGTGCCTTTTTGAGACAAGGCTCAAAATACAACCCCATTGCCGTAAATAGCACAAGTAACAAAAATCTGAGGGTAATGCTACTCAATGCCAGAAGTCTAAACCTCAAAATGCATGCACTCGTGGCACTCCTCAGTATGGAGAAAATTGATATATGTGCAGTAACAGAAACCTGGTTTAAGGCTCCAGAGACCACCCCAGCACTAACAGTCTACAACTCATACCATACATTTCGGCCACAGAACCCGGACCGAAATACAAAAGGCGGGGGAGTATCCATATTCATCAGGGATACCCACACCTCCAGGTTAGTGCTTCAGAGATCATCCATGTGCAACTAACAACAGGCAAAGCTGCAATTCAAATTGTAACTTGCTACAAATCACCCACCATGTCCCAGGACCCACATTCCACGTTTCTGGAAACACTGGGAAACATAAAGGTCCTACCAAACACCCTAATATTGGGTGATTTCAACTACCCAAACATTAACTGGGAGAACTACTCAAGTACTAATTCCCTTGCCCAACATTTCCTAGAATTTATAAACTCAAATGCTCTGGATCAACTGGTCAACACTCCCACCAGAGGTGACAACATATTGGACCTGGTCATCACCAACATGGGCGACCAGTTTTCCACACTGGAGGTCAACCCCTTGCTGGTTAGATCTGACCATAAACAAATCACTTTGGGTATCCACATTTTTCTCCCACCCCTGGACAAGGAAACCACTGTGAAAAACTTTTTAAAAACAACGTTACTTAAAACCGAGGTGGAAAGTTTCAAAGCCCCTATGCTAAAAGATAATGCTGTCCATGCTGCAAAATCCTTTACTAATGCATTTTACGGCCACCTACAAGAATGCATGGATCATGCTATCTCAAGCAAAACCAAGACTCACTCCTCCAAGAAAAGGAAACCAGTCTGGTGGACCCCTGCCATAAACAAGCTATACAATAGAAGGAGAAAACTAGCACAGAAAAGAGTAAAATCCCAAGAAGGGAAGACATCCCTGATCAGTATCAGCAAGAAACTATGATCCCTCATAAAATCGTCCAAGGCAAGCTTTGAAGGAAAAATTGCCAAGGACTCCAAAGATAACCACAAGGCATTCTTTAGCTATATCAAGAATCTAAGTAGCAATGCTGAGATCTGCTCGGAGTTAGTGCAGAATGGCACAAAATACACTGAGCCAACTGATATTGCCAACATCTTGGCAGACAGTTTCAGTGCAAACCTCACCCGCCTCTCACCCCCAAAAGGGCCCATAACCATATCAGAAGAATGTAGAGCCCCTGAAATCACAGACACTCAGGTTAAAACAGCCCTCTCCAAAGCCAAATACACAGCATCAGTGGGATCATGCAGTGTTGCAGGCTGCGTCCCACATGAGCTCAAAGATTAACTAACTCCTCATCTAAACACACTGTTCAAACTCAGCCTCTCCACAGGCTACATGCCCATAGAGTGGCACACAGCAACGGTTATTCCGCTCCACAAAGGTGGAGCCAAAACAGACCCCTGGAACTATCACCCTATAAGCCTGACTAGCTTGGTCTGCAAGGCTATGGAGTGCATCATCATGCAACTCATTAACAGAGACATTGGGAACCTCCAAACACAGGACCCTACCCAGTTTGGCTTTGTTAAGGGCAGATCATGCCTCCTAAACCTGGTGGACTTCTTTGAGACAGTTACCAAGGCTATAGACAATGGAAAGGTGGTACACACAGACTAACTAGACCTCGCAAAGGCCTTCGACACCATTCCCCATTCTGGTATTATAGACAAGCTCACCAACCTGAACATAAACCCCTATGTCACAAGATGAGTTGCCAATTGGCTCATGGACAGAACCCACATGGTGAGGGTTGCAGGAGCTAGGTCTGACTCTAAACCCGTTACAAGTGGGGTTCCCCAGTGGTCAGTCCTAGGACACCTCCTATTCGGCATATACTTCTCAGAGGTACAGGCAAGCACAGGAGGATTATGGCTAACCAAGTTCGCAGACGACTGCAAACTAGGGGCTATAATTGACTCTCCAGCTGACACAGACATCCTCCAAAAGGGTCTCATTGAGATGGATACCTGGTGTCAAAATCATGGCCTCAAGCTAAATGCCAAAAAGTGCATAGTCATTCCCTTTGGAAAAAACAAAGTACCCACAGACTACTGCATAGGTGGTAGTCCCCTAAATACGGAAGACGTAATAAGGGATCTGGGGACCCAAGTAGATAGTAATCTCTCCTTTGATAATCACATTGCCAAAGTGGTTAGAAAATCCTTCTATGTGGCCCACGTAATCACAAAAGGGTTTGCATCCAGATCAAAAGAAGTCATCATAGAGTACACCACCCCATTTGGGATATACCTTACAAGACACCTGCAACAGCTGGAAAGACAAAGAAGTACCTCACTAAGAAGATCACTGGCCTCAAACAGATGTCCTATGCAGCTCAACTGAAGAAACTTCAGCTGTACTCGGTTGCATACCACCTACTCAGAGGTGATCTCTGCCTGACATACAAGGCCATGTCCAACCCAGAATTGATGGACATTCTCCACCTAAAGAAAACCTTATCCCCTCAAGCCATACACTCGAGGGATCTAAACCTCACCACAACAATAAATAGGACGTGCTGGAAGGATAGATTCCTGTCCCTGAGACTTCCCATGCTTTGGAACAAGATTCCAATCTACATTAAACAGAGCTCCAAACTAACACTCTTCAAGAGAAACCTTGACGAGTGGATGGGAAAGAGAAAGTTTACCCTGGGGAACACTTCAGTGGCTGTGCTGAACAGAGGCACAGGGAACTAATCTAAGGGGGTGGTGAAAGCCAACACATTCTGGCTAGGCATATAAATGCCTTTGGTCAGATAGCCTAGCACCTACCTACGAACATATGAACCTATTTGTGGCTGTAGCTTTGAGGATTCTACTTCCATTAAAATCACCAGGTTGGGGCTTAGAGTTATGACCTTGAGGTGTAAGGACATCTTTCCCCTGTGGCTTATGATGAAAACTTTTAAATAGCTTTAAAGAGGGAAGTGTTTTGTTTTCTTTTACTTTTTTCATTCTTTTACTGTGCAATTAGGCCTGGTCAGCTCATACTTCTAAAATGTTCTGCATGTGTGAAACTGTGTTTATGCTCTGATAGGTGCAGGATGTTTTTGGTATGCATCAGTGATTTCTACATTTCTGATGCATTTTCTAATTTGTTTTGTTTAATTTTCTTTGACCAGTGTCTTGTGTAAGTGGTTAATTCATTTGTATTTCTGGAATAAGAAAGAGTGGTATAAAAGCCAGAGAAAGTCTGAAGAAGTTTTGGGTTAGTGGCAGTTCCAGTGCACTGCATGAAATGGTTACTACGAATGATAGCTCAACACCTAGGAAATAACAAGATGCCTGAATCTTTTGCAAAGTGTATGGCTTCATGTCTGGCAGACATGGTCACTATTAAGCTGTTGAGTATAGCCATGATGTTATTTCAGCAGAACCTACATCTGCAAGGAGAGATCATGGAAGCAATTTCTGAAATATTCTGTCTTTGTTATGGATCTTGGGCAGAAAAATTATGAACTCAGCAACACAACTTATGAAATAAGCTGTTTATTAAGACAAAGCTTCCAGGTAAAAAACATTCTTCAGTGTAGATAAAACAGCAACTAACAAACTCCTCTTATACACCAAACACACAGCCAATAATCCAATTAATCAATTAAAAAGCACTTCTAAAACTTACAACAAAAAACACAGAAATTTCATTTTACATTATATAAAGAAACAACTCATTTTATATAAGAAACATATCTGCATCTAGTTTGAAAATGTAAAAATATATCACATGTATAAAGAGATCACTATAAACACATTTGTTTTTATTTTAAAACAGGTTAAGTGACACTAATTGGTTCAGACTTGGATAGAGGTCAGCCCTCATTCTTATTATCCACTTGTACTCTCTTATATCTAATTTGTTATTAACATCACCACCACGTGGGTTCTTATCACATTGTTGAATTATGACAATGTCAAACGGCTAAAATGCCAAAAGTGCCGTTCATCGAAACTGTTCTTGTGTGATTAGGGTACAGTGTGGATCAGAAAATGTGCCCTTTTCTCACTGTAATGCGATCTCGGAGTCGGTATATATAATTAACGGGGGGTGTGGGGGGTGCAGGCCCCCCCACAAGAACAGTTTAGATGAATGGCACTTTTGACATTTTAGCCATTCGACATTGTCAGACTTCGACAATGTGATATAGATCCCCACCACCTATATTGGTGAAAATCTGATCTAACACTCTGAATTTAAACTTAAGTTCATTTCCACACTCACTTACATGCTTGGCCAAAGAATTAATAATATTAGCCCTTTTAATATCAGATCTATGCTCTATAATCCTTTTTTTAAGCTTTCTTGTAGATTTACTTATATAGAAAGCTGTGCATACAGTGCACTTAGCAGGATATACTATATTACTTGTATTGCAAGATGCAGGACAACGAAACACAAACTCCTTACCTGTGAGTGGATGTATAAAAATATGATTTCTGTCTATCATCTCACAACATGAGCAATTATAGCAAGGAATTGAACCTAGATGGTTAAATTTATGTTTATTAGTGTTAACATAGATTAAAATTATGGACCTAGATGGTTAAATTTATGTTTATTAGTATTAACATAGATTAACATTATGGACCTAGATGGTTACATTTATGTTTTTAGTGTTAACATAGATTACCATTATGGATCTTCACAACCACAACTCCAGAAGTTGAATACAATTTTTGTTGAGATGCATAATAATGGGGGAGGGATTTTACATATGGGTAAGGTCTTTATCGCACAGATCCAAAGGACAAGGTTTGATTCTGAAGTCTGATTATTGCCTACCTTGTAATATATTGGCAAGGCTTGTAATAATCTCCAAACTGATAGCCAAGCATTTACCTACAAACCCTATAAAAAGAAAAAGAAAATCTGTATATATTTGGCTTGAAAGTGAGCTTTGAACAGCTTGACCTAATCTCCATTTTGTAGGCTTACATGAATACATACAAATATTTCAGGCACCAGCAATAATGCCATTCTAGCCTGCCAATATAATGAATCAGTCATTCCCAGAGTAAGTGACCAACTTGTTTTTAAAAATATCTAATCTAGTGCTTCCTTTAATATTTGATAGTGTATTCCATGCATCAGCTACTGTCTCATAGAACCACTTGATTATTGTACATTGATTTCATACTTTCACACACACACACACACACATATATATATATATATATATATATATATATATATATATATATATATGGGCCTACTTCACTTAACCTAAAACTCATTTGACTTACACCCATTTGGCAGACATCCAATTGACCTAAATTTCATTTGACTGACAACTCATTTGACTGACTCCCATTTCACCGACATTTAAGACATAGACATTGTGGGTTTTCCTTCACTTGTGACTTGTTTATGATAAAAAGAATTACTGTAACTTATAGTGCTGACTGTTAGAATTCCAAAAGTCAAGTGGCCATTATTAACTCCCCAATGGATGCAGACATCCTAAAGAAAGGCCTCACTGAGACCAATGACTGGTGTCAAAACCATAGCCTTAAGCTTAATTCCAAAAAATGGGTCATCACCCCCTTTGGAAAAATCTCAGTTCCCACTAATTACCACATCGATTGGAGCCAACTGAACACTGAAGGCATTATAAAAGATCTGGGGACACAGGTTGACAGCAACCTCTCCTTCGACCACCACATTGCCACTGCGGTCAGAAAGTCCTTCTATGTGGCACATCTCATTACCTTTGCATCCAGGAAGAAAAAAGTCATTATTTTTCTCTACTCTTCCCTCATTAGACCAATCATAGAGTATAATGCCCCATTTGGCATGTACCTCACTAGACACATGCAACAGCTGGAAAGGCCACAAAAGTACCTCACGAAGAGGATCCTAAGCCTTAAACACATGTCCTACATGGACAGACTCAAAAAACTCCAGCTATTCTCTGTCTCATATCTTCTACTAAGAGGTGATCTCTGCTTGACTTACAAAGCCATGTCTGACCCAGCTCTGTTAGAAATGCTACATCTAAAGAAATCCCAATCCCTCCACACCATACGTTCCAGAGACCTCAACCTTATTATCACAATCAACAGAACAATGCTGGAGGGATAGGTTCATAACCCAGAGACTGCCCATGCTATGGAATAGACTTCTCATACATTCTGGAATAGACTTCTCATACATGTCAAGCAGACCACCTCACTGGCCCTCTTCAAGAGAAATCTTGATGTGTGGATAAGAAATAGAAAGTTCAACCCGGGGATTACTCCCGTGGCTGTACTTGATAGACGCACTGGGGACTAATGTCGGGCAGCACAATGCCAGGGCACTTCTATGGGCTAGGCTTGAAAAAGCCCAAGGGCCACTAGCCTAGTACACACCTATGAACTTATGTATCAATAACATATGTAAATATGACTGTAAAAGTCTTTTTAATGAAACCCATTGCTCCTGCTATTATTGGAAGTATATTTGTATCCTTTTTTTCCATACAGCTCTTGTATCTGCCTGTAAATCCTTGTATTTTATAAATTTGTTTCTCTCTGAATGTAAAACACTGTAATCACTGGGAGCAGCAATATAAATGATCAATTCTACTTTTGTCTTCTTTACATGATTACTTATCTGGTTTTCTCACATCTGTTTTCTGAACTGTTGGTAATGGGTGATCCCATGTACTATAAACATCATCTTTCTCTATCTGTTGCAGTATGCAGTCTCATGACTGCAGATCTATACAGCTGACCACTTTTGAAGAAGCCTTTACCTGTTTCAGAATGAGGAATACATAATCTTGGTGTAGATCAGTGTGTATATTGTACCTAGTCAGCCACTGTAGTCAGAGAGCATGTGCATATAAGTTACTGAGCACGTGCGAGATCAGTGCCATTTTGTACAGTCATTCAGTGTGAGTGCTAGCCTGAATGGAGATGCATATGCGAGTGTGTTTGAAGTAATGAGTCAGTCAGTAAGCATATGAAGGTTGAAGTATATGTTTCATTTATAGCTCCTGATGTGTTTATGTACAGTTAATGACTTGAACCCATCCTGTGCCTCTGTGTCTCATTTAAATACACGACACATGCGACATGGTGTCAGAATGGAAGCAGCTTGCAAACAATGAGACACACAGTTAGAAATGGAGTAATATACAGGAGTGAACTTGTAAACAAGTCAGTGACTATTCGAAGGTACTTAAATTAGTTTCAAATGATTTTCAGTCCCCAGACATGTGCCATAAGATTCAAAGTAAATAATTACCGAGTTATTCAAAATGTCTGAAATAGCGACATAATGATTAAAGTATTTGAAATAATCTCTGAAGTGATTAAAATGTTTGAAAAGGCTAAAATGTCAAAATGTTTTTACAATATATGACTTTTTCACAGTAACTAAGGCTTTTCAAAGTATCCAAAGTGTCTGGAGTGTTTGAGATATTTGTAGTGTTAAAATACAGCATTTTCAGAGAGATTGTTGTGCACTGGAGCAAAATTACAAGTACCAAGTCTATACTTATGTTTAACAGAAATTTGTTGCTATAGCAGAGGTATTTTAAAGACCTGAACCAGTGGTGTTTGTTAATAATATTCCTTAGAATTGGCGAATGTTTGAGCACGAATATGATTTTTTCATACAGGATGCATTTTCTGATAAAGACATATGTACAAGGGCATTTATACTTCTCAATTGGTTCAGAGGCCACTGAGTGAGAATGTTCATTTGTGTATACACCTGCTGTTTATGTAGGGGAGAGAAAGAACTGCCATATTGTGATACAGGCTGAAACACGGGAAAAACCTGAGTGCTTAAAACATAAATTTAGAGAAATGTGTAACCTTCCAATGAATATTACAATGGAAAGGCATACATTTTACATAAGAAATCAAAAGCCTGATGAAACTGTTGCTAAATATATTACTGACTTAAATAAAGCTAAAACATGTAGATTTGGTGAAATGAGTTGATAAAAATGTCTTGTATATGGTGCTAATGATGCAGTGAGAAAGATTTTGTTCTGATATAGTGAATTAACATTAAGCAAAGCTAACGAGATTTACCAAATACATGAGCTTGCAGAAAAGCATACAAATATGCTTACGAATGAAAAAAGCGTGTTTGCAGTATCTGCTAGTGTGAATGTTGATAGTGTATAACAACAGAAAGTTAAGATGGAAAAGAAATATAAACCGAAGGGTATAGCAGCCAGCATCATTGTTAACTGTTGCAATTGTGGAGGCAACCATGAACCTAAATGGGAAAAGTGTTTAGCTTTTGGTCAGCAATGTCGCAAATGTAAAAAGTAGTATCATTTCAAAAAGCTTTGCAAGTCTAAAGTGTCGCAAACGTATGTTAAAAGAGAGTATCCAAAGAAGCAAATAGATTAGATAGAGACTGAAGCAAACTCCCAGAGCTGTGAGCAAACTTTCTGTGTTGATAGTGTCACTGTGATCGATGAAACAGTTAATAGAGTAGATTATCAGTTGTTAGCAAAGTGTGAAATATTTTGTGTACAAATTAATGAGAAACCTGTAGAGTTTAAAGTAGACATTGGGTCTAAGTGCAATGTTATATCAGCACAAATGTTTGCTAAAGTAAAAGCTGGTGAGAAACTTGATTCAACAAAATGTGCAACACTAGCTGCTTATAGTGATGAAGAGAGTGAAACTGATGACACAGTAGTTATTTCATGCCATTCTGCTGGAAACAGCTATGATTTGCAGTTTTACATTGTCAAAAGACACGTGTAGTCACTGTTAGGCCTCAAAAACAGTTTGAGAATGGGACTGATTTTCTTTAATAAAGAGGTTTACCATGTAAATCTGAATAACAATGATAGTTTTGCACAAAATATTGAATATGCTGATATTTTCAAGGACAACCTTGGTAAACTTCCAGTCACATATTCCATGAAGTTAAACCATGAAATAAGTCCAGTTGTTAGACCAAGATCACAGAGGATTCCAGTAGCAATGTAGAGTAAAGTAAAAGCAGAACTAGACAAAATGGATAATTTAGGTGTCTTTACTCCAGTAGAAGAATCGACTGAATGAGTATCCTCCATGGTTGTAGCTCATAAGAGAAGCTCAAATGATATTTGAATATGTATAGATCCAAGAGACTTAAAGAAATCACTTAATCATCTTCATCATCCAATGTGTACATTAGAAAAGGTAGCTGCTTTCATGCCAAATTGCATAGGTTTTTCTGTCTCAGATGCAAAAGCTCCTTATGTCAACTTTTGTTGGATTGCAAATCATCATTGTTAACTACATTCAATACATGATTTGGTAGATACAGATTTTTGAGAATGACATTTGGAACCAATTCTGCCAGTGAAGTCTTTCAATGTGCTACAGAGGAAATTTTTTCTGGTTATACATGTGCTGTTATAGTAGACGACATTATTGTTGGAGGTAATGATGAAGACAAACATGATGGAAATCTCAGCAAGGTTCGAGACTGTGTATATGAAATAAATCTTAAACTGAATCCTCAGAAATCTAAATTCAAACTGAAAGAAGTTACTTATGTGGGACATTTGTTTACCAGTTCTGGCTTACATCCAGATCCATCTAAGCAAGCAGCAATTCTTGAAATACTAGTTCCAGAGAATGTCACATTTTTACAGCGTTTTTCTAGGTAAGGTCAACTATTTAGGAAAGTTCATCCCAGACTTGAGTGAGCTTTCTGCACCATCATTTGAGCTGACATGCAAAAATGTACAATGGTCCTGGTAGAACAACAAAGAGCATTTGATATTCTGAAAAAGAAAACTGTCAGTCCCCCTCACTGAGATATTATGATATTCGCACACCTGTAACTCTTTCTTGCGATGCTTCAACGTATGGCCCTGGTGCAGCAACATGTCTTCAAAAAGGCATACCAGTAACCTATGCATCAAGAACCTTAACCCAAACAGCAATGCATTATGCTCAAATAGAGAAAGAACTTTTGTCAGTAGTGTTTGCATGTTTGAAGTTCAGTGATTATATTTATAGCAGACCTATTCAAATAGAGACTGATCACCAACCACTAGTGACAGTTTTGAAAAAGCCAATACATACCACCCAAGCATGATTGGAATATATGATGTTAAAATTGCAAAAGTACAATATCAGTATTGTTTACAAACAGGGCAAATACTTGTATGTTGCTGATGCTTTATCACGTCACCCAGGCAAATGACAGAGCAGCATGAAAATGAAAAGCAGACTTTGAAGTTATGGAAGTCAGAAATTTTTCATCATAGGTTCATAGGTGTGTACTAGGCTAATGGCCCTGGAGCCTTTACAAGCCTAGCCCATAGAAGTGCCCTGGCCTGATGTTAGTTCCCAGTGCCTCTATCACGTAGAGCCACTGGAGTAATCCCTGGGGTGAACTTTCTAATACCCAACCACTCATCAAGATTTTGCTTGAAGAGGGTCAGTGAGATGCTCTGCTTGACATGTATGCGAAGTCTATTCCATAGCATGGGTAGTCTCTGGGTTATGAACCTGTCCCTCCAGCATATTCTGTTGATTGTGGTAATGAGCTTGAGGTCTCTAGAGTGTGTGGTGCGGAGGGATTGAGATTTCTTTAGATGTAGCATTTTTAACAGATCTGGGTCAGACATGGCTTTGTAAGTCAAGCAGATATCGCCTCTTAGTAGACGATATGAAACACAGAATAGCTGGAGTTGTTTGAGTCTGTCTGTGTAGGACATGTGTTTAAGGCCTAGGATCCTCTTCATGAGGTACTTTTATGGCCTCTCCAGCTGTTGCATGTGTCTAGTGAGGTATATGCCAAATGAGGCATTATACTCGATGATTGGCCTAATGAGGGAAGAGTAGAGAGAGATGATGATGTCTTTCGTCCTGGATGCAAAACCCTTGGTAATGAAATGTGCAACATAGATGGACTTTCTGACCACAATGGCAATGCTGTGTTTGAAGGAGAGGTTGCTGTCAACCTATGCCCCAGCTCTCTTATAACACCTTCAGTGTTCCGTAGGCTCCCATCGATGTGGTAATTAGTGGTAACTGAATTTTCCCCAAAGGGGATGATAACACATTTTTTGGCATTAAGCTTAAGGCCATGGTTTTGACACCAGTTGTTGGTCTCAGTGAGGCCTTTCTGTAGGATGTTTATGTCACTTGGGGAGTTAATAATGGCTCCCAGCTTGCAGTTGTCAGCCGGAGTCCCTCTGTGTTGGCCTGGACTTCTGAGAAATAGATGCCAAACACAAGAGGACCCAGGAAATATACCCGTGGGACTCCACTCGTGGCTAGTTGGCAGTCTGACTTGGAGTCCGCTACTTTCACACTGTGGGTTCTATCTGGGAGCCAGTTTGCAACCCACCTAGTGATATAGGGGTCGATGGCTAGTTTGGTGAGTTTATCAATAATTCCTGAGTGGGGAATGGTATCAAAGACTTTGGCCAGATCGAGGTAGGCTGTATGAACTGCCTTGCTCTCATCCACAGCTCTGGTGATTGTCTCAAAGAAGTCAACCAGGCTGAGCAGGCATGATCTACCTTTCACAAAACCAAATTGAGTGGGATCTAGAGTTTTGAGATTCCCTATATCCTTGTTATCTCGGCTTGATTAACTGAGGAATCACACAGCTTCAGACCCAATTCCTAAGAAGCAGAAAAATGTTATCTGTCAAGGATGGCTAACGTGACAAACTGGTTTACCACTTGACACTCATCAGTATTTTCCTTACTGCGACAAGCTCATCATGATGGAAGATGGAATCATCATGAAAGGTCCAAAAGTGGTAATTCCTAAAACATTACAACATAAATATATCAAAATCTTGCATCGTGGTCACCCAGGTACTGATTCAACCAAAAGAAGGGCAAGAAGTATAGTATTTTGGCCTTCTATGTGTAAAGATATAGAGAAGGAAACTCTAGCACATTCGACTTGCTACAACACCAAATTGCTTCAACAAAAAGAACCACTTGAGCTACACCAGATTCCTGAATTACCATGGTTGATGGTTGCTATAGATATTTCTGAATGGGATGGTCAACATTACTTGGTGTTAGTAGACTCTTAATCAAATTGGTTTGAAATTGGCCTACTTCCTAACTTGACATCCAGCGCAATCATTAGAAAATTGAAGAGACATTTTATGTCCATGGTAGTCTGCTCAAATTCATATCTGGCAATGGTGCACAGTTTACTATGTATTTATTTTATTTATTTTACATTTGTTTACCGGGGAGGTCCGACTGAACAGAGCTGTCTGTTTTCAGTGGAGGCCCATGGAGAAAACCTCCAGAACAATTGCTAACATACTGTACATAAGATATTTACATGAGCACTGTGGTTTAGACAAACAGTTATAAAATATAGCAGATAATAACATATGATTGCATAAGATATTTACATAAGCATAGAGATTTAGACATACAATTAAAAGTATAGCAGGTAGTAACATATGATAGTTGTTCATACAGTATGTTTATTTGAGATAATCTTGAAGATGTACTGAAGATTAGACAAGAAAGGAAAACTAAAAAAGGAAGAGAATATAGACAAGTTCATATGAGGTGCACTGACATTTTAAGGGAAAGCTTCAACTTAGTCTATAGGAAAGTTAATGGGTATAGATCGGACAGAGGGGAGTAGGCGGCAATGAGTTGGTAAGTAACGTGTGATAATATATAGTACATCTGTGGGAGTTTTAAAGAGGAGGTTGGATAGTGGGTAGGGGAAAGGAGTTAGAATATGTCAGCCAGGTGCTAGGCAGTTACAAGTAATGTGTGATAATATATAGTACATCTGTGGGAGTTTTAAAGAGGAGGTTATATAGTGGGTAGGGGAAAGGAGTTAGAATATTTCAGCCAGGTGCTAGGCAGTTACAAGTAATGTGTGATAATATATAGTGCATCTGTGGGAGTTTTAAAGAGGTTGGATAATGGGTAGGGGAAAGGAGTCAGAACATGTCAGCTAGTGCTAGGCAGTTGCAAGTAATGTGTGATAATATATAGTGCATCTGTGGGAGTTTTAAAGAGGTTGGATAGTGGGTAGGGGAAAGGAGTTAGAATATATCAGCCAGGTGCTAGGCAGTTACAAGTAACGTGTGATAATATATAGTGCATCTGTGGGAGTTTTAAAGAGGAGGTTGGATAGTAGGTAGGGGAAAGGATTTAGAATATGTCAGCCAGGTGCTAGGCAGTTACAAGTAACGTGTGATGATATATAGTGCATATGTGGGAGTTTTAAAGAGGAGGTTGGATAGTGGGTAGAAAGGAGTTAGAATATGTCAGCCAGGTGCTACGCAGTTGCAAGTAATGCGTGATAATATATAGTGCATCTCTGGGAGTTTTAAAGAAGAGGTTGGATAGTGGGTAGGGGAAATTAGTTAGAATATGTCAGCCAGGTGCTAAGCAGTTACAAGTAACTTGTGATAATATATAGTGCATCTGTGGGAATTTTAAAGAGGTTAGATAGTGGGTAGGGGAAAGGAGTTAGAATATGTCAGCCAGGTGCTAGGCAGTTGCAAGTAACGTGTGATAATATATAGTGCATATGTGGGAGTTTTAAAGAGGTTGGATAGTGGGTAGGGGAAATGAGTTAGAATATGTCAGCCAGGTGCTAGGCAGTTACAAGTAATGTGTGATAATATATAGTGCATCTGTGGGAGTTTTAAAGAGGAAATTGGATAGTGGATAGGGGAAAGGAGTTAGAATATGTCAGCCAGGTGCTAGGCAGTTGCAAGTAATGTGTGATAATATATAGTGCAACTGTGGGAGTTTTAAAGAGGAAATTGGATAGTGGATAGGGGAAAGGAGTTAGAATGTCAGCCAGGTGCTAGGCAGTTGCAAGTAATGTGTGATAATATATAGTGCAACTGTGGGAGTTTTAAAGAGGAAATTGGATAGTGGATAGGGGAAAGGAGTTAGAATATGTCAGCCAGGTGCTAGGCAGTTGCAAGTAATGTGTGATAATATATAGTGCAACTGTGGGAGTTTTAAAGAGGAAATTGGATAGTGGATAGGGGAAAGGAGTTAGAATATGTCAGCCAGTTGCTAGGCAGTTGCATGCCCAGGAGTTGTTTAGGGGGAAATAAGCTGTTTTTTTGAAGACGGTTTTGTTAGGTTGTAACCTGATTTGTATTGGCAGCAGTTCAAGAAATTTGCTGAGTCTTGTAACTTTGTTCATGTTACCAGCAATCCTGAGTATCTACAAGGCAATGGTCTAGCTGAATTTGCATTTCAGAGTGGAAAACTCTTGTTGGAGAAATCCAAGAGAGATGGTACCGATGTTTTCCTTAACTTACTTAATCTCAGAAACATTCATTGAGATAACTTGCTTGGTTCAACTGCTCAGAGATTAATGCTAAAACAGGCTAGAACAACTTTACTCAATTGTTAGTACGAAACGCAAAGAACAACGGAGTGGTCAACACTGAACTTTTGAGAAAACTTCAGTCACAAAAGTTCTATGATAACATCAGTAAACCCCTTAGACCATTACTACAAGGAGAAGTTGAGAGAATGCAAACATCCAAAGGATATGACTGAGTGGGAATCTTGAAGAACTTTTGTGAGGAACTGAGATCTTACATCATACAATCAGAAGGAATGGATTTCAGATGGAATTAAAGATATGTGTTACCTGTCTCTCTGAACCAGTGATGCAGCAGATTGCCTATGCCGATGACTCTAATTCCTAGAGTGACTTTACACCTGTCTGAATTCAAAAGGACAGTGTGTTCCCTTTAAGCAATTTTGTTGTAATCCCCGATGTTCTAGTTGTGAAAGAATCCCCAGAGACTGTCCTTTTTGCTAAACCCAGTCAGAATTTCTATGTTACCAGATTGGGTAGAATTTTCAGACCAAATCTAAAATGCAGTGACTTGGACTTGAACTCAGTTTTGTTTCTTGAAATGTTGATATAATGTTGAGCTCTCAAAATGTCTTTGTTCTCCTATTAACAATGCTGAACAAAATTAATGAGGGAAGATGCAGATCACTTTGTATATTGTACCTAGTCAGCCACTGAAGTCAGAGAGCATATCCATATAAGTTACTGAGCACGTGTGAGATCAGTGCCATTTTTTATAGTCATTCAGTGTGAGGGTGCCAGTTTCCTCCCACATCCCAAAGACATGCAGTAGGTGGATTGGACACTCTAAATTGGCCCTAGGTGTGAGTGTGTGCATGTGTGTGCCTTCTGTGGAAGGTTGGGCGCTGGGCTGGCAACTAGACACCATAAAATCCCACTGCCAATCATGAGTGGACAGATGATCCGCTGTGGCGACCCCTAACCGGGAAAAGCCGAAAGAAGAAGAAGTGTGAGTGCTAGTTTGAATGGAGATGCACATATGAGTGTGTTTGCAGTAATGAGTCAGTCAGTAAGCATATGAAGTTTGAAGTATATGTTCCAGCTACTGCTCCTGATGTGTCTATGACTTGAACCCATTCTATGTCTCAGTGTCTCATTTGAATATACAAGACATGTGACACTTGGTATACACTGATTTTAATATATCATTTGATAAGCATGAAGCATTTTCTTGTTTTTCATTACAAATGATCCAATACCTTTTGAGGAGGCCTTCTGTGTTAGCCTGTACTTCTCTGAAGTACAGGCTAACACAGAAGGCCTCTGGCTAACGAAGTTCGCAGATGACTGCAAACTAGGAGCCATAATCAAGTCCCCAAATGATTTGAACATCCTACAGAAGGGCCTAGCTGAGACAGATGCCTGGTGTCAGAGCCATGGCCTCAAGCTCAATGCCAAAAAGTGCAGTGTCATCCCCTTTGGTAAAAACTCTGTACCCATGAACTACCGCATAGGCAGCAATCTACTTAACACTGAATGTGTGATAAGAGACCTTGGGACACAGGTGGACAGTAGTCTCTCCTTTGATAGTCACATTGTCACAGTAGTCAGGAAGTCCTTCTACGTGGCATACCTCATCATAAAAGGGTTCTCATCCAGGAAAAAACAGGTCATTGCTCCCCTCTACTCGACACTCATTAGACCCATTATAGAGTACAACGCCCCTTTTGGAATGTACCTCACAAGACATCTGCAGAAGCTGGGAAGGGCCACAGAAGAACCTCACAAAGAGGATTACTGGCCTCAAACAAATGCCCTACACTGACCCCCTCAAAAAACTCCAGCTTTACTCTGTAGCATATCTCCTTCTCCAAGGTGATCTCTGCCTAACATATAAAGCTATGTCAAACCCACAGCTGTTGGACATGCTACACCTAAAGAAATCCCATTCCCTCCGAGCTACATGCTCTAGGGACCTAAACCTTGTCACCACAATAAACAGAACATGCTGGAGGGATAGATTCCTGTCCCAGAGACTTCCCATACTCTGGAACAGGCTACCCATCTATGTCAAGCAAAGTTCTTCATTAGCACTCTTCAAGAAAAATCCTGACGAGTGTATGGGAAATAGAAAATACACCCCGAGGATCACTTCTGTGTCTCTGCTCGACAGTGGCACAGGAAAATAACTTTCTTGGGTGGCGTAAGCCAGGGAACCTTGTTGGCTAGGCTTAAGTAGGCCATTGGGCCGATAGCCTAGTACCTACCAATGAACCTATGAACTGTAAATTAAAACAGGAAATGTAAATTGATTTATAGCTTTGACTTTGTTCCTAGATGTTGGAGCTGTTTTCAGTAATTGTTGTAGTCTTTTAAAGCATTCCTTACTGAGTTTGGATTGCATTTGCTTATGGTTTATTGCCAATCCTTCATCATTTCCCAAATATTTATGGACTCCTTCCTAATCTAGTTCTTTCATGTCACACGTCTGTCCCAGAATGCCATTTTCTTGGTGCTGCACCTTTCCTACTTTGTCCTTTGCTTTTGTACATTGTTCAGGACCCAATGACATTCTTATTTCATCTGAGAAAGTTTTAACCACTTACAGCTGTGCTTTCAACTTCTCAGCTGATGAACTAAACAGCTTTAAGATGTCCACAAAAAATGGATGAGAAGGTCGTTAAAATGCTTTTTTTTTTTCTGGGAGTCAAATTGTTACCATGGCCTAATTTGTTAAGTAGACAGCTTAATGGGTTAAGAGCAACACTAAAAAGCAGAAGTGACATAGAGTCACCCTAAAATATCCCCTTTGAATTTTTATCTCTGAATAATAATTTGCCCTTTGTCATGGCTTAGCTGCAAAGTGGTTTGCCACTTTTTCATGAGCACTGTAATGTAATTGATCAATACAGGGGATATCTTATATATGTGTAAACACTATTTTATCTATGGTTGTGGGATGCTGTCAAATGCTTTTTGTAATCTGTTAGTTTCATAGTTAGATTCTTCACCTTTTTCAATTCTCTGTTATGGTTCTATTTAGCAACAAATGGCCATTTGTTCCAATTGAGTTCCTTTTATTACTCTTTTGTAGATTGCCATAATTGAGTTTTCTTTTCCTAAATGATTATAAGCTCTGTCTGCATCAGTTCCAGTATATTGTTTCTACATTGTCAGAAGGTAAGTTATTGGTATATAGTTTTTGTGGCTTGTAGGTTCACTCTTAAGCAGGAGCATTGTTTTTCCTATTGTTAACCAGATTGGTATCATTTTGGGATGTACATATTAGTAACTCATACCGTAGGATAAATCTTTGTGTACAGATGTTAATACTTTTAGCCAAAAGTTAGGTACTGCAACTAGGCCTGGAATTTTCCAGTTAAGAGCTTTTCTTAATTTTGTTTTAATTTCTCTGGACATTACTTCATCTGACTTCATATCCTCTTCATTTGCACTCCTTACTGTTTCTTTTCATTTTTTTCTCCATTTTGCACCTTTATGTCTTATGATATAAACCTTTTTTCTGGGTCATCAATGAATTGCTTATTTTGTACTTCTCTTTTATATTTTCTTCTAAGTTTATTTATTTATTTACATTTGTTTACCGGGTAGTGTCTGACTGGGCCAGCAGCCCGTTTTCAGCAGAGACCTGGGGAGAAAAGCTCCAAAATAAAAGAAGACAGATAAAAATACAAGACAGATGCATCTTTCGACTTTTCCCGGTTAGGGGTCGCCACAGCAGAACTCCGGTCCGCTAATGATTGGCAGCAGATTTTTACGTACCGAGTTGCCAGCTCTGACGCACAACCTTCAACGAAGGTACGCCCATTCACGCATGTCTCCACACAGAAGACGCTCTAGCTGAGAATCGGATGGGACAACGTCTTACTGTGAGGTGACAACGCTACCGCAGCACTACCACCGCAGTTATAAAAATACAAGACAGATAAAACATGGAAATTACATAAGTAAGACATCAGGAATCATACCATCCAAGAAATATATATACAATGTAAACATGTTAAAAAATTATATACAAGGAACGATTTAGCAATGAAACCACAGAATCTTGATGAATGAGTAAGACTGAGGCAGTCAGTGAGCATGTATAATGAAAAAGCATGTGGGCATAATAGACATGATAGGAAGTTTACAGTGATATATTGAAGTGCATAAAGTATTCCAGCTGTAAGAAGTGAGTGAGAGAGTGAGGGAGAGAAAAAGTAAGAGAGAGGAGTTATCCAGGGAGGTTTCAGGGGCAGAGCCAGTTGCTTATAAAATGTTCTTTTATTTTTTGTTTTAAAGGAAGAATAGGAGGGGGTGCTTTGTATGCTAAGTGGAAGAGCATTCCAGGACTTTGCTGTTTTGTTTGAGTAGAGGGAGTCACCATGGAAGTTATGTGATTGTGTTATTTTGAGCAGTGTCGTATTTCCTATTGGAAGATCTAAGGGACCTGCTGCTTATCTGTAGTTGGACAAGGGTTGAAATTGCAGGGCACCTATTGGGGTTGTGTATGATTTTGTGGGTGAGGGTAAGTTGGTTTAATGTTAACAGGTTAGGAAGTTCTAGCCAGTTTAGTTGTCAAACAGCAGAACAATGGTGGCCTTTATGGGGATGTTTGGAGGCAAACTTTGCAATTTTTTTTGTAGCAAGATTCTAGGTTAAGAAGGTCGGCCTTGCAGAGGTTGGTGAATATGTGAGAGCAGTAGATGAGTATAGAGATTAGCTAAGATCTAGCTGTGGCTAGCCTGGCTTGAGATGTTAGGTAAGGTTTGGCTCTGTAGAGAGCTCTGAGCTTGGAATGCACTTTTTTGATAGTTATGGAAATTCTTCTTCTTCCTCTTTCGGCTTTTCCCGGTTAGGGGCCACCACAGCGGATCACCTTGTCTGCTCATGATTGGCAGTGGAGGTTTACAGTGTCGAGCTGCCAGCCCAGCGCCCGACCTTCCACAGAAGGTGCCCACATGCACACACTCATTCCTAGGGCCAGCTTAGAGTGTCCAATCCACCTACAGCATGGAAACCGGAGCACCCAGAGGAAACCCACCCAACCACAGGGAGGACATGCAGACTCTGTACAGAAGGCACCACAGCCGAGGATCGAACCGGAGAACCTCTTGCTGTGAGGCAACAATGCTAACCGCTGCATCACCATGGTCGCCCTTTGATAGTTAGGGAAATATGAATATCAAATTTGAGATGGTCATCTATTGTTATGCCAAGGAGTTTGGCCTGGTTAGTTGGCTCAGTTTTGTTGCCATTAGCGGATTGAATAGAGAGGGGTAGGTAACTGAGCTTGGTCCTTTTGTTTGTGAAAATCATTAACTTAGTCTTATTTGGGTTTAAAATTAGTTGGTGGTTAGATAGGAAGGTTTTGATCTCCTGGAATGCTTTTTAGATCTTAGCTTGTAGTTCTTGTGCAGAAGGGGTGGAGCAGATAAGGGATGTATCATCTGCATATTGTATGATTGAGGCAAGTTGGGTTACTGTAGTAAGGTTATTAGTAAATATGATGAAGAGAAGAGGGCCAGGAATTGAACCTTGGGATACACCAGTGGTTACTAGCAGAAGTGGGGAGAGATCGTTCTCCATTTAGTAGCTTATTGATGGTTTGATGGATAACTGAGAAACTATGATAGGGATGCTGGACTGAAGTTGAATGTAGCAAGTTTGTTGAGAAGTAATTGCTGGGAGATGGTGTCAAAGGCTTTTGACATGCTGAGGAAAATTGCAGAGACTAGTTGTCAGTTGTTCATAAGGTGATGAATAGTGTTGGGGAAGGATAACAAGGCTGTGTTTGTACTGTATTGGAGTCTTAAGCCATGTTGGGTATCGGATAGAAGGTCATTAATCATTAAGTGGTTGAGGAGTTGCAGCCGAATACATTTTTCTAAGATTTTGGCTAAGGGTGGTAGCTATGGGATGGTAGTCTGAGATGTCTCTGGAGGGGCCATCCTTGTGGAGTGGGATGATGTGCGAGACTTTCCAGAGTAGAGGCACATATTGTTCGGAGATGGAATGATTGATTAGAATAGAGATAGGATAGACAATGGATGGAGCTGCTATTTTTAGGAATTCATTTGGTAGTTGGTCGGCCACCAGGAAGCAGGGTTTTAGTTTGCTTAGGAGCTTTTTGATGTAAGACATCTGAATAGGTTTAAAAGAAAAATAGTTTGAAATATTTGAGGCAGTGGGGGGAAGTGTGAGAGGTAGTTGCTGGTTTTCAAGGAGGTAGGAGCTAGAGTTAATGAAGTTTGAGTTAAACTGTGAGGCTAAGGGTTCAGAGGTATTGGCTGTGGAAGGAGAGGGGGTGGAGGATTTACCAGGGTGTAGGAGAGAGTTGACTGTATGCCAGAATTTTTGTGGGTTGGGTAGGAACTTTTGTTGAGAGGTTTGGAAATAGTGTTTTTATCATTGTTAATTTTCTTCTTAGCTTGGTTTCTTAATTGCTGATAGATGGTGAGGTCAGTTTTGTTTTTGGAGGCTAGGTATAGGGCCTAGCTCTGTCCCTCTGTTTAACCAGCTGTTTAGCATGATGAGAAAGCCATGGTAGTTGTTTGGATTTGATGTGAATTTTCCTGGTGGGTGCTAGGCAATTTAGTATTTCAAGGAATTTGTTGTTAAAGAATTCAACTGCTAGATCCAAGTTTAGGTTAATGAATGGTGACCAATCACACCATTTTAGTAATAGATTAAATAGATAAGGGGAGAAATGTTTCTTATTGTGCATGTATTTGAAGGAATTGCAAGACTGAGTTTGAATTCTTCTTCTAAGTAGAAATGTAGGGGAATGGTCACTAAGGCTGATAGGAAGGCAACCGTTTTGGTCACTCTGGATTGACTTATCAATTAATATCCAGTCCAGCAGTGACTCTTTTTTAGAGTATTTGTCAGTTTGAGTGGGGCAGTTTATAACTTGGGGGAAATTGTATAGATTGATAAAGTTGGTAGGACAGTGAGAAGAACAGGAGAGCCAGTCAAGAGTAAAGTCATATAAGATGATAGTTTCTTGACTGAAAGTGCAGGCTGACCAAGAGAGAAGTTCTGTACTGGGGAAGATTGTTTCCAGGGGCCAGATATGCAACTATGCTAATCATGGTTTTATGAGGATTTATATGCAGGCGGATGAATGAGAATTTCTCCACTGGGTATGTTTGGAGGTGTACAGTTTAGCACCTATTTTGATTGGTCTATCATGTCTAATAACACTATAGCTGCTGTAAGTAATTTCTGAGACTTTGATGTGAGGTTTTAACCAGGTTTCTGTTATAATGACTGTGTCAGGAGAGTAGGTGGCTAAAATAACATGAAATTCAGTGATTTTCTTTTCAAGGCTTCTAAGGCTGAACTTGGTTATTAGTAGGTCTGATTTAATGGTAGGATGTAAAGAAGTATGTACCTTAGATCCAGAGGGAGTTAGGTTAGAGGAGTATTTGTGAGAGTTTGGAAGGTGAAGTTTAGCTGGGGGCAAAACACTGTTGGGACCTGGGCTGGGATGTATATCAGCTTGTAGTCTGATATCTTTAAGGGAGTGCAGTATTAGGTGTTTTAGTTTGGTGTGGGCCTGATGGAATCTTAAAGTGGGCAGTTGAACGTTTGAGGATTTTATATATTTGAATGGAAAAAGGAGAGAGTTGGAAGTATTGTATAGTTGTGAGCATATGTAGCTATAACATTTGGGTGGTAGTTGATGATTAGTATGAGTTTGTGCATGGGGGTGATGGTAATTTATAGAAATATTGTGGAGGTTGGAGGATTTGTAGGCTAGGAAGAGAAGGCCTGTTAGAATAGTGTAGTAGTAAATAGAGTAGTGGTGTTGCATATTTGGGGGAATATTCATAGAGAAAATGTAGTTAAGTGGAGGATAGATCAGTTTGATGAAGGGGAGTAGAAATTGAAATTCAGTGTTTAGATCTGAGTTGAAATAGAGAGGTAGTGTGAGTAGAAACAGGTGTGGTGGGTGGTGTGAGGGGTAAGTGAGTGTGATTGGATGATAGAAGAAAGAAGTGTGGTGTCTTTAGCTATAAATCTAAGGAAAGAGGGGGTGGGTTGGTAGGAATGAGGGTAGGGTAGGGGAGTGAGCCCAAGAGGAACAAGGGTGAATGGAGCGGGAAGAATGCAAGGTCACAAGTATCATTTCAGAAACAATCAGTGCGGTAAGTCATGAAAGCAGCTCTGTAGATTCAAGCAGTACTCAAAGAAATAATTAAATATATGTTTAATTATCTACATTTTTCATAAGACGTAGTAGGAGAAGGTTCCTTTTAAGGAGTAATTGTTACCACCATGACCAAGTATCAGAGAAAGTTCAAGTATAGCAGTGAGTGATGGGGGGGGGACTATGCTAGTGGGATCCCAGTAGTGTGCATGCCAGGGTAATGACAGAGAAAATATAAAATTAAATTAAACGTAGCACATACAGGCAAAAATACTAAAATATGCATGCACTGCAAGTGGAAGTGATAAGTTTACTTGTAGTTGCACCCTCTGATTGTTGCCAGGAAATGGGGGGGTCCAGCAAAGATGTTAAAAATATTGGGAGCCATGTTGCTGTGTTATGCAGAGAGATAAGGCACTATAAATAAAGATAACAGGGTATGGGCAGTTAAGCGATTGAAATTTGAGAGAGAGAATTTAAGCGGGGATAAAACAGGAAAGGCAGATGCAAGAATCAACCAACAGTTACATAGGTTCATAGGTTCATAGGTAGGTACTAGGCTATTGGCCCTGGGGCCTATACAAGCCCAGCCAAAAAGGTACCCTGGATTTGCCACCCAAGAAAATTATTCTCCTGTGCCACTTTCGAGCAGAGCCACAGAGGTGATCCCTGGGGTGAATTTCCCATTTCCTATCCAATCACCAAGATTTTTCTTGAAGAGTGCTAATGAGGAGCTTTGTTTGATATAGATAGGTAGTTTATTCCAGAGAATGAGAAGTCTCTGGGACAGGAATCTATCCCTCCGGCATGTTCTGTTTATTGTGGTGACAAGGTTTAGGTCCCTAGAGCGTGTAGCTCGGAGGGATTGGGATTTCTTTAAGTGGAGCATGTCCAACAGCTCTGGGTTTGACATAGCTTTGTATTTTAGGCAGAGATCACCTCTGACTAGGTGATATGCGACTGAGTAAAGCTGGAGTTTTTTGAGACGGTCTGCTTAGGGCATCTGTTTGAGTAGCAAATCACATGAGTCACAAATATCTGATGTAAAACATATGAACAGATAAGAAAAGTGACAACTTATAATTTCACACTAGAATCTAAGCAGTACAGGAAGGTATAACCCTATAAACTATCTAGCGATGTACTTTTAAGAAGCCTAGACACCCTTGCTGGACAACAGCAGACTCTGACAATATACAACAACATACGCTGACAGTGAAAACAAATATGCATTAATTTTGTTACTAGGCTAAGAAAGAAAAGAGCCATTCACACTACTTGCAATGAACCAGTATGTTTGTGCAGTGAACAACATTATAATAAGCACTTAGTAGAAAAAAACCCAGCAACTAACTATTTCCTAAATCTCTACACAGTACTAGCAATTACACAAAGGGGAGAGATAAATAACTAACCATCTATACAGAAATGCTATGACTACAGTATAAGATGCAATATAAGATGCAATATAGAACAAATAACACAGTCTGAGGTCAAAATCCACAGTTCCCAGACTACTTACAAAGCAGGCACACCACTGGGAGAACGCCAAAACCAGCCAGGAGAGTTGACAAAAAAGATGGCACCTGTAAGGAGCAGGGAATTAAGTTTTTCTGCATGTGCTGATATCTTTAGTTTATTGTTTGCAATAATGTATGATAGATACATTTCTGCAAACAATGTATGATAGATACTGGTCTGTTTTAATACTGTGCATTACTTTTACCATGTCTATCTTTCTAAGTATGTTTGTTGATCTGTCCCCTCTTTTATATTCTTAGAACAGTGACACTTCTTGTCTTAAATTGTTAATTGTTTTCCCTAGTTCATGCTTCCATGGTAGCATTTTATTTCTTCTCTTCTTTTCCCTTATTGCGCTATGTTTTTTGTGGTAAGACATCATCTGTTATTAATTTAGCTGCATGGGAATATATTCTCTTTATTTCTATTATATCACATGAATTGCTCTTAATAGTCCTGATTGCTGTGTTCTTCTGTTTTATCAGGCTTTTAACATGTTGGGTCTGATTTACTTTCTGTAATCTATTTCTTTCAACAATCTTAATGTGTCTATCTATCTCTATTAAGTCAAGTAACTCTTCTCTTAGATCATTTTCTTCTAAACTGAGAGGATATTCCTTCCTCTCTGTTTCCTGAGGGGATTCTACAAAAAGTCACAGTACATCTTCCTGTGACATTTCCTCTTCAGATTCATCCTGCACCATCTCCTGTTCCTTCATATGGGAAGTCATCGACCCATCACTCCACAAAATTGCCCTTGTCAGAGTTGCCACTGTTTCCTGTTCCTGCCCTTGTTGTACAATTTCAACTGAACTTTTGTACTGGTTTCCTACAGAAGACTCCAGAGTGTCAGATCATTAGAAAACTACAAGAAAAAACTAGCCAAGCTAGAGTTTTCACTGTGTGATACCTTAAACCTCCTATAATAGAGGCTGATGGGATATATGGAAATGAACCCTTAAGGACATCAAGTTTTTCAGCTGTATGGCTTCTGAATGTCCATGGCTTTTTACTTTTTCTTTTTAAGTCTTTGTGGATACATTCAAGCCATTAAAGCCAAACCCCACTACTGAGGGACATTTATATTTCGGCCATTTTATGACCTTGTCAGCGCAGCATAAGGGGACTGTTTGGGTACACAAAAAAAAGTACTTAAGGATCTTGGCCCAGAAGACCTGCTGGGTAAACTTTATAAGGATCTTCTGCCAATGGTGATAATTATTCTATGGCAGGCTTTTAAAAAGTGTAATAGATAAAGGGACTTCTAACCTTCTTGGAAACAGGCTTTCATATCTCCCATTTTGAAACCCATTCAGAATCCTACCCATCCACATAGTTATACAGTAACAGCAACCACGATGAGTGCATGAATGGTCACCACGAATGGAGACACAATCTGTAGGTTGTACTGTGTGTGGAGGGCCAGGGAGGCATTAAGGAGAGTGGTCCATCTTCTTGATTGATTATAAAAAGCACTCAATTTTCTGGAGTGGGAATGTCTTTTTTGAGACTGAGGATCCTCACTCTCCAAGTTTCATTAATGGGTGCTTTGTAGTCTATTTATTTGGGGTCTATGGTTGTGATTAAAGTGAGATTATGTATTTTAAGTGCAGTGAAAATAGTGCTGGGAATGAGGCAAGGCTGCCTTATGGCACTTATTTTACTTATTTTATCATTAGAACCTCTTGCTGAAGCTTTAAGAGTAAACTTAAGTGTCATTAGGCATTGAAGGCCTTTTGGAAGGGAAATAGTCCTTTTTGCTGACGATTTGCTTTTGCTGCTCAGAGAGTCCCAAAAAAAGTTCCAATACTCTAGAATATTACTTAGAGGCGGGGTCAAATTATAGGATATAACTTGAATCCTTTAAATCTCTGCTGTTTTTACAGTGTTTTAACCTCATCTTCTCCATTTAAGTTGTTAAAGTCTGAATGGAATCCCCCAACATTTATCTGTAGGTAAGACTGGCATCCACACCCATAATTACTTGGACCTTGATCACTTGATCACTTATTTTGTTGAGCATGCTTTGGGAACAGAGCTGTCTAAATGGAGATCATGGAATCTCCCAGTGGAGCCTAGAATGTTATTGGTAAAGATAATTTTCTTATCTAAAAATCTTCTGCTCCCTACAGTCTTCCAGTGATTATCACATATAAGCCATTTACAGTGGTGGCTGGTGACTTCAAATGAAAGGGCGGCTGCAGTAGACAGCTGAATAGGTGGGGCCAATGGGAAGGGGTATGGCCAACTAGAAAGGGGAGGAGCTATGCTCAAAACCACAAAAACTGGGGCTTTGATTAAATACGCTGCCCTGGGTAACAAACTGTCATTATGAGAGTCCAATCAAGACAAAATGATGTGTAGAAGAAAAAAAATATTTCAATGCATTAGCTACATGAGAGCTTACTTAATTTCTAGATGGAAACAAAAAGGTTGTGAGGCATGAAAAAATAAATTACTTTTTAAATACATTACTGGAATGCCAGTCAAAATCAAGTATAAAAATACAAGCAGCACTCAACTCAAACCACTTCTCATTGCACTGCAGTTCTAATTATAATTTATATTTAACTTTATAAAAGTACCAAGTAACATGCTGAAAGTAGCAATCTCTATGATAACCCCACTTGTAAAAATGTTTTTTATCCAAAAAAGACATGCTGCTTGACAACAACTGTCTACTTGTTTCATGGGGAAAACATGATCAAAGTAAAAAATGAACAGCAAACAAGAAACAAGCTCAAGATAAATTGCTTAAAGGATTACTGCACAGGTTATGGACCTCACATGATAGATTGGCATTCTGTTTAGTTTATGGGTAAAGCCTGCAAAGATGACTGCAAGTCTCCAACAAATGTAACGAGCTTCTGAACATACTGTAATCTTGTCCTTTATTACAAACACTATCATATGCATTTCAGTACCTAAGACTTACATGTTATCTAGTTATGTAAATATTCTCTGCATGGTAACAACAAAAAGGCTTTCAATGTTGGTAATTCTTTAACAGTATGCTTATTAAAGCTTACTTGCATCTTACAATCTCAGACAAGCTTACCTGATAGTCATTAAAGTATTGCTACATAAACACAGAGCAACAGTCATTGCAACAACATGCATTTTCTGAATAATAAGAAGCATAAGTCAACAGTATAAAAATATGACAGAAAACCAGACCATTTTGCAAAATCAAGGACAGATGAAAAGCCACTGTAGAACTTGTGTCTACCTTGGATGGGGGGATACTCTGCACACTTACACTGCATAACTGCTCCTTGCCTTGCTTGGACACATCCAGAATCACTACATGGGGGAGTGGGGTGCAACAAGTATGTCACAATTTGAAATGTTTCTGGCTGACGGTGATGGCCCTGGCACATTTATCATACCTCTCAACCTCAGAACAAGAAATCTGGACAAAGCCATCAATAGAAGTGGGACAAAGGCCCAAAAATAAGGACGATTTTTAAAAAATTGCTCTTATAAATGTAGAAAGATAATAGAATAGTAGCTCTTGCATTTTTATGAATTTTCTGAAGGGTATGGAATCTGAAACTCAAATGTCTGTCATTATTTTCTAACTTCAATCTTTAATGATTTGCCACTAATTTGCCAGAAAACCACAATTTTATGAACAATGGACCAAAAATGTGATGCAAAAATATAAAATAGCAACACAATACAGCCGGGAACCTGTCAAAGAAGGGACACTTTTTTAATATTAATGCTGTTAAATCGAGCATAATAAGAGAATCTACACACATTTCTGAAATAAAAGTAATTTATAACACTGATCATTACAATTATTTATTAATTGTAAACCCTCCACATTTTCTTCCAAAATTGCCATTTTGCGGAGGGATTATTAGGGGGAGAGCAACATTCTGAACCAAAATCAGGGACAGTTGAGAGATTTGGATATACCTAATTCTATAAAGTGATTTATTTGGGCGTACCTCTTAACCTCTTAATGCAGGAAATCTGGACAAGGCCAAATATATATTGTGGGAACATACAGACAGTACTAAAAATTGCTCTTGTATAAACTTAGACAGTTGATAGAATAACAGGTCTTGCTTTAGCATGCATTTTTCTAAAGGGTATGAAGTCTGAAACTCAATGTCTGTCATTATTTAGTGACTTCATTCCTAAATATTTGCCAGAAAAGCACAAATGTTATGAGGAACAAACCAAAAATAAGAAGCAAAAACCTATTCATTATGTGAAAATCTGGACAGCTGAGAGGTATAGTTCAGCTGGGACTGTCTTTGAGTTTTCTGCCCTTCCCCCTCACAAAATCATGGTTGAATGTGGCCTCCCCCTGCAGCCATTCTAATGTCCCATTACTTGGCTATTTCACCCCATTTACCATAAACGCTGTAATGTACATACTGCTTTACTTCTATGATGATTTGGATTTTACATTTTACAGCACAAACACTAATAGACATCTGCTAAACAATGCAATGCAGTCTCACAATTAAAATAGACTTAGCATTAAAAGTTCTTTGCCCTTGAAACTCATATTTATTGAAACAGCATTGAAACTCACATTCAAAGAAAATACATCTGATCAGTGTCAGATAAAGATTACCTTTGGGCTGTTTTCAAATCATAGGCCTCTTGCACATGAAACATACATGTGTTCTTTGGTACACCTTCCTGACTGTATTAAATTATATTCCTTGTATAATACAGTAAAGTTGTTACTATACACCAAGGGACTCTGCTGACAAAGTTTGCAGATGATTGCAAGTTGGGAGCTATTATTAACTTCCCAAGTGATGTTTACATCCTGCAGAAAGGCCTCACTGAGACCAACGACTGGTGTCAGAACCATGGCCCTAAACTCAATGGCGAACCATGTGTCATCAGCCTCTTTGGGAAAAATTTGGTACCCATAAATTACCACATCGATCGTAGTCCACTGAACACAGAAGGTGTTATAAGAGATCTGGAAACACAGGTTGACAGCAACCTCTCTTTTGACCACAACATTGCCACTGTGGTCAGAAAGTCCTTCTTTGTGGCACATCTCATCACTAAGGGGTTTACATCCAGGAAGAAAGAGGTCATTGTCTCCCTCTACTCTTCCGTCATTAGGCCAATCATCGTGTACAATGCCCCATTTGGCGTGTACCTCACTGGACATCTGCAACAACTGGAGCGGCCACAAAAGTACCTCACAAAGATGAACCTAGGCCTTAAACAGTTGTCCTGTATGGACAGACTCAAAAATCTCCAGCTATTCTGTCTCATAATGCCTACTTAGAGGCGATCTCTTCTTGACTTACAAAGCCGTGTCTGACCCAGCTCTGTTAGATATGCTGCATCTAAAGAAATTCCAATTCCTCCACACCACATGCTCCAGAGACATCAACCTCATTTACCACAATCAACAGAAGATGCTGGAGGGACAGATTTATATCCCAGAGACTGCCCATGCTGTGGAATAGACTTCCCATACATGTCAAACAGAGCACCTCACTGGCCCTCTTCAAGAGAAATCTTGATGAGTGGATGGTAAATAGAAAATTCACCCCAGGGATCACTCAAGTGGCTCTACTCAACAGAGGCACTGGGAACTATTATGTGGTGGCACGATGCTAAGGTAATCCTATGGGCTGGAAAGGCTCCAGGGAACTATTATGTGGTGGCACGATGCTAAGGTAATCCTATGGGCTGGAAAGGCTCCAGGGCCATTAGCCTAGTACACACCTATGAACTTATGAACCTATAAGAGGACATTCGCAGGACTGCAGCATTCACCCCCTTTAAAAGTACAACACACTACAGTATCAGGAATGCATCTACATACTGTGGGAGTAGAACATACAGCCTTCTGCATTGAAAGCAGGTACACTACCTGTTGTGCTATTAACAAGGCAAGCAGACTAAGCCTAAGTAGCACTAAACTGAACAGCACTTCCCCTGAAGCTCTCAGCTCCTTGTAAAATCCACTTGACAATCAACTGTATATCTCTACAAGAAATCTGGACAAAGCCATAAATAGAAGTGGGACAAAGGCCCAAAAATAAGGACGATTTTTAAATATTGCTCTTATAAACTTAGAAAGATAATAGAATAGTAGCTCTTGCATTTTTCTGAATTTTCTGAAGGGTATGAAATCTGAAACTCAAATGTCTGTCATTATTTTCTAACTTCAATCTTTAATGATTTGCCACTAATTTGTCAGAAAACCACAATTTTATGAACAATGGACCAAAAATGTGATGCAAAAATATAAAATAGCAACACAATACAGCTGGGAACCTGTCAAAGAAGGGCCACTTTTTTAATATTAGTGCTGTTAAGTCAAGCAAAATAAGAGAATCCACACGCATTTCTAAAATAAAAGTAATCTATAACACTGATCATTACAATTATTTATTAATTGTAAACCCTCCACATTTTCTTCCAAAATTGCCATTTTGTGGAGGGGTTATTAGGGGGAGAGCAACATTCTGAACCAAAATGAGGGACAGTTGAGAGATTTGGATATACCTAATTCTATAAAGTGATTTATTTGGGCGTACCTCTCAACCTCTTAACGCAGGAAATCTGGACAAGGCCAAATATATTGTGGGAACATACAGACAGTACTAAAAATTGCTCTTGTATAAACTTAGACAGTTGATAGAATAACAGGTCTTGCTTTAGCATGCATTTTTCTAAAGGGTATGAAGTCTGAAACTCAATGTCTGTCATTATTTAGTGACTTCATTCCTAAATATTTGCCAGAAAAACACAAACATTATGAGGAACAAACCAAAAATAAGAAGCAAAAATCTATTCATTATGTGAAAATCAGGACAGTTGAGAGGTATAGTTCAGCTGGGACTGTCTTTGAGTTTGTTGCCCTTCCCCCCTCACAAAATCATGGTTGAATGTGGCCTCCCCCTGCAGCCATTCTAATGTCCCATTACTTGGCTATTTCACCCCATTTACCATAAACACTGTAATGTGCATACTGCTTTACTTCTATGAAGATTTGATTTTACATTTTACAGAACAAACACTAATAGACATCTGCTAAACAATGCAATGCAGTCTCACAATTAAAATAGACTTAGCATTAAAACTTCTTTGCCCTTGAAACTCATATTCATTGAAACAGCATTGAAACTCACATTCAAAGAAAATACATCTGGTCAGTGTTAGATAAAGATTAACTTTGGGATGTTTTCAAATCATAGGCCTCTTGCACATGAAACATACATGTGTTCTTTAGTACACCCTCCTGACTGTATTAATTTATATTCCTTGTATAATACAGTAAAGTTTTACTATACACCAAGGGACTCTGCTGACAAAGTTTGCAGATGATTGCAAGTTGGGAGCTATTATTAACTTCCCAAGTGATGTTTACATCCTGCAGAAAGGCCTCACTGAGACCAACGACTGGTGTCAGAACCATGGCCCTAAACTCAATGGCGAACCATGTGTCATCAGCCTCTTTGGGAAAAATTTGGCACCCATGAATTACCACATTGATCGTAGTCCACTGAACACAGAAGGTGTTATAAGAGATCTGGAAACACAGGTTGACAGCAACCTCTCTTTTGACCACAACATTGCCACTGTGGTCAGAAAGTCCTTCTTTGTGGCACATCTCATTACTAAGGGTTTTACATCCAGGAAGAAAGAGGTCATTGTCTCCTTCTTCTCTTCCGTCATTAGGCCAATCATCGAGTACAATGCCCCATTTGGCGTGTACCTCACTGGACATCTGGAACAACTGGAGAGGCCACAAAAGTACCTCACGAAGATGAACCTAGGCCTTAAACAGTTGTCCTGTATGGACAGACTCAAAAATCTCCAGCTATTCTCTGTCTCATAATGCCTACTTAGAGGCGATCTCTGCTTGACTTACAAAGCCGTGTCTGACCCAGCTCTGTTAGAAATGCTACATCTAAAGAAATCCCAATTCCTCCGCACCACATGCTCCAGAGACCTCAACCTCATTACCACAATCAACAGAAGATGCTGGAGGGACAGATTTATATCCCAAAGACTGCCCATGCTGTGGAATAGACTTCCCATACATGTCAAACAGAACACCTCACTGGCCCTCTTCAATAGACATCTTGATGAGTGGATGGTAAATAGAATATTCACCCCAGGGATCACTCAAGTGGCTCTACTCGACAGAGGTACTGGGAACTATTGTCTGGTGGCACGATGCTAAGGTAATCCTATGGGCTGGGCTTGTAAAGGCTCCAGGGCCATTAGCTTAGTACACACCTATGAACTTATGAATCTATAAGAGGACATTCGCAGGACTGCAGCGTACACCCCCTTTAAAAGTACAACACACTACAGTATCAGGAATGCATCTACATACTGTGGGAGTAGAACACACAGCCTTCTGCATCGAAAGCAGGCACACTACCTGTTGTGCTATTAACAAGGCAAGCAGACTAAGCCTAAGTAGCACTAAACTGAACAGCACTTCCCCTGAAGCTGTCAGCTCCTTGTAAAATCCACTTGACAATCAACTGTATATCTCAACAAGAAATCTGGAAAAAGCCAAACTTTATGGGTGGGGGGCAAAAGCCCAAAAAACAGGGACACATTTAAACATTGCTTGTATAATCCTGGAAAGTTGCTAGAATAAAATGCTGTGCTACCGCCATGCATTTTACTGCCAAGTCCTGAACCTAGGACCCTGTACACTACAGTCAGAGCAACATACCGCTATGCCAAATCAGCTGTTTCACTTGTCACCATAGCTCTCAACCTCTTAGCACAAAACAACTGGACAAAGCCAATAATGGGGAATACAGCCTCCAAACATATTCAGTGAATTAAGTTCCCACCATAGCTCTCAAACTCTTAGCACAAAAATCCTGGACAAAGTCAATAATGGGGGAATACAGCCCCAACAATTTGGACAAATTTCAAATATTGATCTTATAAAGTTAGAAAATTCCTAGAATAAAAGGTTTTGTGGTACCATGTATGTTCTGAAGAATATGAAGTTTGAAATTGAAATGTCTGTTATTATTTAGTGAATTCAAAATCCAGAAAACCATAGATTTTATGAGGAACAGAACAAAAACATGAGGCAAAAATCTGAACACTTTTCACAAGTGGTTGTGGGTAGGGAATTCAGGCTCTTGCTACCTGCACCCAAGGTACAGGGTTTGAGCTTGAGTTATTCTCTCTAGCCAGCAGGTATATTTAACTGGGGTGTTTTACACACACACACACACACACACACACACACACACACACACACACACACACACACACACAAAAAAAAAACCTGAGTTTGGAGTCCATCTGAAATCCTGCTGCAATGCAATCCAACTGCAAAGTCCCAGCTCCATGCAATCCAACTTAAAAGCCCTGTTTCATCCGGGGAACACCAAACACAGTCTGCAGTCTGAGCACGCATACACTAGCTATAGTCAGCATATGTTGCAGTCTGATCCCCTGCGAGTCTATGCAGTTGTAACCGTAACTGTAGACTTCTGGGGCATCTGTAGACTGATGCCTTTTTTCCTAATCTGGACTGGTTAAACAGCAGTCTGGATTCGAGTTCCGAGCACACATGCTCTGAGTTTTGGGACTTGCTAATTATTTTTTTCTTTTGTTTTTTTTTTTTTTTTTCAGTTGGGGGAGCTGCAGTCCTGCAGTCCAATAGCACGAGCTGCCACTGGCCATTTAGGATATATATGGCCACCCTTGAAATGTAGGGATGTATACATCAGTACTGTAGCTCCAGAATCAAAGGGGATGTGTCAATTTCCTCCTTTTGTCTTTGTTTCAATGATGTTATCTTTAAGAATGAATTACAGCGAAAACGTATCTATGCAGTGAGTTCTAGTTAACTAACAAATTTAAAGGGATTATCCCCTCACAATATGTAAAAACTATATTTAGATACTGAGTGTGATTGTTTTCCTGAATCAAAAAATATCAAAAATATTCCCCTTAATACAACCACTGCATTTGCTACTGGTACTGAATATTTAAAATGTACAAAGATGGGAATAGGGGTTAAGAATGTGAGGGTGAGTTATTCAGCAGGCAGCATTGTTACTTTTTTAAAGAACTGCAGCATTTGAGTGCTTTAGATTAGTGTGGCTTCTTTCACCTTTTATAGGTATCATCCTGGATATTGGTCAAGGTTGGGATCATTTCCCCTCTTCTTTTTGGGTGGAAACCTGATAGAATATTTTTTAGAAGACAGGGTTAGACTAGACAGCACATGGCAGATACATTTTGAAGCTATAAGATTTTGTGATGCAATGCTCTAGATGCAGGGGGAGAGATGAAGGCCCACAAGAATCCGAATGGAAATGCATGTTGTAATTTTTCATTTGGTTTAACTCTTTCCCACAAATGGAAAGTCTGCCTAGAAACTGCTTTGCAAACTGTTTTTAACCTCACACTAAATAATATTACATTTTTTCCGCTAAGGCCCTTGGTATTGATCATGTCAGCAACCTACTGGTAGATGTTCAGCACTTATGTTTTTGGACTGCTTGGTTCTCCTGATATATTGGACAAACCTCCAGCTGAATTGCCAGCTGCCATTTGACAGGATTTTACTTTTGTATCCTCCTTAAGTATTTCTTTATGTTCTTGATTTGAAATTATACTTAACAATCATCGGGTTAAGTCTTGGAGTTGCAGCTCATTAAAGCTGAATTTCATTCTTAATAACAGTAAATCAGTGTCCCTAGCTGTGCAACTTACTAGTTGGACTGCAGCTTTTATCAGACAATGAAAAGTGTTTATTTTTATTTCCAAAAAAGAAATGCAAACAAAACGATTCAGAGGCATGATCTGGGACTAATGACATGTTATTACTGCTGTTGAAATAGTAGGAAGAGCACAAGAGGAAGGAGAAGGCATCTATAAAGATGCATGAAAGAATGGAAATAGTTTATTAACAAGTGTCACATCTAATGAGTTTGAGTTGCGAAGCAGTGGGAGTGAGAATGGAGCTGGAACGTTGTAATTGCCATGCATATACTTAATTTGTTTGGACTGGACAAAGTTTGGTCGTTGCCATTGCTAAAATACCAGGTTTGTGTCCGCTTGATGCTGATTGCAGGCTCACTTCTAAAGCTTAACACCTAGTATGAGTTTGGGTAAGCCAATTAACTTTAATTATTTCCTATTATTGTCCCTAGCTATAATCGAGCCTGCAATACCCTAGATAAACAAAGCAGCAAGTACCCTACTTGTCTTACATATGACAGGAAAGGTGATGTCATGTATAGGAGGGGGAGTTATCATGGAAAAAGTGAAAGACTCAATTAACATTGTTAAGTCTAAATAAGACAGAACAATTTATTAATGAATGGGCTCTAAGTAAATTCACTTCTTTAAATTACAAGGTGAGGCTGCTCACAAGAAGAACTTATAAGGCCTTAACCCTTTTGAAAGAATTCTGTCAAACTGTGGGGCAGTTTTCTGACTATATCTGGGGAGTTAGCCAAGACCCAATTGGTCAGCAAATGATTCACAGAATAATGAACTGGATGATTATGATAAGGTTTATGAGACAGGTTAATCTTACTGAAGGATTGCTTAATGTGTGTCTGGAGATTTCTTTGTCTCGCGATTTAAGATGTGGTCCCAGACTTCCAGGTCAGTTCAGATTAAAAGTTACTCAGAATGATGAAGTCAGATTTGTGGTACTGCCATTTTACTTCATCTGGCAGCTAGGCGGAAAGGGTTTAGCAATATAAACGTTAATGATGTACAGTTTGTCAAGTCATCCAAGGAGGACCTTGCCAACTATCCAGTGAGTGACAAACTTATTTAGTGAGATGTCAGCAGCAGCAGAAAGAGAGAGAAAGAGAGAGAGAGAGAGAGAGAAAGAGAGAAGAGAATTAGGGTGCATTATCCATCTGAAGTAAGACCACTACTCTAACATTGAGCCTTAGTTAATCAGACTTGTAGGCATGATACCCTATACAAGCATGTTAATAGTTGTCTAGAGGCAGCTGTACCCACCAGGAAGAAGTACTGAACTAACTCAAGAAACAAGCCACCCTAGTGGAACCATAAAATCAATAGGCTGCATAACAGAAGGAAGACAATCATGGCAACAATTAGGAGGTGCCACACCCAGCAAGATAAAGCGCTCTCATTAAACTAAATAAATAACTCAGAGGACAAATAAAGTCTACCAAAGCTACATTTGAGGTAAATGTGGCCTCCCAGGCCAAGGAGAACCACAAGGCATTATTTAGCTATTTCCATAACCTCAAAGGCAATACACAATTACGTGCAGAGCTCATTATAAATGGAGTCACCTATATTGAGCCAGATGATATAGCAAACCTACAGGCCGACAAATTCAGCTCCAACTTTATCTCTCTCTCCTCTTCAACCTTCTCTCAGGAAATGTCATCAAATATAACTCTCCCTATCACTAGGCTAAGGAACAGGTCCTTATTGTACTCTCTAAGACAAACAGCACTGCATTAGTGGGCCAATATCCTAGGATGCCTTCTAAATAGGATGAAACATGATCTATCAGACCCTCTGGAATTGCTGTTTAACTGCAGCCTCCAAACCAGGCTTTGTGCCTCTTGAATGGAGAACAGCAACAGTCATCCCTCTGCACAAAGGTGGGGCATCTACAGACCCTGTAAACTACAGATCCTTAAGTGTCACTAGTTTTATATGCAAGGCCATGGAAAGAATTAATATGGAAATGATCAATAATGCTATAGTAAACCTCCAGACACTGGACCTAACCCAGTTTGATTTCATCAAGGGCAGGTCATGCCTACATAACCTAGTGGACTTCTTTGAGAAGGTCACCAAGGCAATGGATGAGGGCAGAATGGTTCACACTGCCTACCTGGACCTGATCAAGGCATTTGACACAATACCCCACTTGAGTATTGCTGACAAACTCAGGAGGTTAGGTACAAACCAGTATGTCACCCAGTGGATAGCTAATCATTTCACAGGCAGGACCCAGGAAGTTAAAATCAGGGAGTCCACTTCTAAAAAGAGGCTAGTTAGAAGTGGAGTCCCTCCGGGATCATTTCTTGGACTGCTCCTTTTTAGTATTTATTTCTGTGAAGTCAAGGCCAATGACAGTGGTTTCTGGCAGATGATTGCAAATTAGAAGCTGTAATTGAATCCCACATCAACACAAATGTTCTCCAGGAAGAGCTGACACAGACAAACAACAGAGCCATGGACTAAAACCAAATGCCAAGAAATGCAAAACAGTATCCTTTGGGAAGTCATCCACCCCTGGTAACTATCATATTGACAACACACCCCTTAGATTTGACCCAGAAGTCAGGGTCTTAAGAACACACATAAACAGTAATCTAACCTTTGACCATCATGCGTCTACAGTAATGAGGAAATCATTCTATGTTGAGCAATTTACAAACAAAGGTATGAGATCTAGGTCCAAGGAAGTCATTGCTCTACTGTATTTGGCATTCATCAGACCTTTCATTGAGTACAATACCCCTTTGGTATATATCTAACCATGCTTATCCGACAAATGAAAAGTCCATAGGGGTTCTTCACTAAAAGAAGACAGAGTGTAAGTACAATGTTCTATGTAGACCATCTCAAGACCCTATCCCTATATTCTTTCTCTTACAGTCTGTTGAGGGGAGATCTATGCCTAGCATACAGAGCATTGTCAGATCCACTCTGATGGATCTCCTACATATCCACAAAATGGAAAGCACCAGAAGAACCCATTCTAAAGATGTAAACCTTGCCTGTGATATAAATAGGGCTTGCTGGAGAGACAGGTATGTATATCAGAGACTATCCCGTCTCTGGAACAGGCTCCCCCATCCATGTGAAGCAGAGTTCCTCCTTAATCCAATTCCAGCGTAATTTAGACAATTGGATGGGGAACAGCAAATTCATCCCTGGCTTGGCACCTACATCTCTAATAGACATGGGGAACCTGTAAATGGCTCATCTTTTAGGACCCTGCTTGTAAATGTTTAATCTCACAAGCCCCTGCTTACACTTATCAAGAGTACCAGAACTTGTCAGTGATTTGGGATGCATGGCTAGGCTTAAAAATGCCCTTGTGGTTGTTAGCCTAGTAAACACCTTAGAACCTATGAATCTGTCCTGAAGGACAGGAAAGAGAGAGAGGATAGATTAAGCCAAGAACAAAATGGTAATTTATCACAGATATAACTTTGTAAAGTGACGAGTTGTACTACCATAAACTGTTATTGCAGGCAAAAACCTAAGCTAATAGGATAATCAGCAGCTTCAGGATAGGACTCTGAAATGAAACGAATGTTAGGGCCAGTGTTGCTTTCAATATCATCCAAACGAAAGAGTGTCGTTTCTTAAATCTTGACAATGAGAATTTTTATTCCAGGCCATCATGGGCATTGTGTATTAGTATCTCATCACACCAAAGAAAACTAACTGTGACTGGGGAGGTAGATAAGAAAGGGTAAATGTAGCAGTGATTTGTACAGTAGGAGGTTATAATAAGACAAGTGATACTGACCAATGCTGCATGCAGACCCATATGCAAACCTTTGTCTGATGCACAAATCACAGATTCCGATAGACCAGGGCAGGAAAAATGAAGACAAAGGAGAAAGAATAAAGTGGGACTTTTTGGAATTAGGGAGCAGAGATGGGGTGCAAAGCATTTAAAAGCAGTAGAGGGCAAGTGTAAAAAAAAGAAAAAGAAAAAAAAGTAAAACGCAAAATGAGAAGTAGTTAACCTTCTACATAGGCATTGAGAATGAGGATCAGAAATGGTAAATGAATGGAGGAACAGTCAGATGTCAATGAATACAAAAAAGCTGGTAAGTTGGAAGTGGCAACAGGGAGAAAACAGCCCAAGTGGGAAAAATAAAACAAATATGTGCCAGTAGCAAGTTAGAAATGGGGGTTAACATGTAAAGACAACATCATAGTGCAGTAATTTCAGTTAGAAAAATAGATAATTAAAATTGGAAGTCTACTTCGGGAGTAGACATGTTAGGGTACTAGTAGACCAGGCTTTGTTTACAACAGAATACAGATTCACATAATAAAAAAGTAGCATGTGTGTATCCAATATAAAACTCAGAAAAGGAAATACAGCACTCTGCTCAGAATTACTACCTTTTAGAAAATGTGAAGGAGAACATATAAATGCACAACACACACACTATTAATCCACAGTACAAATACTTAAGAATTTTAAAACACAGCAGGTAAATTCTAAATAAAACAGGATCAAGGCCTTATCTAAATAAAGGCACTCTAGTATGGGACTTAGGCCAATATAATGTAAAACTGCAAATGAATGTAGGAAGAAACCTATGAGTGGAAAACAGATTGCTGGCTCAAATCTAAAACTTTAATTCTTTCATTAGCAAGACTTTAAATTAAATAAATGGTGAGCACAGAAGAACATCAACAAGGTCCTTACTATGGCCTTTAGAAGCCATAGCAGCCTGTGGACAAGAAAATGAGAATAGCAATGTTACGCAGTTTCATAAGTGATGGCTAGGCTATTGGCCCAAGACACAGTTCTAAGCCTAGCCAAGTAAATTTGCCAAAATATTGCTGACGTCAATACCCCAAGGAATTTCATGATTATAATACAGGCTTGCACACATCGTGTTCACAGGTTGCCCATGTCTATTAGGGACATAGGTGCCAAACCAGGGGAACATTTGCATTTTCTCATCCACGGGCTCAAGTTATGTGTGAACAGAGTTGGAGATGAGCTTTGCTTCACAAAGATAGGAAGCCTGTTCCAGAGGAGTAATCTTTGGTACCCATGCCTGTCCCGGCAACATGTCCTGCTTATGTCACAGATGAGGTTTAGTTCCTTAGAATGGGTATTTCTGATGCTATTTGTTTTGCAGATGTACAACAAATCTATCAGTGTGGGATAAGTTGCCTACATCGAGCTAGGATCCACAATATCAAGTTATACTAGGGAAGGGTTTATGCCCTTTTTCCAATGCTGTGCAACCTCAGAGTTGGTATATATAATTGTGAGGGGGTTGGGGGTGTACCCCAGCCCTGCAGAAACATTTTTTTTATGTGTTTAGATTTTGCCAATATTTTGAATCTACACTAGATGCTACTTAAGTTTAAATATTTTCTTCTGATCTTTTTCCTATCAGTCTTATGCTGTTTAGATTATTCTAATAATGCCATATATGTGTGAATGTGTGTGTGTGTGTGTGTGTGTGTGTGTGTGTGTGTGTGTGTGTGTGTGTGTGTGTGTGTGTGTGTGTATATATATATGTATGTTTACTCTCAAAATTTAGATTGGCACTTACGAGAAGCTGGGAAGGTTGAAAGACTGTTTTCAACTTTTCGTAATGCCGATCTTGAAAATGTTTCAATCCACGTTAATGAATGGTAGTGTGCATTCTCTAATGTGGAATAAAAGTTCTGATAACAGATTGCACTACAGAGGTTATCGAGAAATGTACCCTTTTCTCACTGTAATGTGATCAGGGAGTTGAAATATATAATGTAAAGGGGTGCAGGGGGGCTTGCCCCCCTGCAAAAATGTTACCAATAAAACAGACTCTTGACACTGGAACTTACGGTGTTCAAATGTTGATTCTGTGTTACCAATTCTGAAATTTTGGTAATTCGTTATTACCAATTTTGGCAAACTGTTTCGATCAAAAGGTAGAAAATTATTTAGATTTTCCACATTTTGATAGTAAACCAAATATATATATATATATATATTTATATATTTATATATATATATATATATATATATATATATATATATATATAAAATGATGAAAACAAGCACTCTTCACACCCTGCTCCAAGATCACACAACAGTGGGTTAAGGGCAGATTCATTTATCCATCATCTGCAATGCCATCTTGCGCAAAAAGCTGCCAGCTAAAATCCTTTTAAAGATGTTTGTAGTTTTTTTACAGCAGTAAAAAGTGTTACTAATATGAGTGCTCACTCTTCTAAACTGAAACATACACACACACATGTTTGTATGTGTATGTGTAGTTTGTGTATAATACCCAGCACATTTTCTGAACTTGCCTCTTTTTGACATAGTAATATAATGCATTTTTCAGATTATTTCTTATGTAGCATAAAATGGCTTTGTGTTCCTTTTTATGGCCTCTTCATCCTGACTAAAAAGAGTCTGAGGTGCAAGCCACTTTTTCAGCCAAAAACTATATGCAAATTAACAAACATATATAATGAATACATTGTGTAACTTTAAGTTATGTAGCTCATAGTTTTGCAACCCCTATGGGAGGGGACACATTTTTGAAATAGAGGATTTTAACACTTTAGTTCATGCAGAAGGTTCATAAGATTTACATGATGAAAACATGGAGCAAGATGTTTTATTCATTATTTCTACAATAACCATGTTAATTCGTTTCAGGGTTTTGAGGGAACCATAGCATATCCAGGAACTCAGTGGGCAGTGTTTAAAGTTATTTATCCTTAGTTAAACTAAGGGTAGTTCTAAAAGTAGGGGATGTTTACGGTAGCTAGGGCATGATGCACACACATGCTCGGGTACACACCTACACACGCACACACACACACACACACACACACACACACACACACACACACACACACACACACACACACACACACAAAACCCCTCCCCACACAAACATTCATTGCACAAATTATCATTTTTTTTAAGTTTTGTACAATTTACTGATAAGTTTATTTTTTTTGCCAAGAACTTGTATAAAATTTATGTTTAGAAGACATAATGAAAAGTGTAATTTGAATGTTCTATATTGTATTGCTTTTTGAACATAGCACACTGAGAAATTGTTGCCGGTCTTAGGCTTGAAGACACATAGACCATAACCATTTGCATTGCAATGCAGTAATATCTGTATCATGTATGTACAGTTTTAACTTATTATTTGTATAAATTGTTTTTAAGCCTGAACAGATAAACGTTTAAGTATATCTTTCAAACAAATTGCAGTACAAACTATAACTCTGGAAGTATGTAACACATCATTGTAAACCTGTTTATTCATTCATGTAGCCTGTGCTGTACATTATTGGATGCCAATACACGTAAGATACTCTTTCAGATCGTTATGTTCTTCTTTAAGTGTGCACATGAAAGGTCTTAGAAAATGCATAGATTGCAAACTTGTATGCACAGTTAGAAAAAATAAACTGTGACAAGTAGTGTGATATTCCACATTTCTAGGACATTATAATGCTTACAAAGGCAAAAAGAAGAAAAGCTGAGCATAAACATTTTCTTTTTTCATTTGCTTTTGTTTTCAATCAAAGCACCCAAAAAGTATTGCCAGTTTCATTGTGTAGTTCAATAATGACATGATACATTGAAACTAAGGAAACTGTCTGAAGGAAATGACCCTTTTCCATTTCAGTGTGTCCAAATGGTCTGTTAATTCAGGAAACTGAAGGAAATGACCCTGTTCCATTTCAAGGTGTCCAAATGGTTTATTAATTCTCCGTCCTCCTGTGTCATCAGCTCAAACTTAGTTACACTTCCTGCATGTTGTACATTTATTAGCATTATGTTCTGTGTGCAGTTTCCATGTCTATGCCATGTACAGGTTGCCATTTTCAGCTACTGATGTGTGTATAAGTAAAACTGTAGCTCTTCACCCTTGACATTTTATTAAAGGATCATTCTCCCTGCTTGCTGCTGGTCTTACTCTGTTCTCTATGCATTCTCACAATTTTCTATCTTTATGTTAGTTACTGAGTTGTTCAATGTTATCTTTTAGATGATCCCCAATTCAGAAGAATATCTATTATTATTATTATTATTATTATTATTAAATTATCTATGTTATCCCATTTAATCTAATAAGGGGTAACTTATAACTACCAACCATGAGATGGCTAAGGCCAATATAACACCAGATGGGCAGGTTAATTCAAGCAACAAAAGCAAAACTGGCTAGGTTTAAAATAGCCCACAAGTTAAGCTAGCCTGGTACTTACCTATGAACCTATAACTGAAAGGTATTCTGAAGGCACAGTACTTGTTAGAAAAGCATGATGGGATTTGAGCATCTATAGTCTGCTAAAAATGTAAAAATGGATGCCATGGCAGGTATACCATAAAAAAGTAAATAAAATGCTGAAGCTGATTTTTTTAATATTTGAAGTGAAATACCGTAGATTATTACTAGTAAAATGTAGAACATAACTATATTGAAAAAGCAACCAACTGTCTGAAAAGTTCTGGTGACATATATAACAAACACAGAAGCAAAGTATAGCATTAAAATGAATAATCTCCCTACTTAATTTCCTAACCAGTGTTATGTTCCTCCACATATATAAGTTCAAGCCATATATTTGTCTATATTCAAGTGTTTAAAGTCTTGCTCTATTTGATGCTATGTATATATCTTTGTTTTTTTAATTTTTATCCTGTAAATGTGATAACACTCATTTTTTTTCTATAATTTCTATTACTTGATGTGATGACTTTGTATGTAAGCTTAGGCTGGAGCTTTTCTTCCCAGGCCTTCGCTGAAAATGGGTATTGTCCCAGTGAGACCATCCTGGTAAATAAATGTAAAATAAAAATAAAATAAAATAAAGTAGAAAATAAGTATATTTGGAGAAGAGCCCTAAAACGTGTGAGTATTTGATGAGAAACACTGGCAAGGACATAGTTATGTAGGCACAGACTAATTCTTACTTTAAAGAAATAAATCAGTTAGCTATTTTGTGTACGTGTGTGTGAGTATGTATATGTGTGTGAGTGTCTGTAAGCATGCATACCTGCATGTGTAAATAGAAAAGAAATAATATATTTTTGGTGGGAAAGTTTCAATAATATGGCTGATAGTATGGTATCACAGTGAATCATTTACCATAATTTTTGTGTTGATATTTTCAGTATGGAAAAAGCTAAAATTCAGTATTACAGGGATGTAAGTTAAATGTCATTTATTAAGAAACCTTATTCATTAACCACAAACATTTGCATTTAAAATGTAAAGGCTATCTGTCTTAGTAATCAGAAGCAAACAGTTCTATTTAAATTAATTCTTTTAAAATGAATGCAAGAACCATTTTATTGCATGCGATGGAAAATGGATTGAAAGATACATCAAAAGGGAAAGAACTAGCAATAGATGTACTAAACCAAATGATGTTTTTTCAGCACTCTTGAACAGAACTTGCTTGTACTAAATTCTTATTTTCAGAATTCCCAGGTATAACAACTGCAGGAGACTTATCACATTGTGTTATCATGGCAACAGATTCAGACTGAAAATTTCATGTCAGAAAATTTGGGAAGATGTTGTGATTACCTCTGGGCTGTAATTATGCCCAAGTCTGAAGCCCCAGTGACCACTTCTTTTACATCCCTCCAATTACCCCTCCAGTCATGCTCATTAAGAAAATAAAATTACTCTGAAAAGTGATTCAAAGTAAAAGGAATTTTATTTCACATAGTTGGATTTCAAAACAATGTATGTTTAGACTAAAATGTTACAAAAACATTGTAAATATTAATAGAAAAGTTACAATTCCAAAACAATAGCTATACTCATACAGAGCATTATGTTGTCGTTGTATGTGAATTAGTTAATGTTTAAAATCAATAAAAATTGTTTAGAGAAAAAAATTGTGCAAATATTGGGCAGTAAATCTCACCATATTCGTGATTCTGAAGATGTCTAATGGTACACAGTGCTTTTATTTGTGACTTTTCTAACTGCAGCTTTTCAGTCATGGCTCACAGAAAAATTATCAGAGCTAATTATCTTTGCTGCAGGACTTAGCCCAATGATAGCTGACCACTTAAACTGCTTTCACCTTGCCACGAGACTTGCTATAGATAAATTCACAGAGGATGTGGTAACAGCATGCAGAGACTGTGCTGCCAGCAGGATGTAGGAAGTGAAAGAAGCTTTCAGGTGAGAGACAGATGCTTGGCTTTGTAACCAGGTTAATACAGATGGCCAAAGAAGGAATAATTTCAACACATTGGTTGACATGGATTAACTGGGTACGCTTGAATTGTTGACCTCTTTATATTCATGATGCTTGGGAGGAATTTAAATGTTAGCAAATTAACAAATAAGAAAGGCCTTGATGTTTGGGCTGCACAGATTTAACAAGGCATTTGACAAAGTGGCACATAAAAGGTTAACGGGGAAAGAAAGAGAAGAGAAGGCAAGATAAGAGAAGATAAAGTGTGAAATGTAGAACATATGAAGAAAGATGAATCTCAGAAGTTAATAAGAGAAGTAAACAAGGAAGAACTGAAACGTTTACTGAAATAAGTAAATAAAGAGAATACACAGGACCACATAGCTTGTGTGATATCTTTTATAAGGAGATGAGTGAACAAGAAAAAAGGCTTATTCTTATAGGTAATGAAAAATGGTTATGTGAGGGTGTGAAGAAGCCATGTAATTCACAAAAAAGCAAAAGACATGATGTGAAAATTGGATATCTGTTACATTAATGAACCTAGATTATAACATATTTATGGAAGTTTTGCACATAAGATTTAATAAAGTAATAGGAAAGGTAATATATGAAGGAGTATATGAAATAAGTGAAAACAAGTAAAAGATATGTTGATTTTGATGAAAGATAAAATAGTATTGGGAGAGAAAGGAAGGGTGGTAAGTCTGTGGTTTGTGATGTTGCAAAGGTATTTAGTAGTATAGAACATAACAGTATGTAGAATATGTGGAAAGGATATAGAGTAAATGTCAAAGTAAGAAATGTTTTGTATTCCATATATGGAAATACATGGGATGAAGTCATTGACAATGTATGGGATGGTAAACACATAAAGGGTCATAAAAGGGCCAAATATAATGTGCAATGGGTGGGATTTTGTTTATTATGGTGATGAATAAAGTCATTATGAATTGTCAGAAAGGCCTGTAAGAGGCAAAGTGGTAATTAGCAGAAGAACTATATGTGCCATTCTTTATATCTTATGCAGATGTTTTTACTTTAATTAAGACAAATAAGGAATGGATATAAGAGGCAATAATAAGGGTAGAAGAGGAGTTAAAGACAATTGGATTAAAACTGTACAAAGAAAAGAGTAAAGATTTTGGAAATACAGTGAGAATAGGAGCAAACTACTGGTGAATCTCGAAGAAAGTTTTTTATCCCTGGTGTCTTTTACATGTGACACAAAATTTAGTCCAGATGTTGGCGCTAACATTTTATTTTAGGCACTTTAAACACATGTAGGATATTGTTTCAGGAAAGCCTATACCTTACTGAATGCAGTTTTATACTCCTCGGCCTTACACCTTATGGTATGTGTCTCATTTTAAATGTTTGTTTGGTGTATGTTTTTTAAATTATTTCTAACTTTTTTGTTTTAAAGACAAAGCTGTTCACAATATTCTATATCAGGTTGAATCAAAGTCTTAAAGAAACAGAACCAAAACACTTTTGTCTCTGTGCTGATAGTGCACATAATATCCCTCATAACACCATACAAATGTCTTAAGTGTGCTCATCAAAAGAGGCTGAAATGTGAATTTTTCATCTATTACAGTACCTAGTTCCTTAATGGACTCTTAATCAGGGATACTATCATGGGTGATAGTGTATGGATAGGTATTATTAGGGACTCCAAAATGAGCCTTACATTTTTGAGTTAAAGTTTACCCTGCTGGTGTTGACCAGGTGCACAATTTTGTAATTTTCTTTGTTCACTTACTTTGCTGACAGTTGGTACCACCTTGGTGTCATCTGCATGTCTTTTTACCCATACATCCTTATCAGCTGGAAATGAGATCATAAATAAGCCAAAAAGGAAGGGCTCAATAAAAGACTCTTGTGGGACCCCCATAGTTAGCAACCTATATTGGCTGATGCAATTTTGAACTTTAACCCCAGTTACTTAGCCAATCATGTAACATTTGTTTATATACCAGTTGTAGTTCTTCTTATCAATACTCTGAAAGATTTTTTTCATATGGCACTGAGTCAAAATCTTTAGAAAGATCTAAATAGACTGCATTTTGAGGCAAAGCTTTCTTAAACAAGATTTACCAGAGGCAAAACTATGTTGGGCGGTATCAAGAAATAGTTTATAAGGAAAGGTAAATTGATAAATAATTGCTCTTTCATACGCCTTACTCAGTAACCTCAAAGGCTTATAGGCCTGTAGTTATTTGGGTCCCCAGCTTTATCACCCCTCAAAATAGGGATTACTAGGCTTTGCTTCTATGCTTCCAGGACAAACCTCATAGATAAGTTATGCACAACACAAGTTCTGGACAAGAGTAGCCATTTAACCTATCTGAACCTAAAACTGCATTTGCTGTTATTCTTGTCATGACCATCGAGATGTCATCTGCCTTAGTGGTAGGACATATCCAGAGATTCACAAAAATCCCTTGCTGGCACTGAGAACTGCAGCCAAAAGGGATTGTTTCCATAATGTGTAAAAATACAATTCAGTGACATTAGCCTCAATGAAGAAAGACTTCATTATCAGATATTTTCCATGTCTCTGAATCACCCCTAATTACAGTGAGTGGAAATCAGCACTTTTCGAAACAAACATCACATTGGAACAGCCCCCCCTTCTTTATTTACTCTTCCATAAACATGCACAGATTCAAACATGCACAACGCACACACACTCGCACACACAACGTGCAAACACACATTCACACAGACACTCACACAGCAGTATATACCATGCCACATGTCCCTTAGTGTTACAGAACATCTGTGATGTATCTTCTTATTGTTATCCCTGCCCTCATAAATCACAGATCCTTACAATGAGTCAGTAATGTTCGACATTAGACTTTCATTTTATTGGCCTCAAAGTTGGACTGTATTTTACCAGTTGATACAAACACATTTTCTAATAATGGAATAGATGAAGTCATAATCTTGACAGTTCCATCCCCCAAGTTTCTGTTTATAGCCTCAGAGTTATTTATTGTTTAGCCTTTTTTACATATTACCTAGGAGAAACAAGCATGGTCAGAGTTTCCAACACATTCTATGATTTTATAACTATTTGAATAGGAATTATATTAATTCATGAAGGTCAAGAACTCTTGTCATGTATATTTTTGTATACAATTTGAGACATGATTCTGTGTAATAACCAATAAAAAGTTAAAGAAACACCTGCTTAATGTCATCGCATAGGACCATTTCATGTCAGGGGCATTATGATCACTGATAGTTATTAATGTCCTTTCATTGATACGCGTGCCTAATTCTCCTAGAGAGTTTTGTTTTTCTTCCAATGACATATTTAGTGATGACTAAAAAGATGCAATGTTCCATAATTCTCTTGCAAGGGTAATGGAGGCTACCACAATTTCACTATCAAATGAATCAAAACAATTTTAAGAAGTAGTAAATCCCTAACATAGATATAAACTCTTCCCCATTTTTGTTAGTTTTGAATTTATGGTATCCTAAAATTCCCAAAACATTCAGTGGGGATGTCTTTCATCCAAACCAAGTGTCTGACACAAACTACCAATTTGTACCCTTCGTATAAATTTTGCCTTCAAACTTAGCTAAGTTGTTATTGATGTTGCAGGTATTAGTAAGCAGTTCGGTACATTTACTATGTCACTGATTATGTTAAAGCTTTGCTGGGACCTTCTAAAAAACTTTATTTATTTATTTATTTTTTGCTACTTCCAGTTTTCTGATACCTATCCCAGTCTGAATATATTTGTCACTGTTTTGTGCTAGGTAGGTACTGAATTCCTTTTCAATCTTGAGTTAAAACAGCTTTATTGACTAAATTATTCACAATCTCTAATTAAAAAATACATTGAGAAGAATGAATTAAAACTCTTTTATTGGCTATATATTCCGGAATTTCTAATGTATCATTATTTTTTGCTTCTATATACTGGCATCTAAAACATTTCTGTGATTCAACATTGTATTTTAAGAGTTTTGCATTAAGCAAGTTATATAAAGAACTTCTGTTTAGCCCCCCTAATCAGTAAGTCCCCCAGACAATATATATGTCCATTGCTTCCATTTATAACTCTTTGCTAGTATAACAAACTCAGTACAGATAGTTTTACTAGCTTTAAACTAAGCATCTTATGAAAAAAATGTATCCTAGATTTTCCTAAACTTTTATTTCAGCCATACTTACTAGCTCTCCAACCTCTCACACTAATCAGGCTGATCACTCAAAAATGTGTCCTTGCATCTCCATGAAATATGCAGCCACTCTCTAATTTGTGGCTACTCACAAGATGGACATGCTCCACCTAAAGAAAACCATATCCCCTTGAGGCACACACTCCAGGGATCTAAACCTCACCACAACAATAAATAGGACATGCTGGAGGGATAGATTCCTGTCCCAGAGACTTCCCAAACTTTGGAACAAGATTTCAGTCTACATTAGGCAGAGCTCCTCGCTAACACTCCTCAAGAGAAACCTTGACAAGTGGATGGGAAAGAGAAAGTTTACCCCGGGGATCACTTCAGTGGCTCTGCTGGACAGAGGCACAGGGAACTAATCTAAGGGGGTGGCGAAAGCCAACACATTCTGGCAAGGCTTATAAATGCCTTTGGGCAGATAGCCTAGTACCTACCTATGAACCTATGAACCTATGAGTATCCTCAGTGCTCACACCCCATCCAAAACAACAACAATGTCCTTCCTCCCTTTTAAAAGCCTGAATAAAAGGAAAAAGTCGTTTTTTTCTGTGTTTCACAGACAATGAAAAAGCAGTTATGTCAGGAAATGCACAATGGAAACGTGGATAACTGGACAGAAGTGAATACTGCTAAAAGATAAAGGAAATAAAAATCAGATGAATGAATATGTGAGTAAAATCAGACTTTGTAAATGCAGGTAGATACTGTAACCAAGGATTTCACCTGTCCAGTTGCTGTATGATACTTGCCATGTCCTATTTGTAAGCCATGCAGCTATCCATCTTATCAAGAGTACATCAATACCTAGTTGTACTAATTTATTGATCAGTGTTTTGTGTATGACCCTGCCAAATGCTGAAGTTAAGTCTATATAAATTATATCACAGCATAATTTTTCATTCATAGCTGTTATTATATTGTTATAGAACATCATGTTACAGGTGGTAATAGATCTATTTTGAACATATGCATACTGATATATGGTTTCTAGTCCCAACCTATCCAGTTCTGACAATAAATTATCCAATATTACCTTCTCCATTAATTTTCTACAACATGAAAGTAGACTTAAGGGTCTATATGATTCTGGGTTTGTTCTACTCCCCTTTCCCTTAAAGACAGGTTTAATAAGCACATGTCTCCAGTCTTGAGGAATCTCTCCATATTTATGTGATCTAGTGAATAATAGACATAATGGTAGTGTAAGTTCTTGCTGAAGTGCTCTCAGGTCATTGTTACTAATTCCATCTCCTCCCTATGCTTTGATTGGATCCAGTTTGCGTAGTTCTTTTTTGATATAATATAATTTGATTCCAGTATCTGAGGTAACCTGGATGTCACTAGGACAACTTATCACCCCTTTTGTGGAGCCAAACTGCTTTGCATAAGATTTTGTAAATATATCTCTAATCTGGTGTGTCTGAGAATACATTTTAGAATCTAGAAACAATTTATCAGTTTCTGCGTCTTTACTCCTTCCACATCTTATGTATCTATAAAAAGGTTTCCTATTATGCTCAATATCTTTATATAAATTTTCTTCAAAATGTTCTTAATCTTGTCTCACACTATGCTTAATCTGTTTGTCCAGCTTGTTTATTTCAGTTTTCAAAGTTGTAGTTCGACCTCTCTTCCATTTCTTATATGTTCTTATGAAAATATATCCCCCTAATGTTTTATGCCTAGATCCTGATGTTAAACATTTTTTTGACTTTTTGCACTCAATTTCTCTTTCAAAACTTGCCACATTCTATCTGCAGTTTTTCCACTGAACACCTTACTCCAGTTAGTTTTACATAGTGACTGTTTTGCTTCCATATAATCTGTAATTAACCTTCTGTGCATTGGTATAGATTTCAGTTTGGCAGAATTATCTAGCGACAAATTAACCTTAATAACCCCATGATCACTGCACATCAATGGTGGTAAAACTTGACTTGAAGTTACAGTAACTTCTTTGGGAACACAAACAATATCTAGTAAGTTCCGACCCCTGGTAGTTTTTTTTTTACAATCTGAAGCAATTGTTCTTCCTGAATATACTCTGTGAATAATTTCCTTACTAACGTTGTTTAAGAAATATTATTCCAGTCTGTTTCTGGTAAATTTAAGTCTTCAGCTAATATTATTCTTCCCTCCTGTCTTTCATGTAAGAAATGTATGAATTCCTCTAGGTCATCTGCACTTGACTTTGGTGGTCCATACACTCCAACAATTGTTATGTGTTCCAGGGTTGTCTTTATTGTAACAGTTACACAGTCTATAGTATTGGTGTTATCATTGAACAAATAATAATCACAGGTCTCATAGCTAACTTTAATCCCTATCATAACAACTCCACCTGATTTTTTTTGTTAGAATGTCTGTTACAGTAAAAACATTTATATCCTGATAGAACTGGTTTCCTGTCATTGTTCTTTAACCATGTTTCACAAACTATAGCAAAAACCTTGAGCAGCATCTTACCCTCACCTAGAATGATGCCTCAGTACAAAGAAAAAATGATTGATTTTAACAATTGGCTAAAATTTTGGTGTCATTCAAAGGGGATCCAGTGTCTATCAGCCTGGGATGACATGCTCGACAAGCCACGTTGCTTCACTAGGGACGGCTTGCACCTGTCACCACTGGGCTTTCGGATACTGGCAAAGGCTCTGGACACCCCCATATTGCCTTTTTTAAGCAAGGCTCAAAAGTCAAACCCACCTCCATAGACAGCACAAGGAACAAGAAACTAAGGGTAATGCTGCTAAACATCAGAAGTCTTAACCTCAAGATGCATGCACTCGAAGCTCTCCTCAGTATGGAGAACATCAATATCTGTGCAGTGACAGAAACCTGGTTCAAGGCTCCAGAGAGCACCCCAGCACTACCAGGTTATACCTCATATTATGCTTTTCGGCCCCAAAACTCAGACTGAACCACAAAAGGAGGGGGAGTTTCCATATTTATCAAGGATATCCACACCTCCAGGTTAGTGACATTGCATGAAGTATCGGAGACCATCCATGTGCAACTAACAGTGGGCAAAACTGCTTTTCAGTTTATAGCATCCTACAGACCACCTTCTCAAAGTCAGGAATCCCACTCGTTTTTTCTGAAAACATTGGAGAACATGAAGATCTCTCCAAACACCATTATACTGGGTGACTTCAACTACCCAAACATAGACTGGGAGCACTACTCAAGCCTCAGCACCTTAGCCCAAAGGTTCCTGGAAATTATAAACTCAAATGCTATGGAACAACTAGTCACCACTCCCACAAGAGGGGATAACATACTAAACCTGATCATTACCAACATGGGGACTCTATGCTCCATACCAGAAGTATATCCTTCATTGGTAAGATCAGACCATAAATTAATTTCACTGGATATCCACATCCCGACCCCACCCCCAGCCCAGAAAACCACAGTGAAAAACTTCTCAAAAGTGAACTTCTCACTTCTCAAAACCGAAGTGAAATCTTTCAAGGCCCCAGGGCTAGTGGAAACTACGGCCCAAACTGCAGAATCCTATATAAACGCATTCTACGGACATATCCAGGAATGCATGGATAAAGCTATCCCAAACAAAACTAAGACCCAATCATCCAAAGGCAGGCGTCCAGTCTGGTGGACCCCAGCCATAAATAGACTGTGCAACAGAAGGAGGAAGATACTACATGATAGAGCAAAATCCCTAATAGGGAAGGCATCTCTGATCAGTACTAGCAAAAAATTACGATCCCTCATAAAATCCTCCAAGGCCAGCTTTGAGAGAAAAATTGCTCAGGACACTAAAGACAATCATAAGGCTTTTTTCAGTTATGTTAGGAACCTGGGATGCAACTCCCAGACTTGTTCTGAGTTGATTCTAAACAACAAAAAATACACTGAACCCACAGACATCGCCAATATCCTGGCAGACAGGTTCAGTGCAAACTTCTCCACCCCCCCCCCAAAAGAGCAAGTGTCTATCCCGGCAGGGGGCTGCCTCCCAAACATCTCTGATGCTCAGGTGAAGGCTGCCCTCTCCAAAGCAAAAAACACTGCTTCCATGGGACCAGATGGCGTCCCGGGTTGTGTCCTACATGAACTCCAAGAAGAACTAATCCCTCAAATAAAACAGCTGTACAATCTCAGCCTCACTACAGGATATGTGCCCACAGAATGGCGTACAGCAACAGTGGTCCCACTTCACAAAGTTGGAGCCTCCATGGACCCTGGAAACTATCGCCCCATAAGCCTGACTTGCTTAGTCTGCAAGGCTATGGAGAGGATCATCATGGAGCTCATAAACAAAGACATCGGGGACCTACAGACACTAGATCCTACCCAATTCGGCTTCGTCAAGGGCAGATCCTGCCTTTTGAACCTGGTTGACTTATTTGAAACAGTCACCAAAGCCATAGATGAAGGGAAGATAGTCCACACAGCCTATCTAGACCTAGCAAAGGCATTTGACACAATACCCCATGCGGGCATCATAGATAAGCTTTCCAGCTTAAATATAAACCCCTATGTCACAAGATGGGTTGCAAACTGGCTCAAAGACAGAACCCACAGAGTGAGAGTTGCTGGAGCCATGTCAGACTCAAAACCAGTCTCAAGTGGTGTCCCACAAGGTTCTGTCCTGGGACCGCTCTTGTTCGGTATATACTTTTCCGAGGCACAGGCCAACGTGGGAGGACTATGGCTCACCAAGTTCGCAGATGACTGCAAACTAGGCATCATAATTGACTCTCCAGCTGACACAAACATCCTTCAAAAAGGTCTCACAGAGACGGATAACTGGTGCCAGAGCCATGGTCTAAAGCTAAATGCCAAAAAGTGTATAGTCATACCCTTTGGCAAAAACAATGTGCCCACAAACTACCACATAGACGGTAAACCATTAAGTACAGAGAAAGTAATTAGGGATCTGGGGACCCAAGTTGATAGCAATCTCTCCTTTGACAACCACATTGCCAAAGTGGTTAGGAAGACCTTCTACATGGCCCACCTCATCATGAAAGGATTCACATCTAGATCAAGAGAGGTAATCGTGCCCCTTTATTCATCCCTCATCAGGCCCATCATAGAATATGATGCCCCTTTTGGGATGTACCTTACCCGACACCTGCAGCAATTAGAAAGACCCCAAAAGTACCTCACCAAGAAGATCAAGGGACTCAAACAGATGCCATATGCTACAAAAACTACTTTCAGACAAGTCAGACCAAAACGTACACAATGAGGAACCTTGTTTGCAGACAGAAACGCCTCCGAGTCAAAAAGCTTCTTAACGCTTTTATTTTGAACAAACCAAAAGAGCGTTTTCGCCACAGACCACTGCAGCTTCTTCAGAGAAACAAATTAGACAAAAAACACTCACTTTAAAAATACTACATCAGGAAATGACATATTCCTGTTTCCTGTTACCGGACAGTTGTATTTAAAAACACATACAAAGTGCTTAAAAATTAAAGGGAACCCACATTTAGAATCATTTTTAAAAATAACAAACAACAATAAGAAATGGGTTCAATTATATGAAAAAAGCTCTCAGCAACTTAACAATAATATGGATGACAATAAACAGATATCATTACTATTTACAATAAACTACTATACAAAATGTGTAAGTAGATCTATCGAAAAATATACTCTGATACTCAATTAAAACATTAAAACAAATTTGCCTTATGTGAGGTGTGTATAAGGGATAAATACTGCCCATATTTGCTCAGGCTTAGTTAATTAAACATTCTGTTTATGCTATAGCCATGCAGGACTAAGGAAAAGAGAAGGAAGGGGAGGGAGAGAAGGAAAAGGAAAGGGAGAAGTGTCCTTTGCCCTGCGGAAAACACGTGCGACCTAAAGATTCTGCACGTGAGAGTCCATTGTGTCTTCCTACTAAAACCACTAAGACTAGTTTGAAAACCTGGGTGTTAGGTTAAGCAAGCCCTGGATAGTAAACGGTCAAGTCAACTGGCTAAACCCAATATATTAGTACAAGGTGCTAAAACCACACAAGACTGCCAAGTCGTCAAATATGTACTGCCTGATATCCAGGTCAGACCTAAAGTCAGAGAAAACTATATAGTAGCAATAGGTTTTACCTGAAATAACTTTTTAATTTAAGAACTGGGGCAATGTTGCAGTTAGTGTTAAGGCCAGGAAGACAGAAAGCGTCCAAGCGCAACTGCCAATCCAGCTCGCAATTTTCTAGTATTAAAGATACAGGGCCCCTCTGATTTTTAAGGGTACATGGTCTATAGCCATAAAGCTGAAACTATGTCCTGGGAACAATGCAATATGTTTGGCCAGTGCGTTGTCATCTTTACATGTCCTAATTGCATACAAGTGCTCATACATCCTATCTCGCAGTCTCCTGTCGGTTTTTCCGATGTAGAACCCAGAGCAACAGTTGCACATGGCAATATATATAACTGATTTGCTCTCACAATTGAGTGCATGCCTGATGACAAACTTCCTGTCCCTAACAAGGAATGTCTCCCCTGTTCGGACATTGTTACAGAAGTTACAGAATCCACATCTGGACATTCCTTTCCTTTTATAAAAACTATGCTGTTGGACATCCCTTTGTAATAATTCCTTCAAATTTTTAGATCGTTTGAAAATAAATCTGGGTTCATTTCCCAATTTTCCTGCTAGTAATGGGTTTGAGGATATCAACCTCCAATTCTTACGGATGATGTCCAGGATTGCTTCTGAATTAGTACTAAAAATAGTGACAAAGCTCAAAGATAAATCTGTGTTTGATTCTCTGCGGTCATCATTACTACCTATTAGACCACTTGTGGGCACGTCATCTGTGAAACTACTAACTACACTAGAAGAGACCTTTTGTTTAGTCAATAAAGGGTGTAAAAGCCTCTAGTTCTTTTAAGAGTAACTTCCTCAATAAGTTCACAAACCATTTTCTCAGGATAACCACGGTTAGTGAACATTTCCTTCAGAAATGAACATTCCTTAACGAAATCCACAAGGGTGCTGCACATTCTTCCTGCCCTCACCAGCTGTCCCTTCACTATAGATCTTTTCTGTTTGTGAGGGTGAAAGCTGGTGAAGTGCAGGAAAGAATTGCAGTATGTGGCTTTCCTAAAGACGGTGGACCTGAAGCACTGATGACAAATATCCTTCGTAAGTTTGACATCTAAATAATCCAACTCGGTGGTAGAAAATTTAAAAGTGAACTTCAGGAACTCAGTGGAATTACTGATATTATCCACTAAGTTTTTCGCTTCCATTTCTGACCCCTGAACAGGAGGAACATGTCGTCAAGGTAGCGGTGTAGAAAGTAACAGGGGCCATAATACCAGGGAGATCAGCCAAGATGTTTGCTTCCCAGTACCCCATTACATAGTTTGCCACACCTGCTCCACATGGGGAGCCCATCGCTACCCCCCGTTTCTGTAAATAGAAGTCACCGTCAAATAGGAAGTAGTTACTGGTTAGTACTATTTCAAGTAATTCCATAACCAGTTCGATCTCCAATCTGGACGCCCCAAAATTTTGTAACATTGACCCTGTCCATTCAACCGCCTCTAAGTGCGGTATGCACGTATAGAGGTCAATGACATCAATAGTTAACAAGTTGTCTTCTTCATTGAATGGCAGTTTGTTTATGTTGTCCAAAATGTCCATGAGTCCTTACACACACTTGGAATGTACTTAAAGTATTTGTCCAAAATGTGTGTGATTAGTTTGGAACATGGGTAAGTAATAGAGGATCTACTGTCAATTAAAGCTCTCATAGGGGGGTCAGTAACACTTTTGTGAATTTTAGGGATCCCAAACATAACAGGGATCTTGGAAGACATGATGTCAATATAATTGTATGTCTTGATATCAATTTTCCCCGTTAAGAAAAGGTCCCTGAAATATCCCCTGATCCTTTGTGTGGTGCCGTTAACTTCATTTCTTGAAGCTTTTGTGTAGGCATCACTATCAAGAAGGGAAGTCATTTTCTCATTATAGGTGACATTATGAAAAATCACCAAGCCTCCTCCCTTGTCCGGTTTTAACACCCGTATAGGTAACTGACTAAGTTCATCCAGTAATAAGCGTTGTTCTTTAGAAATATTGGGAGTTGTGGTCCTATTATATTCATTATATTTGTTACCCAAAAATCTGAAGTCAAATTCACACATGTTCTCAAACAATTCCAACGTTGAATGTAATGGAGGGTTAAAACACTGGACAGTTTTGGTAGTCCTACATTGGGGATGGTGTTTGCTTCACCATGATTCACAGCCTCTGTTTCATGATTGAACAGTAACTTAAGATTCATTTTTCTTACAAAACACTTTAGTTCAATAATTTCTTTAGCAACATTCCCATACGAAGTAGGAACAAAAGTATTTCCAAAAGCTAACAGTTCTATCAATTGTTGGTCCAAAATGATGTCAGAAAAATTGTAAATGGTAAAGTCGCCATTCGTGTTAGTAAGAATGACAGGGGGCCCACCAAGAGAAGGTGAGCTAAAGACATCAGCATCGACTATACTAGAACTATCTGCCACCAAGGAGTTGGGTGTGAGGTCAAACAGGGGCGAGTTTGTTACTTCGTTCTGTTCCTGTAAGTCTTCTTGCTGCGTTGCCCTAAAAAATTTTTATTGTTACTATTCCCTGCATTATAAGTGTTGTGCCCCCTGTTGTCATTATAACATTTGTCACTTCTCTCATGGCTTCCCTTATCTTTAGCAAAGCCCTTAATTCTATTACTCCTTCTAGGTGTTGGGGTAGCATGAACATTCCCAGAGTCTTCTTCATCAAGGTCTTCTACCCCGTCCTCATCCTCACCTAATGTTTGGACAGGATATTCATTATTACTACTTATACGAACATGTCTGGTCCCTTTAAGGTTAGGGTAAGCAGCATTTTTACCATAAGCCTCTCTGTCCCTACTCAGTTTTTTACTTTTGTTTCCCTTTAGTTTAAGTAGCAGAGTATCAATACTGGACAGGATCCGTCCGTAATCGAACTGGTATCTACTAAAATCTAAATGTTGCTTAATCTCGTTGTCTAAATCATTAATTTCTTTTAATACAACATCAACATTTGCACCATAGTGCTTAATAATAACATTCATTAACTCAGCACCATGTTTTTGAAAAAGAGCCTCCAGGTCGATCAAGAAGTCATGGTCTGAAATTAAACCAGAAGGCGTAAAATTGTTCCATAAGCCTTTTGGTACAATATTTTCATTAATGCATTGCTTGAAGTACGCAGACTCAAGCTGCAGTTTTTTTAATTTTAATAATTTAGAGTCAAAAATCTTAAGCTTTTCTGATAAGCATAAGCCATCATTATTAGCAACAGTACCTGTATTTGTTCCTTGCTCGATGAACAGCAAGTTAGTAGTGTCCAATAGCCAGCCACCGAGGTCTGGAATTCTATTATTAGGCCCTGTGGGCATATTGTCATTACTGGAACCAGCAACTACTCCATTCCGAGCAGTTGTTTGGACGGTGGTACGTTCGTTAGAGGCTACTGCAGCGTACGAACCAATCCGTCTTGTTGCTTCCAGGCCACTCGGACTTAAACCGGAAAGCTATAATCCAGGTCCTTGGCTCACTCCTGTGCCAGGAACATCGGCAGGTGACATAGTCCGAGGGTTAGGTTGCGCTGCTGGGATCCAATCTTCATTTGGGCCCTGGCTGTGCTCTATTGTCAAACCATTCCGGCTCGGACCATTTCTCAGTGCATGGAAGGAAGCTTGCATCGTATCCATCCTCGAGTTCATGTCATCCAGTCTAGCTGATAGACCTGCTATCAGCGAAGTTAAGTCAATGTCCATAGCAGTGCTGCCAGTTGCCATTAACTCAACTGTTAGTCAACTGCTAACAACTACCGGTGAAACAAGGTAAAACACGGAAGGCTGCAAAGCTGCAAACCAACAGGAATCCTCCAGCGAAAAACCACAAAAACTACTTTCAGACAAGTCAGACCAAAACGTACACAATGAGGAACCTTGTTTGCAGACAGAAACGCCTCCGAGTCAAAAAGCTTCTTAACGCTTTTATTTTGAACAAACCAAAAGAGCGTTTTCGCCACAGACCACTGCAGCTTCTTCAGAGAAACAAATTAGACAAAAAACACTCACTTTAAAAATACTACATCAGGAAATGACATATTCCTGTTTCCTGTTACCGGACAGTTGTATTTAAAAACACATACAAAGTGCTTAAAAATTAAAGGGAACCCACATTTAGAATCATTTTTAAAAATAACAAACAACAATAAGAAATGGGTTCAATTATATGAAAAAAGCTCTCAGCAACTTAACAATAATATGGATGACAATAAACAGATATCATTACTATTTACAATAAACTACTATACAAAATGTGTAAGTAGATCTATCGAAAAATATACTCTGATACTCAATTAAAACATTAAAAACAAATTTGCCTTATGTGAGGTGTGTATAAGGGATAAATACTGCCCATATTTGCTCAGGCTTAGTTAATTAAACATTCTGTTTATGCTATAGCCATGCAGGACTAAGGAAAAAAAGAAGGAAGGGGAGGGGGGGGGAGAAGGAAAAGGAAAGGGAGAAGTGTCCTTTGCCCTGCGGAAAACACGTGCGACCTAAAGATTCTGCACGTGAGAGTCCATTGTGTCTTCCTACTAAAACCACTAAGACTAGTTTGAAAACCTGGGTGTTAGGTTAAGCAAGCCCTGGATAGTAAACGGTCAAGTCAACTGGCTAAACCCAATATATTAGTACAAGGTGCTAAAACCACACAAGACTGCCAAGTCGTCAAATATGTACTGCCTGATATCCAGGTCAGACCTAAAGTCAGAGAAAACTATATAGTAGCAATAGGTTTTACCTGAAATAACTTTTTAATTTAAGAACTGGGGCAATGTTGCAGTTAGTGTTAAGGCCAGGAAGACAGAAAGCGTCCAAGCGCAACTGCCAATCCAGCTCGCAATTTTCTAGTATTAAAGATACAGGGCCCCTCTGATTTTTAAGGGTACATGGTCTATAGCCATAAAGCTGAAACTATGTCCTGGGAACAATGCAATATGTTTGGCCAGTGCGTTGTCATCTTTACATGTCCTAATTGCATACAAGTGCTCATACATCCTATCTCGCAGTCTCCTGTCGGTTTTTCCGATGTAGAACCCAGAGCAACAGTTGCACATGGCAATATATATAACTGATTTGCTCTCACAATTGAGTGCATGCCTGATGACAAACTTCCTGTCCCTAACAAGGAATGTCTCCCCTGTTCGGACATTGTTACAGAAGTTACAGAATCCACATCTGGACATTCCTTTCCTTTTATAAAAACTATGCTGTTGGACATCCCTTTGTAATAATTCCTTCAAATTTTTAGATCGTTTGAAAATAAATCTGGGTTCATTTCCCAATTTTCCTGCTAGTAATGGGTTTGAGGATATCAACCTCCAATTCTTACGGATGATGTCCAGGATTGCTTCTGAATTAGTACTAAAAATAGTGACAAAGCTCAAAGATAAATCTGTGTTTGATTCTCTGCGGTCATCATTACTACCTATTAGACCACTTGTGGGCACGTCATCTGTGAAACTACTAACTACACTAGAAGAGACCTTTTGTTTAGTCAATAAAGGGGTGTAAAAGCCTCTAGTTCTTTTAAGAGTAACTTCCTCAATAAGTTCACAAACCATTTTCTCAGGATAACCACGGTTAGTGAACATTTCCTTCAGAAATGAACATTCCTTAACGAAATCCACAAGGGTGCTGCACATTCTTCCTGCCCTCACCAGCTGTCCCTTCACTATAGATCTTTTCTGTTTGTGAGGGTGAAAGCTGGTGAAGTGCAGGAAAGAATTGCAGTATGTGGCTTTCCTAAAGACGGTGGACCTGAAGCACTGATGACAAATATCCTTCGTAAGTTTGACATCTAAATAATCCAACTCGGTGGTAGAAAATTTAAAAGTGAACTTCAGGAACTCAGTGGAATTACTGATATTATCCACTAAGTTTTTCGCTTCCATTTCTGACCCCTGAACAGGAGGAACATGTCGTCAAGGTAGCGGGTGTAGAAAGTAACAGGGGCCATAATACCAGGGAGATCAGCCAAGATGTTTGCTTCCCAGTACCCCATTACATAGTTTGCCACACCTGCTCCACATGGGGAGCCCATCGCTACCCCCCGTTTCTGTAAATAGAAGTCACCGTCAAATAGGAAGTAGTTACTGGTTAGTACTATTTCAAGTAATTCCATAACCAGTTCGATCTCCAATCTGGACGCCCCAAAATTTTGTAACATTGACCCTGTCCATTCAACCGCCTCTAAGTGCGGTATGCACGTATAGAGGTCAATGACATCAATAGTTAACAAGTTGTCTTCTTCATTGAATGGCAGTTTGTTTATGTTGTCCAAAAATGTCCATGAGTCCTTACACACACTTGGAATGTACTTAACGTATTTGTCCAAAATGTGTGTGATTAGTTTGGAACATGGGTAAGTAATAGAGGATCTACTGTCAATTAAAGCTCTCATAGGGGGGTCAGTAACACTTTTGTGAATTTTAGGGATCCCAAACATAACAGGGATCTTGGAAGACATGATGTCAATATAATTGTATGTCTTGATATCAATTTTCCCCGTTAAGAAAAGGTCCCTGAAATATCCCCTGATCCTTTGTGTGGTGCCGTTAACTTCATTTCTTGAAGCTTTTGTGTAGGCATCACTATCAAGAAGGGAAGTCATTTTCTCATTATAGGTGACATTATGAAAAATCACCAAGCCTCCTCCCTTGTCCGGTTTTAACACCCGTATAGGTAACTGACTAAGTTCATCCAGTAATAAGCGTTGTTCTTTAGAAATATTGGGAGTTGTGGTCCTATTATATTCATTATATTTGTTACCCAAAAATCTGAAGTCAAATTCACACATGTTCTCAAACAATTCCAACGTTGAATGTAATGGAGGGTTAAAAACACTGGACAGTTTTGGTAGTCCTACATTGGGGATGGTGTTTGCTTCACCATGATTCACAGCCTCTGTTTCATGATTGAACAGTAACTTAAGATTCATTTTTCTTACAAAACACTTTAGTTCAATAATTTCTTTAGCAACATTCCCATACAGTAGGAACAAAAGTATTTCCAAAAGCTAACAGTTCTATCAATTGTTGGTCCAAAATGATGTCAGAAAAATTGTAAATGGTAAAGTCGCCATTCGTGTTAGTAAGAATGACAGGGGGCCCACCATGAGAAGGTGAGCTAAAGACATCAGCATCGACTATACTAGAACTATCTGCCACCAAGGAGTTGGGTGTGAGGTCAAACAGGGCGAGTTTGTTACTTCGTTCTGTTCCTGTAAGTCTTCTTGCTGTGTTGCCCTAAAAAATTTTTATTGTTACTATTCCCTGCATTATAAGTGTTGTGCCCCCTGTTGTCATTATAACCTTTGTCACTTCTCTCATGGCTTCCCTTATCTTTAGCAAAGCCCTTAATTCTATTACTCCTTCTAGGTGTTGGGGTAGCATGAACATTCCCAGAGTCTTCTTCATCAAGGTCTTCTACCCCGTCCTCATCCTCACCTAATGTTTGGACAGGATATTCATTATTACTACTTATACGAACATGTCTGGTCCCTTTAAGGTAGGGTAAGCAGCATTTTTACCATAAGCCTCTCTGTCCCTACTCAGTTTTTTACTTTTGTTTCCCTTTAGTTTAAGTAGCAGAGTATCAATACTGGACAGGATCCGTCCGTAATCGAACTGGTATCTACTAAAATCTAAATGTTGCTTAATCTCGTTGTCTAAATCATTAATTTCTTTTAATACAACATCAACATTTGCACCATAGTGCTTAATAATAACATTCATTAACTCAGCACCATGTTTTTGAAAAAGAGCCTCCAGGTCGATCAAGAAGTCATGGTCTGAAATTAAACCAGAAGGCGTAAAATTGTTCCGCAAGCCTTTTGGTACAATATTTTCATTAATGCATTGCTTGAAGTACGCAGACTCAAGCTGCAGTTTTTTTAATTTTAATAATTTAGAGTCAAAAATCTTAAGCTTTTCTGATAAGCATAAGCCATCATTATTAGCAACAGTACCTGTATTTGTTCCTTGCTCGATGAACAGCAAGTTAGTAGTGTCCAATAGCCAGCCACCGAGGTCTGGAATTCTATTATTAGGCCCTGTGGGCATATTGTCATTACTGGAACCAGCAACTACTCCATTCCGAGCAGTTGTTTGGACGGTGGTACGTTCGTTAGAGGCTACTGCAGCGTCTTAACCAATCCGTCTTGTTGCTTCCAGGCCACTCGGACTTAAACCGGAAAGCTGTAATCCAGGTCCTTGGCTCACTCCTGTGCCAGGAACATCGGCAGGTGACATAGTCCGAGGGTTAGGTTGCGCTGCTGGGATCCAATCTTCATTTGGGCCCTGGCTGTGCTCTATTGTCAAACCATTCCGGCTCGGACCATTTCTCAGTGCATGGAAGGAAGCTTGCATCGTATCCATCCTCGAGTTCATGTCATCCAGTCTAGTTGATAGACCTGCTATCAGCGAAGGTAAGTCAATGTCCTGTCCAAACATTAGGTGAGGATGAGGACGGGGTAGAAGACCTTGATGAAGAAGACTCTGGGAATGTTCATGCTACCCCAACACCTAGAAGGAGTAATAGAATTAAGGGCTTTGCTAAAGATAAGGGAAGCCATGAGAGAAGTGACAAAGGTTATAATGACAACAGGGGGCACAACACTTATAATGCAGGGAATAGTAACAATAAAAATTTTTTAGGGCAACGCAGCAAGAAGACTTACAGGAACAGAACGAAGTAACAAACTCGCCCCTGTTTGACCTCACACCCAACTCCTTGGTGGCAGATAGTTCTTGTATAGTCGATGCTGATGTCTTTAGCTCACCTTCTCATGGTGGGCCCCCTGTCATTCTTACTAACACGAATGGCGACTTTACCATTTACAATTTTTCTGACATCATTTTGGACCAACAATTGATAGAACTGTTAGCTTTTGGAAATACTTTTGTTCCTACTTCGTATGGGAATGTTGCTAAAGAAATTATTGAACTAAAGTGTTTTGTAAGAAAAATGAATCTTAAGTTACTGTTCAATCATGAAACAGAGGCTGTGAATCATGGTGAAGCAAACACCATCCCCAATGTAGGACTACCAAAACTGTCCAGTGTTTTTAACCCTCCATTACATTCAACGTTGGAATTGTTTGAGAACATGTGTGAATTTGACTTCAGATTTTTGGGTAACAAATATAATGAATATAATAGGACCACAACTCCCAATATTTCTAAAGAACAACGCTTATTACTGGATGAACTTAGTCAGTTACCTATACGGGTGTTAAAACCGGACAAGGGAGGAGGCTTGGTGATTTTTCATAATGTCACCTATAATGAGAAAATGACTTCCTTCTTGATAGTGATGCCTACACAAAAGCTTCAAGAAATGAAGTTAACGGCACCACTCAAAGGATCAGGGGATATTTCAGGGACCTTTTCTTAACGGGGAAAATTGATATCAAGACATACAATTATATTGACATCATGTCTTCCAAGATCCCCGTTATGTTTGGGATCCCTAAAATTCACAAAAGTGTTACTGACCCCCCTATGAGAGCTTTAATTGACAGTAGATCCTCTATTACTTACCCATGTTCCAAACTAATCACACACATTTTGGACAAATACGTTAAGTACATTCCAAGTGTGTGTAAGGACTCATGGACATTTTTGGACAACATAAACAAACTGCCATTCAATGAAGAAGACAACTTGTTAACTATTGATGTCATTGACCTCTATACGTGCATACCGCACTTAGAGGCGGTTGAATGGACAGGGTCAATGTTACAAAATTTTGGGGCCCAGATTAGAGATCGAACTGGTTATGGAATTACTTGAAATAGTACTAACCAGTAACTACTTCCTATTTGACGGTGACTTCTATTTACAGAAACGGGTAGCGATGGGCTCCCCATGTGGAGCAGGTGTGGCAAACTATGTAATGGGGTACTGGGAAGCAAACATCTTGGCTGATCTCCTGGTATTATGGCCCTGTTACTTTCTACACCCGCTACCTTGACGACATGTTCCTCCTGTTCAGGGGTCAGAAATGGAAGCGAAAAACTTAGTGGATAATATCAGTAATTCCACTGAGTTCCTGAAGTTCACTTTTAAATTTTCTACCACCGAGTTGGATTATTTAGATGTCAAACTTACGAAGGATATTTGTCATCAGTGCTTCAGGTCCACCGTCTTTAGGAAAGCCACATACTGCAATTCTTTCCTGCACTTCACCAGCTTTCACCCTCACAAACAGAAAAGATCTATAGTGAAGGGACAGCTGGTGAGGGCAGGAAGAATGTGCAGCACCCTTGTGGATTTCGTTAAGGAATGTTCATTTCTGAAGGAAATGTTCACTAACCGTGGTTATCCTGAGAAAATGGTTTGTGAACTTATTGAGGAAGTTACTCTTAAAAGAACTAGAGGCTTTTACACCCCTTTATTGACTAAACAAAAGGTCTCTTCTAGTGTAGTTAGTAGTTTCACAGATGACGTGCCCACAAGTGGTCTAATAGGTAGTAATGATGACCGCAGAGAATCAAACACAGATTTATCTTTGAGCTTTGTCACTATTTTTAGTACTAATTCAGAAGCAATCCTGGACATCATCCGTAAGAATTGGAGGTTGATATCCTCAAACCCATTACTAGCAGGAAAATTGGGAAATGAACCCAGATTTATTTTCAAACGATCTAAAAATTTGAAGGAATTATTACAAAGGGATGTCCAACAGCATAGTTTTTATAAAAGGAAAGGAATGTCCAGATGTGGATTCTGTAACTTCTGTAACAATGTCCGAACAGGGAGACATTCCTTGTTAGGGACAGGAAGTTTGTCATCAGGCATGCACTCAATTGTGAGAGCAAATCAGTTATATATATTGCCATGTGCAACTGTTGCTCTGGGTTCTACATCGGAAAAACCGACAGGAGACTGCGAGATAGGATGTATGAGCACTTGTATGCAATTAGGACATGTAAAGATGACAACGCACTGGCCAAACATATTGCATTGTTCCCAGGACATAGTTTCAGCTTTATGGCTATAGACCATGTACCCTTAAAAATCAGAGGGGGCCCTGTATCTTTAATACTAGAAAATTGCGAGCTGGATTGGCAGTTGCGCTTGGACGCTTTCTGTCTTCCTGGCCTTAACACTAACTGCAACATTGCCCCAGTTCTTAAATTAAAAAGTTATTTCAGGTAAAACCTATTGCTACTATATAGTTTTCTCTGACTTTAGGTCTGACCTGGATATCAGGCAGTACATATTTGACGACTTGGCAGTCTTGTGTGGTTTTAGCACCTTGTACTAATATATTGGGTTTAGCCAGTTGACTTGACCGTTTACTATCCAGGGCTTGCTTAACCTAACACCCAGGTTTTCAAACTAGTCTTAGTGGTTTTAGTAGGAAGACACAATGGACTCTCACGTGCAGAATCTTTAGGTCGCACGTGTTTTTCGCAGGGCAAAGGACACTTCTCCCTTTCCTTTTCCTCCCCCCCCCTTCCTTCTTTTTTCCTTAGTCCTGCATGGCTATAGCACAAACAGAATGTTTAATTAACTAAGCCTGAGCAAATATGGGCAGTATTTATCCCTTATACACACCTCACATAAGGCAAATTTGTTTTTAATGTTTTAATTGAGTATCAGAGTATATTTTTCGATAGATCTACTTACACATTTTGTATAGTAGTTTATTGTAAATAGTAATGATATCTGTTTATTGTCATCCATATTATTGTTAAGTTGCTGAGAGCTTTTTTCATATAATTGAACCCATTTCTTATTGTTGTTTGTTATTTTTAAAAATGATTCTAAATGTGGGTTCCCTTTAATTTTTAAGCACTTTGTATGTGTTTTTAAATACAACTGTCCGGTAACAGGAAACAGGAATATGTCATTTCCTGATGTAGTATTTTTAAAGTGAGTGTTTTTTGTCTAATTTGTTTCTCTGAAGAAGCTGCAGTGGTCTGTGGCGAAAACGCTCTTTTGGTTTGTTCAAAATAAAAGCGTTAAGAAGCTTTTTGACTCGGAGGCGTTTCTGTCTGCAAACAAGGTTCCTCATTGTGCACGTTTTGGTCTGACTTGTCTGAAAGTAGTTTTTGTGGTTTTTCGCTGGAGGATTCCTGTTGGTTTGCAGCTTTGCAGCCTTCCGTGTTTTACCTTGTTTCACCGGTAGTTGTTAGCAGTTGACTAACAGTTGAGTTAATGGCAACTGGCAGCACTGCTATGGACATTGACTTAACTTCGCTGATAGCAGGTCTATCAGCTAGACTGGATGACATGAACTCGAGGATGGATACGATGCAAGCTTCCTTCCATGCACTGAGAAATGGTCCGAGCCGGAATGGTTTGACAATAGAGCACAGCCAGGGCCCAAATGAAGATTGGATCCCAGCAGCGCAACCTAACCCTCGGACTATGTCACCTGCCGATGTTCCTGGCACAGGAGTGAGCCAAGGACCTGGATTACAGCTTTCCGGTTTAAGTCCGAGTGGCCTGGAAGCAACAAGACGGATTGGTTCGTACGCTGCAGTAGCCTCTAACGAACGTACCACCGTCCAAACAACTGCTCGGAATGGAGTAGTTGCTGGTTCCAGTAATGACAATATGCCCACAGGGCCTAATAATAGAATTCCAGACCTCGGTGGCTGGCTATTGGACACTACTAACTTGCTGTTCATCGAGCAAGGAACAAATACAGGTACTGTTGCTAATAATGATGGCTTATGCTTATCAGAAAAGCTTAAGATTTTTGACTCTAAATTATTAAAATTAAAAAAACTGCAGCTTGAGTCTGCGTACTTCAAGCAATGCATTAATGAAAATATTGTACCAAAAGGCTTGCGGAACAATTTTACGCCTTCTGGTTTAATTTCAGACCATGACTTCTTGATCGACCTGGAGGCTCTTTTTCAAAAACATGGTGCTGAGTTAATGAATGTTATTATTAAGCACTATGGTGCAAATGTTGATGTTGTATTAAAAGAAATTAATGATTTAGACAACGAGATTAAGCAACATTTAGATTTTAGTAGATACCAGTTCGACACGGACGGATCCTGTCCAGTATTGATACTCTGCTACTTAAACTAAAGGGAAACAAAAGTAAAAAACTGAGTAGGGACAGAGAGGCTTATGGTAAAAATGCTGCTTACCCTAACCTTAAAGGGACCAGACATGTTCGTATAAGTAGTAATAATGAATATCCTGTCCAAACATTAGGTGAGGATGAGGACGGGGTAGAAGACCTTGATGAAGAAGACTCTGGGAATGTTCATGCTACCCCAACACCTAGAAGGAGTAATAGAATTAAGGGCTTTGCTAAAGATAAGGGAAGCCATGAGAGAAGTGACAAAGGTTATAATGACAACAGGGGGCACTACACTTATAATGCAGGGAATAGTAACAATAAAAATTTTTTAGGGCAACGCAGCAAGAAGACTTACAGGAACAGAACGGTAACAAACTCGCCCCTGTTTGACCTCACACCCAACTCCTTGGTGGCAGATAGTTCTAGTATAGTCGATGCTGATGTCTTTAGCTCACCTTCTCATGGTGGGCCCCCTGTCATTCTTACTAACACGAATGGCGACTTTACCATTTACAATTTTTCTGACATCATTTTGGACCAACAATTGATAGAACTGTTAGCTTTTGGAAATACTTTTGTTCCTACTTCGTATGGGAATGTTGCTAAAGAAATTATTGAACTAAAGTGTTTTGTAAGAAAAATGAATCTTAAGTTACTGTTCAATCATGAAACAGAGGCTGTGAATCATGGTGAAGCAAACACCATCCCCAATGTAGGACTACCAAAACTGTCCAGTGTTTTAACCCTCCATTACATTCAACGTTGGAATTGTTTGAGAACATGTGTGAATTTGACTTCAGATTTTTGGGTAACAAATATAATGAATATAATAGGACCACAACTCCCAATATTTCTAAAGAACAACGCTTATTACTGGATGAACTTAGTCAGTTACCTATATGGGTGTTAAAACCGGACAAGGGAGGAGGCTTGGTGATTTTTCATAATGTCACCTATAATGAGAAAATGACTTCCCTTCTTGATAGTGATGCCTACACAAAAGCTTCAAGAAATGAAGTTAACGGCACCACACAAAGGATCAGGGGATATTTCAGGGACCTTTTCTTAACGGGGAAAATTGATATCAAGACATACAATTATATTGACATCATGTCTTCCAAGATCCCCGTTATGTTTGGGATCCCTAAAATTCACAAAAGTGTTACTGACCCCCCTATGAGAGCTTTAATTGACAGTAGATCCTCTATTACTTACCCATGTTCCAAACTAATCACACACATTTTGGACAAATACGTTAAGTACATTCCAAGTGTGTGTAAGGACTCATGGACATTTTTGGACAACATAAACAAACTGCCATTCAATGAAGAAGACAACTTGTTAACTATTGATGTCATTGACCTCTATACGTGCATACCGCACTTAGAGGCGGTTGAATGGACAGGGTCAATGTTACAAAATTTTGGGGCGTCCAGATTGGAGATCGAACTGGTTATGGAATTACTTGAAATAGTACTAACCAGTAACTACTTCCTATTTGACGGTGACTTCTATTTACAGAAACGGGGGGTAGCGATGGGCTCCCCATGTGGAGCAGGTGTGGCAAACTATGTAATGGGGTACTGGGAAGCAAACATCTTGGCTGATCTCCCTGGTATTATGGCCCCTGTTACTTTCTACACCTGCTACCTTGACAACATGTTCCTCCTGTTCAGGGGGTCAGAAATGGAAGCGAAAAACTTAGTGGATAATATCAGTAATTCCACTGAGTTCCTGAAGTTCACTTTTAAATTTTCTACCACCGAGTTGGATTATTTAGATGTCAAACTTACGAAGGATATTTGTCATCAGTGCTTCAGGTCCACCGTCTTTAGGAAAGCCACATACTGCAATTCTTTCCTGCACTTCACCAGCTTTCACCCTCACAAACAGAAAAGATCTATAGTGAAGGGACAGCTGGTGAGGGCAGGAAGAATGTGCAGCACCCTTGTGGATTTCGTTAAGGAATGTTCATTTCTGAAGGAAATGTTCACTAACCGTGGTTATCCTGAGAAAATGGTTTGTGAACTTATTGAGGAAGTTACTCTTAAAAGAACTAGAGGCTTTTACACCCCTTTATTGACTAAACAAAAGGTCTCTTCTAGTGTAGTTAGTAGTTTCACAGATGACGTGCCCACAAGTGGTCTAATAGGTAGTAATGATGACCGCAGAGAATCAAACACAGATTTATCTTTGAGCTTTGTCACTATTTTTAGTACTAATTCAGAAGCAATCCTGGACATCATCCGTAAGAATTGGAGGTTGATATCCTCAAACCCATTACTAGCAGGAAAATTGGGAAATGAACCCAGATTTATTTTCAAACGATCTAAAAATTTGAAGGAATTATTACAAAGGGATGTCCAACAGCATAGTTTTTATAAAAGGAAAGGAATGTCCAGATGTGGATTCTGTAACTTCTGTAACAATGTCCGAACAGGGGAGACATTCCTTGTTAGGGACAGGAAGTTTGTCATCAGGCATGCACTCAATTGTGAGAGCAAATCAGTTATATATATTGCCATGTGCAACTGTTGCTCTGGGTTCTACATCGGAAAAACCGACAGGAGACTGCGAGATAGGATGTATGAGCACTTGTATGCAATTAGGACATGTAAAGATGACAACGCACTGGCCAAACATATTGCATTGTTCCCAGGACATAGTTTCAGCTTTATGGCTATAGACCATGTACCCTTAAAAATCAGAGGGGGCCCTGTATCTTTAATACTAGAAAATTGCGAGCTGGATTGGCAGTTGCGCTTGGACGCTTTCTGTCTTCCTGGCCTTAACACTAACTGCAACATTGCCCCAGTTCTTAAATTAAAAAGTTATTTCAGGTAAAACCTATTGCTACTATATAGTTTTCTCTGACTTTAGGTCTGACCTGGATATCAGGCAGTACATATTTGACGACTTGGCAGTCTTGTGTGGTTTTAGCACCTTGTACTAATATATTGGGTTTAGCCAGTTGACTTGACCGTTTACTATCCAGGGCTTGCTTAACCTAACACCCAGGTTTTCAAACTAGTCTTAGTGGTTTTAGTAGGAAGACACAATGGACTCTCACGTGCAGAATCTTTAGGTCGCACGTGTTTTCCGCAGGGCAAAGGACACTTCTCCCTTTCCTTTTCCTTCTCCCCCCCTCCCCCCCCTTCCTTCTTTTTTTCCTTAGTCCTGCATGGCTATAGCATAAACAGAATGTTTAATTAACTAAGCCTGAGCAAATATGGGCAGTATTTATCCCTTATACACACCTCACATAAGGCAAATTTGTTTTTAATGTTTTAATTGAGTATCAGAGTATATTTTTCGATAGATCTACTTACACATTTTGTATAGTAGTTTATTGTAAATAGTAATGATATCTGTTTATTGTCATCCATATTATTGTTAAGTTGCTGAGAGCTTTTTTCATATAATTGAACCCATTTCTTATTGTTGTTTGTTATTTTTAAAAATGATTCTAAATGTGGGTTCCCTTTAATTTTTAAGCACTTTGTATGTGTTTTTAAATACAACTGTCCGGTAACAGGAAACAGGAATATGTCATTTCCTGATGTAGTATTTTTAAAGTGAGTGTTTTTTGTCTAATTTGTTTCTCTGAAGAAGCTGCAGTGGTCTGTGGCAAAAACGCTCTTTTGGTTTGTTCAAAATAAAAGCGTTAAGAAGCTTTTTGACTCGGAGGCGTTTCTGTCTGCAAACAAGGTTCCTCATTGTGTACGTTTTGAGATGCCATATGCTGCTCGGTTAAAAAAACTCCAGCTCTACTCAGTTGCATACCGCCTACTTCGAGGCGATCTATGCCTGACATATAAAGCCATGTCCAATCCAGAATTAATGGACATGCTCCACCTCAGTAAATCTAAATCCCTTAGAGCCACATGCTCGAGGGACTTGAACCTTAGCACAGAAATAAATAGGACTTGCTGGAGGGACAGATTCATAACCCAGAGGCTCCCTTCGCTCTGGAATAGAATTCCAATTCATGTTAGGCAGAGCACCTCACTGAACCTCTTCAAGAAGAATCTTGATGAGTGGATGGGGGATTGTAGGTTTGTCCCGGGGATTACTTCTGTGTCACTATTAGACAGAGGCACAGTAAACTAAACTGCAAAAAGGGCACAGTATACTCAAATCAAGGGGTGGCGTAAGCCAAACAAAATCGGGCTAGGCTTATAATTGCCCCAGGGCAGATAGCCTAGTATGAACCTATGAACCTATAAACCTATCAGTCTTGTGGGAACATAGCAAATTGTCCAATAAAAAAACACTTTATTATTAATGTTCCTAGCATTAACAACCATCAGAGATGCATCAAATGTTGCTATCTGTGAACTGTTAAATTTTCGACCTGGCAAACATACTGCCTAGTGTTTGTCAAATATTGCATAATATCTGCTGCAAAAAGTCTCTTCCTTGGTCTTGACAAATGCACACCATCCTGTCTGAACCTGAACACGTGTGCCCAAAACAAGGCTTGGATGCTCTACACATTTCCACTTCTTAAAACAGAATATTTTTTCCATGTAGGTGTTTATCCAAAAAAAAATTTTTGTTCCCAATAACCTGACTATCCTTTCTATAGGTGATTTGAGGAAAACACGTCCTAACAGCAGTACAAGCTATACTATCTAAAAGGGCTGTCAGTTCCCTACTAACAGTCAGTGACATAATTTGTACCAACATGAATAACAACAGATCCATACTTCCTTACATTAAGGCATCCCAAGGCTTGTTTCACATCTTCTATGTTTTACCAGTTTCTTGCAGTTAGTGCACAGGAATAAGTCTCCAAACTACTAAAGAGCTAATTCCTGTATGCAATGGAACAAGGTCTGAGTCCTTTCATGTCCATTTGCCTCCTGTGTGAGTGTAAGCAAGCCACTTAAAAAGAAAGTGTTCTTGGGTCACTCTTTTAAAGAGAGACATGGCAAGTGGGGTTACCTTGTTAACAAATGTATAAAATAATAAAAAATCACCAACTAAATCTGGATATGCACATAGCACAAAAAATAAAAATAAAAAAAAAATTCCAAAGTTTATCATACTCCACATTTTTCTATTAAATGGCAATTAAAATGGGCATACATTCCCAAAATACATACATTTATACCATTTTGCATATGATGTAGTGAAATATATGATTTGGGTACTGTGAGTGTGTTCTTATTGGAATATCTGTGTCATTTCTTGTTTTTATTACTTTTATAGTTTTTTTTGCACTTCCTTCCTTTTCCCACTCAGTGAGCTCTTATATATATATATATATATATATATATATATATATATATATATATATATATATATATATAAATATAACAAATTAATAGTCACAGGCTTACTGCCCTCTAAATCTGCATCTTCATTAGCATCTTCTGTGGCTCAAACCCCTAGAAAGCACAGACGAAGGATTCTAGGAAGCATTGCCTAGAACCAACCACTTCATTGGCTCTGGGTTTGGAACCTCCTTCAAATCTCTCTAAGACTTTGGATCTGAGCTCATCAGATCCAAAATCTAGGACAGAAAAATCTCCTCAGATCTGATTGCCAGTCTTGGCTCTGGATCCATTTACATCCAGTCTACCTTCCCCCTTCATAGAGCAGTCTCTAAGACATCATCATTCGAGATCTTTGTCGACAGCAACTTCGACACATTCTTCCAAAACCTTGACTGAATCTGACATAGACAGGATGATGATCAATGGAGATAAAAATGGGGGTTCTCTGTTTCTGACTCAATTGAGTTTGGAGACTCTTATTAGTATAACCCCCCTTGCTAGCTCCTTCTATGATCTGACCTCTGGTATTAAAGTTGTTGGATCTGAAGGCTCTGGAGTCATTCACATCAGATCCAAAGATTCTGGTATCTTTGACTCCGGTGATATCGCTGAGTGGACTGGCCAGATGACTCTTGGATTCGTAGCATTGGCACCAAATCTGAGGTGTTGGAATTGGCTCCAAAGCTGTTGGAGTCGTCTTTGCCCCTCAGAGCTTTGGTGCTATTTAGCTCAGCTCTGGCTCCCTCTTCAAGTTCTTACCACAGGGACAGTCAGCCCAAGTTAGTCACTAGGATACCCAACAGGGTATACTGATTTCTTCTAACATTTCTCTGGAAATTCCCATTGAAGAAGTTTCCAGGAAGAAAAAGTGCAAAAGGGGGCACCTGGACTCACCTCAAGAGTCCATCATAGAAGATAGCAACTTTGATGAGGGGGAAGGGTCCCCAAGATCACCACCCAATGTCGTCTCATTTGGACACATTCTGGAACTTCTAAAGCAAAGGGGTAGTTGGTCTCCTGACAATCCTTCTCAAGAGGAGTCTGTATTCCTGGAGGCTTCTGATGCTGGCCTGTCTACCTCCTGGGTGACTGCACCTGCTAATGAGCTCATTGATTTGGTCTCTTCGTGGGTGTGGAAGGAACCTGATAACATTGAACCAATTTCCAAGAGACAAGACAGGATCCGGGCACCACCTAAGAGCAGAACCTTTTGGAGCAATGGAGTACCTGTTGATTCCATAGTTGTAGTGGCAGCCATGAAGAAACTAGTGGAACAAAGTACTTCTGTCCATCACCCTAACAGGGAGTCTAGGGTATTGGACAGATTTGGGAATCATAGTTATACTTCAGTGACCTTTGCCCTCTGGTCACTGAACTATTTGGCACACTTTACAAGAATCAAGAGGTATTTGATTAAGGGATTTTCTAAATCCCTATCTGGGACCATATCTTCCTAGGTAAAGTGCAGTGCTGACTTGTATTTGGCTACCCTTTGGTCCATTTCCAGTTCATCCCCGAGGCTTATCTCCCACATAGCAGAAGATACCTCATGGGTGATGGGTTCAGGTATTTCCTTCAGAAGGCATACTGGATGTGCTTGAGTGACTCCACAGAATCCCTCAAAGCTTTCTTTGTCAATGTTCCCTTTGAAAGAAGTTCCTTATCTGGCCCCAAAGTGAAAGATACACTCTCTAGGTGTGAGCAGGAAGATAAAATCCTGTCTGCTGTGGGGTCCTGTTTTTCAACCCTTCAACAAAGCTTTTCTAAGAATCAATGAAGTGGTTAAAAAATATAGTTCAAGAAATCCCATGGTCCCTTCCAAGATCCACATGGAGACAGTTCACCTAGGGGCAGAGGGGGGACCTCTAATGGAAGATGCCACCCTCATGGCAGAGGAGGAGTGCAAAATGAAGAATATAGAGATGCTTGTTCTGACAGGTCCTAGCAGTACTCCTGAAAAGAGGGATGACTGTCCATCTTTGGAGGCAGTCAGGGGTCATTTATCCCTGCACCAGAAAACCTGGTTCAAAATTACAAAAGATTTATAGGTATGGCGGATAATATCCAGAGGTTATAAAATACCATTTTCCCATCCACCTCCTTGGTTTCAAAGAAAATCTCAGATGTTTCACCCAGTCAGAGGAAGCAGCAGCACCAGAAATAAACAAGTTGCTAGAAAAAAAGAGTCAACAGGTCCCCTCAGACCAGAAAGAGTCTGTAACTTACTCAAGATTCATTTTAGTGCAAAAAAACAGGGGACTGGAGACCAATTTTGGATCTCAGCAACCTAAATCAGTCAGTATAAAACACAAAGTTCTGAATGGTCATGGTTCAGTCCATTCAGCCTCAAAGTCTCTCCTGCTCTAGCTTGTCTTGCTCTCCTTGAGGCTAGAGGGAAATTGTGAGTAGAGTTTTTTTGGCTAGGCTTCAAATGATCTGCAGATTGATTGCCTAGTACTTACCTATGAATCTATGAACCTAAATGAAGTTCTTTGGTTACCAATATTCACAGACGATTGTAAACTGGGATTAGTCAGTTCTCCTTTGACATATATAAACTCCAGCATGAGCTTATTTATACTTGTATGCTGAAGCAGGCTCAAGCTAAATACCAAAAAGTGGAACATTGTAGCACTTGTTAAGCATCCCTATTTCCAGCTTACAGCATATATAGACATACCCCTTCAAAATGAAAAGATTGTTGGAGACCTGGGCTCATGGGTCAACAGTTCCCTTACATTTGACCATCACATTGCAGTGGTGGTTAGGAAAGCCTTTGAATTTGCACAGATCATAGCAAAATGTACTTCTTTCAGACCAACAAAATTCCTCCTTGTACTGCACTTTGATTAGATGCATCATTAAGTATAATGTCCACTTTGGGATGTACCTTAGTAGGCATATCGAGCTATTGGAAAGACATCATAGGCTTGTAAGTAAAAATGTCAAGGGCCTAAAAGATTATCCCTATATTAATGTTCTTATAGACTCCTTAAGTGACACCTGTGTTTTGCTTAAAGGGCTATAAGGAATCCAGTAGTGCAGCAACTCTTATATTTCAATAAATCAAGCAGTCCAGCTCACACTAGAGCCAGAGATCAAAATCTATTGCAACAAATAAATAGGACTAAGAAAAGGGATGGATTTATCAGTCAGTACCTTCCTTTCTCTAGAGTAAATTCCTTCTCCGAGTTCAGCAGTGTAACACACTTTCTGCCTTTAAAAAGAAGCTGGACAACTGTATGGCTGTTCATAAATTCATCCCTGACATGATAGGCCTGGTCTTCCTTGAAATGTGAGACAAGGACAAAGGTAGGTATTGGTAAGACAGAAATGGCCTCAGAGCTCAGATGGATTGTAAATTTGATGATCTTGCATTGGATGGGGTATTCTAATGGTCTCATTTTCAAGGGATTTCAAGGGATTAGAGAGGGTACTGACTGCTGCAATACTGAGCCAAACTGGGCCTTATCCATTGTGCATTTTACTCAGAAGATCACTCTGAATGCAGTACACAACATACCATCCCAGAATTATTTTGCAATAACATTGAACCTATTCAACCCAAATTTTTCTCGGTATTGTATATTCTTCTTCCCAGTCAATACCCAATTTCTAATGTTATTAATACTTTAGAATGTTTTGCGTGCTAAAAGCTTTGTACATCTGAAGTTACCAAAATGCCAAATGCAACAAATAATTAAAAAAAAAAAAAAAAAAAAAACAGACGGCTAGCTGCTCAGTTTCAAACATCTTTACGCTTACGTAACATCTGATACTTCTGCATTTCGCCTTCCAAGGATGACAATCATACACTTGAAAGTGTATTAATACCAGGTGCCCCCTACTGGTACTTTCAAAAATTACATACCAGTTTGCCATGTAGTTTAAAAAAAAATCATTTGTATCAAAACCTTAATCCAAATCTACTTCATACAATCTTTAACCATGTATAAATAAACATTCAATTTAAAAAAAAAAATACTTTATACATTAATTTCGTCTCCATGAACTTTGCAAATCTCAATTACATGAATGCATGACAGGAGTTTTGAAAATCAATAGCTATTTACATATACTTAAATCTTAACTCCAGATTGAGCCCTTTTAGATGCACTGTGCCATAATTAGGAATCACTTTACTCTCCAAATTAAGCATCCTTTTATTGATAACTCCCCACCTCTTTTCATACAGGATGTCCTATCACGCTGAATGTTTATGAACCACTTGACCCACCATGCACTGAGCAAAAATGTTCAGCTACAGGACTGTTAAAATTACCATTACGAATATACTCAATATGTTCTAACACACACACACCTTCACCATCCTTGTAGTTTTACCTATATAACATTTAACTTCTTTGCAATTACAACCCAAACTGTATACAACCCCACACGAATTGCAAGAAAAACACCCCTTAGAAACAAGCTTTTTCCATTAATAAATCCACCGACAAATTCCTAACTTTGTTACAGATTTTGCAACGATTACAGGCATATGTACCCGACTGACCCCCTGCTGTAGGATATCGCAAATTTAACAATTCTTTAAAGTTCAAATATCTCCCATATGAAAATTTTATTGTATTAGGAAATAGGTGATTGACCTGTTCATCTTGATGAACAAGATGGCAATTGTCCAAAACTAATTTTTTCAGTTTTATTGAAAAAGGGGAATATTTGGTAACAAACTAAATGTCTTTATTGTTACTATCTGATTTACCATGTTTTCTGACTTCAACTGCTCTAACATAACATTTCTCAGATTTAGATACTCCAACCCTCTTGTCATCCCATACCCTTCTTACTGCTGAATCCAAAGCATCCTTACTGTAGCCTCTTTCCAATAATCTGTCAACAACCACCTTTCAGTATTTTGCTTTCATCTCTACCTCTGATGTATTGTGAAAAATATGCTTACATTCAACAAATGGCAGAGATTCTATAAGCTGAGGAGAATGCATGCTAGATGCATGCAAAAAGTTGTTGACAGCAGTCGGCTTACAAAATGGCCTGTGTTGTATACTATTTTACCCATCCACATAAAATTCCACATCAAAATATTGGATGTCCATCTTCCTGTGCACACTAGAAAATTTTAACACATGGGAGTTTTTATTCAGACCATTTACAAATCTTGACAATTCTGATGGCATTCCCCTGCAAATAAATAACAAATTGTCAATATATGAAAGAAAAAAACATGAAGTGAAGACCAAAAACGACTGCTCACACCAAAAATCAGTTTAGTACTTTCATTCGTTTACTCACACAAACTTCTTCAGAACACTAACAGCAATACAAGTTTTGTTATCTCACCGGTGTTGGACTTTTTAATGGCTGCATCCACTATTGACAAGGGGTCGGCTTCATATGCCTCCGTTACAGGATCCAACAGTGATTCAGATGAAGTTCGTGAACTGAGTGTGTACAACATTCCAAAGGAAATTACAGTGGTTACGAGTAGTTTAACCACTGCCATTGAGAGAGCACAGTCCTTGTTAAACAAGATGATTTCCGTGACTAAGGCTTCTAGTTCCCCTGTTTCTAGGTTGGTTTCTTCCAATCATGAGAGGAATACATCAGCCAGCAGTTCTGGAAGTGATGTCACTGTGGTAGCGGGACTTGGCGAAAGCTATGATTTAAATTTTCTAGCTATTAATGTTACCAATCCTTTTGCCAAAGCATCACAGTTTGCCGATGTCCAAGTTGCATCCAAGGAAGCTGAAAAAACTGACAATACATTATGAAACTGTAAGTCACGCATTTTTCAACTGGAAAAGATATTATTCAGATTGCAGTCTTTAGAGTATGATAACTTTTACTTGGTAACATGCATTGACCGCAAACAAGTACCGTTTGGGCTTAGATGTTATCGTTTCCCCAACGGCATTTCAGAAACTGATTATATATTTTTTGAATTTGTGACTTTATATGATAATACTGGCATTGAAGATTTAAAACTTTTACTTAAATTCAACCTGAGTAAAATTGTTGCTTTGAAGCAGGAAATTTATGAATTGAATAACAGTATTGTAAATGATGTGAGTTTTAGTAATTTTAAAGGCTTATATGATGGAATACAAGCCAAATTACAAAGGCATGTAGTCAGTTTAATCAGCAGGAAAAGAAATAAGCTTGCACGTGATTTTACAGTTTATGCTAATAATACAGCTTATTTGTGTGGAGCTAAAGTTGGTAAAGGTAACAAATTTAACAGCAGTCATAATAATAGTCATTTTAGGCCCAACCAAGTGGATTCTAGTAATTCACATGGGGCAGTTAAAGCATCTGTGACTAATGATAACGGTAATAAAATGCCTGACAATGATTTAGGTGAGGGTTGCAGTACATTAGATACTGTTAATCCCAATAATCCTAATAATTCTTTTCAAATGAAGTCATTGAAAGAGGGAAACAATGTGAAGCAAGTAGGGGTGAAGGGGAAGACAAGGAGCAGAAAAAAGGGGAAACAGCTCAAGAGGTAGTTCCATTATGCACTATTTATAATCTGAGTGATTTAGTATTAAGTAAAACACAATAAAATCTTTTGGAAAAAGGTATCTCTTATGTTCCCTCGTTTAAGGCTCCACTTATTGACTCTGTACTTGATCTTAAATTGTATACTAGGAAATTAAATTTAAAATATGCCTTTGATGGAAATGATTTTACTACTAGCAGTGAATGCAAAAAAACCAAATCATATTAACCCTAAGTTATTGCCTACATTAAGTGTATTTAGTGAATTTTGTGAAAAAGACATTAGAAGAATCTGTAATGAGGGTAGAAGAGTTCATTATAATATAAGGGAACTTGCAAGCCTGAAAGAATTAAGACAAAACCAACAATATAGGTATATGAAAGCCGATAAAGGCAATGGTTTAGTTATTATGAAAACGTCTAAATATAAAGCTTGCATGAATAGTTTGTTGGATAACAGGAATAATTATCAGGTGGTTAGTAAGGAACTAGTTAGGAAAAACTTTAAAAACATTGATACTGTATTAATGGAATTGTCGAATAACAATTACATTAGTCTGGCCACTTTTGAATTTCTGTTAATGGAAGAACCAGTTTTGGGTCTACTCTTTGGTACACCCAAAATACATAAGAATTCTTCTGACCCACTATTTAGACCTATAGTTTCAGCCAAAAAGGGAAAGACAGTGACCATTTCACATTATTTGGATTTTTTTCTTAAATCATTTGGTTTCTAGTACTCCACAATTTTATTAAAGATTTGTGGCAATTTTTAGATTTGCTGAAAAACTAAGTTTTTCAAAGTACTGAAACTTTTATGGTGAATGTTGACATAGTGTCACTATATACATCTACTGACCAACTTTAGGTTTGGAATATGTTACAAAACTTCTGATCCATCATTCTAGGATGGGAGAGGTTACAGTGCAGTCCATTTGTATTTTATTAGATTTAGTATTAAAAAATAATTTCTTTCTTTTTGATGGAAATATATATCGGCAATTATGTGGGGTTGACATGGGTGCAAAAGTTACACCAGTATTTGCTAATTTATTTTTGAATTGGTGGGAATTAACTGTCTTTACTAAACTTGAAGGGTATAAATATATTTCCATGTATAAACGTTATATCGATGATTTGTTTTTATTTGGAATGGATCCAAAAATTAGCTGAATAGCTTTTTACAAGATATCAACGGCCATGCATATGGGTTGAAGTTTGAAATTGGTGTTTGTAGAATGAATGTCCACTTTTTGGATCTTAATATATTTATGGACCTAGACAATAGAAAGTTTATCAGTAGTATATATAGAAAATATACATATACTAACAACTTTCATTTTGAAAGTAAACATCCATTATTCATGAAATTGAATTTGGTACGTGGTCAGCTTATTCGTTTAAGCAGACTTATTTCTGAAGACAGTGTTTTTGAGATTGAAATTAACAAACTAGTCCTTATGTTTGTACAGCGGGGATTCCCTTTAGATAAAGTTAACAAGATCAGAGACAAAATTTCTAAAAATAGGTATTTGAAATTGCCACCAATTCTATTAAGTGGCTTTACCCCTAAATTTAAAGCTAAATATGTAAATAATAAAGGGGAAAATACAATGAACTGCACCTTTTCTATTCCCATCTGTACTGATTCTCGTGAGACCAGACAAGTTATTAATAGGAATTGGAAAGTTTTTATAGGGAATAGGGTTAGCTAAAGTTGTTGGAGATCATCCCACATTTATTTATAAGAAAGTAGCTAGTGTTAAATCCATGTTAGAAATAGGGGAGTAGTCTACACCTATTACATCTAAAGGGGCAGTTGGAACATATCCCTGTCATAATTGTAAACAGTGCTGATATATTGATTCTTCTAAGAGTATTTATTTTTCATATATTCAGAAATTGGTAGTTAGCAAAGGCAGATTTAATTGTAAAATTTATGGTATAGTGTATCTGGCTTCTTGCAGTACTTGTCATAATTTTTATGTAGGGAAAACTATTAGAAGTTAATATAAATTAATTTATGAGCATTGCTTAGCTATTAGGAACAAATACATTAATAATGCATTGACTAAGCATGCTATGGAATGTTCTGAATTCAAGATGTTTGTGTTTTTTGTACTAGATAGTATGATTTTGACACGTTTTGCATGTAACTTTAATACTGCTTTAGAGATTAAGGAACTTAGATAGCAGGTATTTTTAAATGCTGATATTCCTCCAGGGTTAAATGGAACTTTAAATGTTAAATGCATTTTAAATAATAGAGACCATTGTTAATTGATGGTTTCTATATTGTGTGCTCTTTTATAATTGCTTTTATGAAATGAATTTAATTAGTTAATTAATTAATTATTTTATTACACCATTGTGTGATTAATTTATGTGTATATAAATTGAGTATGTGACTTGTATTGCTGTTGGTGTTCTGAAGAAGTTCGTATGAGTAAATAAATGAAAGTACTAAACTGATTTTTGGTGTGAGCAGTCATTTTGGTCTTCACTTCACATTTTTTTCTTTAATTTTATTTAGTTGTCCTGTAGTTGCGGTGTTTTGTTATTCATTTAAATTGTCAATATAGCACTTCTATATAATGATGTTACTCACAAATAAAACTGGTGTTATAAATAACTTATCTCTCAAATTCCCCCATGCACAATATGGCATAGGTTGGAGCATAAGGAGCTCCCATTGCTGTGCCTCTTCTTTGTAAATAGATATTCTTTTCAAATAAAAAAATAATTATGTGCCAGGCAAAATTCCAACAATCTAATGACAAAGGAGATTTTTGGGCCTTCGCTTATGATATGCCAAATTGCTTCCAAAAATGATTCATTTCTGATGTTAGTGTGCGAAGCACTAATGTCCACTGTCACCCAGTGATAATCTGCTTGGCATTCAATATCTGTTACCATTTCACCTAACTCTTGTGTATTCCTGATGTGGGCAGGGACCAGAGTTAAAATCTCATTTAACAACAAAATGCCAACATTCTCCAAATAAGATCTCACACCAGAGATGATCAGCCTCCTGGGTGGGTCCCTTAAATCTTTATGAATTTTAGGAATGGCATACATCAAAGGGTCAACTGGACTAGGATTGTACAACTTTTTGACATCCTTACTAGACAAGAACCCCAGTCTTTCCCCTCTTTCAAGAATCTCTAACAATTCAGCATTGAATTGTGAAACAGGATTTACAGGCATCTTAATAGGGTCTATATCATATAATCGAAAGCTGATAACTCTGAAGCACAAAACCACAAACTTCAAACCTCAAATGCTGATAACATTAAATCCACCAAAACCCCCTGTAATTACCCAAAACAAAAAAAACGCTCTATGCAGGGTGGCACTGCACCCCCCCACTCCCCTCACTACTTAAATATACCAACTCCGAGATTGCACTACAATGCAGTAAAGGGAAATCTTCCCTCTATGGAGATCTCCATTCTACAGTTCGATGTTTTTGATTTTCAAGGTTTGAAGTTTGGAGTTTTGTGCTTCAGAGATGTCACCTTTCAAGCTTATGATATACATCCTCTTAATATAATCATCTTCCACCAGCAACAATTTTTCAGCCATCTGTGTATAACCCGATCTGGACATAATGACCCAGTTTCCCCCTTTGTCTGATTGCTTGAGCATGTATTCATTAGTACTACTTCTCAACTCTTTTAAAACTTCCCATTGTTTTTGTATTCAAATTATATTGCTTGCAATTTTTTTTTTAAACTAGCATACTCCAATTCCACTTTATTACATACAATCAGCTCAAACAAATCAACCGCTGTTGACATCATGGGTGGATAAAAAATCACCTCTATCAGGCAACACAGTAATTGTTAATTTACTGTACCCAGTACAAAAAAAGATGTCATTATTATGTGAACATGTGCTTTTTCATTTTCATCTTTATCCACTATGCCACCATGATCGTACACTGACAAATTTACCAGTGGATCCTCATCAGCATTACTACAGTCATATGTAGTTATTATTAATTCCTTTTTACCAAAAAATACCCTAAGAAATAATTTCCTCCAAAACGTTTTTACATCTAGAAGAACCTCTGCCAAAGTAGGCATATTTGTGGCTATAAATTTGGTACCTTTATGCAACACCTGTGATTCCTCATTAGAAATATTCAAGTCAGATAAATTTCTTACCTGCAATTCTCTAGTAAGGTGCACCTTCCAACCATCATATTCACCAGCACTGACTTAACCCCAATTACAGTCCATATGGGAATTAGTGTTTGCAAAAACCTCAACATCTGTAATAGATGATGATGCAAGTCTCAAACAACTTAAGTCTTTTTGCACTTGACATGATTCTTGGTGCTTCTTCCTCTCTCATCCTGGGAAAAAGTTTGCTTCTCCTGCTTTTCTGATAGTCATTGCACCCTCATATCATCCAACTGTATGTTCTTGAATGAAATGCTTTTTTCTAAGGTGTCTCAATAAAAGAAGTGGATAATTCCCTTATTTCCAATTTCCATCCAAATCGCCATTGTGTCAATCTCCCCTTCTTGGCTTTTGCTGCCATAAATAAGCTAAAAATCACCCATGTCCCTTATTAATTTCTTTTTCTTTCTGCTAGTTGTCCCTTGTTCAACTCTTTCCACATTACTTTTAACCTCCTCCATCTTAATGGAAAAATAAATGTCTGATGATTCACTCAACATTTTACATTGAAGTTCAACAATGTCCTGCTGCAACTTACTTTGTGCTCTTTGATTCCTTTTAATCAGCACATGAATCCACCTTAATGTACATTCCAAACTGACCTGTTTCCATTCCTCAAGGAGATCTCACTCATATTCTTCGAAGTCCCATGCTGGTAATTTATTGACCCTAAGGCCTCTCGGTGTAATACCCAATGCAACATACTTCTCCAATATCTTAGTATCGTAGAAGAGGTTGATTTCTTTAATCATCATTCTCTCCAATTGTATAAATTGAGTGCCAACCTCTTTTTCACCATCTGACAACCAGGCATTCCAATTTATTAATTTAGCTTCTTGAGCCTTGATTAAATCCAAGAAAAAACCCTCTGCATACTCCGCAGAAAGTTGGGAGAGCACAGGATACAGAATCTGCTGGCTGTGACATTGCACCACAAACTACTAAAACACCAAAAACAACAAATAATTCAAAAAAACAACAGACAGCCAGATTTTCAGGCTCAAACTTCTTTACTCTAACACAATAACCGGTACTCTGGCATTTCCTCTTCCATGGATAACAATCATACAATTGAAAGTGTATTTATACTTAGTGCCCCCTACTGGTGCTTTCAGTAATTACATACCAATTTGCCATGTAGTTTAACACAAATCATTTGTATAAAAGAGGAGGGGTACCACTGTGATGCAGCTGTTGGCGTTGTTGCCTCACAGCAAGAGGTTCTTTGGTTCGAGTTCCTTCTCTGCGGAGTCTGCATGTCCTCCCTGTGGCTGAGTGAGCTTTAAAGACATGCAGGTAGGTGCATGTTGGTGTGTCTTCCTTGAAGGTTGGGAGCTGGGCTGGCAACTCGGCACCGTAAAAATCCACTGCCAATCAATCTGTGAACCGGTGATCTGCTATGGTGACCCCTAAATGGAAAAAGCCGAAAGACATTGTATAAAAGAGAGGGTACTGACTGCTGCAATATTGAGCCAAACAGAGCCTTATCCCTAGTGCATTTTACTCAGAAAAATCACACCAATTGCAGTACACAATGTACCACCCCAAAATTACTTTGTAATAACATTGAACCTATTCAACTCAAATTTTTATTGGTATTGTATATTCTTCTTCTTGACCCATGGTGGTGGTGCTGTGGTAGCGTTGTCACCTCACAGTAAGATGCTGTCCGGTTCGATTCTCAGCTAGAGTGTCTTCTGCGTGGAGACATGCATGAATGGGTGTACCTTCATTGAAGGTTGTGCGTCAGGGCTGGTAACTTAGCACGTAAAAATCAACTACCAATCATTAGTGGACCGGAGGTCCGCTGTGGCGACCCCTAACCGGGAAAAGTCGAAAGACACAACATTGTATATTCTTCTTCATAGTCAACACACAGTTTCTAATGTTATTAATACTTTGAATGTTTTGCTTGCTAAAAGCTTTGTATACCTGAAGTAACCAAAGTTCAAAACCTTTGCATAACAATTTGTCTGACCACTTCTCTAATATTCCACAGGATCATAGGAGGTGACTAGGCTAATGGCCCTGGAGACCTTCCAAGCCTAGCCAAGAGTTTATCCCCAAAAAGAAGCCTCAGTCAGATAGGATCATGGGAGGTTACTAGGCACATCGGAGGTTATAGAGTATTTTACATGTCCGTCATTTTGTTGGTGCCTCCTATCTCTTCATCAGATCATTTTCCATATTCTATAATTAATGTTTTCTATAACCCTTGCTGTAAGGTTGTAATCAGTATCAATGACAAAATTAAGGTTTTAAGTTTCTAACATTTTTCTCACTACCATCTTTTCTAAATGCATTTTATTTTTCTTCATACAAGTAAAAACAACTGCAGTTGGTCAGGACCTGCTGTAACATCATACACCTAAGGAAAGGTAGGCTGACATGAACAGCTTCTGTTTCTTGAACTATTGAATGCTTCATTTTATTTACACTTTATTTTCTATATACATACTTTTACTACTTCCGTTCTATAAAAATTCACTCATTAAATTCCTCACACATCACTTTAAGTTGGTTATTGGAAGAATTCTTATCCCATCTATATATATGGTATATGAACCATCTGTGTGTGTGTGTGTGTGTGTGTGTGTGTGTGTGTGTGTGTGTGTGTGTGTCTGTGTGTCTGTGTGTGTGTGTGTGTGTGTGTGTGTGTGTGTGTGTGTGTGTGTGTGTGTTCATAGGTTCATAGGTAGATACTAGGCTATTGGCCCAAGGGCCTATACAAGCCTAGCCAAAAAGGTACCCTGGCTTTCGCCACCCAAGAAAATTATTTTCCTGTGCCCCTGTTGAGCAGAGCCACAGAAGTGATCCCCGGGGTGGATTTCTCATTACCCATCCAATCATCAAGATTTTTCTTGAAGAGTGCTAATGAGGAGTGCTGTTTGATATAGATAGGTAGTCTGTTCCAGAGTATGGGAAGTCTCTGGGACAGGAATCTATCCCTCCAGCATGTTCTGTTTATTGTGGTGACAAGGTTTAGGTCCCTAGAGCGTGTAGCTCGGAGGGATTGGGATTTCTTTAAGTGGAGCATGTCCAACAGCTCTGGGTTTGACATAGCTTTGTATGTTAGGCAGAGATCGCCTCTGAGTAGGCGATATGCGATGGAGTAAAGCTGGAGCTTTTTGAGACGGTCTGCGTAAGGCATCTGTTTGAGGCCAGTAATCCTCTTTGTGAGGTATTTTTGTGGCCTTTCCAGTTGTTGTAGATGTTTTGTGAGGTACATACCAAAAGGGGTGTTGTACTCTATAATGGGTCTAATGAGAGATGAGTAGAGGGGAACAATGACCTCTTTTTTTCTGGATGAAAAACCTTTTGTGATGAGGTGTGCCACGTATAAGGATTTCCTGTCCACTGTGGTGATGTGATTATCAAAGGAGAGACTACTGTCCACCTGTGTCCCAAGGTTTCTTATCACACTTTCAGTGTTAATAGACTATCACCTATGTGGTAATTCATGGGTACAGAGTTTTTACCAAAGGGGATGACAATGCACTTTTTGGCATTGAGCTTGAAACCATGTGTTTGACACCAGGCATCTGTCTCAGTTAGGCCCTTTTGTAGAATGTCCACATCATTAGGAGTTTCTATTATGGCTCCTAGTTTGCAGTCATCTGCAAATTTAGTTAGCCAAAGACCTTCTGTGTTAGCCTGTACTTCAGAGAAGTAGATATGAAACAGGAGAGGACTCAGGACTGAACCCTGTGGTACTCCACTTGTCACTGGTCTGAAGTCTGATTTGGAGTCTGCTACTTTCACAGTGTGGGTTCTGTCAGTAAGCCAGTTGGCAACCCATCTTGTCACATAGGGATTTATACCTAGTTTAGTGAGTTTATCTATAATTCCAGAGTGGGGGATGGTGTTGAATGCCTTGGTGAGATCTAGATAGGCCGTGTGAACCACCTTACCCTCATCTATGGCTTTGGTGACTGCTTCAAAGAAGTCTATCAGGTTTAGGAGACATGATCTGCCTTTTACAAACCCAAACTTTGTGGGGTCCAGAGTTTGGAGATCTCCAATGTCTTTGTTTATGAGTTCCATGATGATACATTCCATGGCCTTGCAGATGAGGCTCATCAGGCTAATGGGGCGGTAGTTCACAGTGTCTGTTGTGGCCCCCCCTTTGTGGAGTGGGATAACTGTCGCGGTGCGCCAATCAATGGGCAGAAAGCCTGAGGTGAGGCTATGATTGAACATGGTACTTAGGTGGGGTGCCAGTTCATTCTGTAGTTCATGTAGAAGGCAGCCTGGGATGTTGTCAGGTCCCATGGATGCTGTGTTCTTGGCTTTGGAGAGTGAGGTTTTTACCTGTGCAGCTGTGATTACAGGAACTTTGCATTCTTCCAGTATAAAGATGGGCCCTTTAGGGGGTGAGGGGGGTAAAGTTAGCACTGAACCTATCTGCCAGGATGTTGGCAATATCAGTTGGTTCTGTATATTTAGTGTCATTGTGCTGTAACTCAGAGCGGATCTGAGTCCTGCCATTGAAATTTTTGACATAGCTATAGAATGCTTTGGGGTTGCCTTTAGAATCAGTGGCAATTTTGTTTTCATAACTAGCTTTGGAGGATTTTATGAGGGATCTCAGCTTCTTACTGAGGCTGACCAGGGAATTCCTCCAATCATGGGATTTTACTCTTTTTTGCAACAGTTTCTTTCTTCTGTTGTAGAGTTTGTTTATGGCAGAAGACCACCAGATTGGCTTCCTTTTTTGGAGGATAGCATCTTGGTTCTGTTAGGGATAGCACGATCCATGTATTTGTGTAAGTGCTTATAAAGTGCATTTGTGTAGGATTCAGCAGTCGTACCTCTATTGTCCATCTGCATGGGTGTGGTGAAGTTTGCCACTTCTGTCTTAAGAAGTGTGAAGTTGGCTTTGGAGAAATCTTTTACGGTTGTTTCCCTAATGGGGGGTGGGAGCGGGATGTGGATGTCTAGGGTGATTAGCTTGTGGTCAGATCTGACCAATGAGGAGCTGACCTCTGGTGTGGAACTCCGGTCACCCATGTTGATGATGACCAGGTCTAGGATAATGCTGCCCCTGGTGGGGGTGTGGATAAGTTGATCCAAGGCATTGGAATTGATGATTTCCAGAAACCGTTGAGCAAAAGAGTTGGTGTGTGAGTGTGTGTGTTCTAACACCTTTCTAAAGTCTTTTTAACTTTGCATGTTCAATATCTTTAGACCTTTTTTATGTTTCTTCTGCAAATCATCACACACACACACACACACACACACACACACCTCTCTTTGTATATACAGTGAATATAAAAAGTTTACCTACCCCTGTTAAAATGCCAGGTTTTTGTGTTATAAAAAAATGAGAACACAATAAATCATTTCAAAACTTTTCCCACCTTTAATGTGACTTATAACCTGTACAATTAAATTGAAAAACAAACAAATCTGTTAGAGGAAACAATATAAAAAATAAAAAACATACAATACACTGGTTGCATAAGTGTGCACACCCTTAAACTAATACTTTGTTGAAGTCAGTTAGGTTTAGGAGGCATGATCTACCCTTTACAAACCCAAACTGAGTGGGGTCCAGAGTTTGGAGTTTACCTATGTCTTTGTTTATAAGCTCTAGGATGATGCGTTCCATGGCCTTGCAGACCAGGCTCATCAGGCTAATGGGGCGGTAGTTCCTGGGATCTGTGGTGGCACTCCCTTTGTGGAGTAGGATAACTGTCACTGTGTGCCACCCCTTAGGCACAAAGCCTGAAATGAGGCTATGGTTGAACATGGTACTTAGGTGGGGTGCCAATTCGTTCTGTAGTTCGTGCAGAACATAGCCTGGGATGTTGTACGGTCCCATAGCTGCTGTGTTCTTGGCTTTGTAAAGTGCGGTCTTCACCTGTGAGGCCATGATTTCAGGGGCTTTGCAATCATCTGGTATGGGGATGGGCCCTTTGGGGGGTGAGGGGGGTGAAGTTAGCACTGAACCTGTCTGCCAGGATGTTGGCAATATCAGTTGGTTCAGTAAATGTAGTGTCATTGTGCTGTAACTCAGAGCAGATCCGAGTGTTGCCATTGAGATTCTTGACATAGCTGTAGAAGGCTTTGTGGTTGTCTTTAGAATCCAAGGCAATTTTATTTTTGTAATTAGCTTTGGAGGATTTTATGAAGGATCTCAGCTTCTTGATGAGGCTGACCAGGGAGTTCCTGCAGTCATGGGATTTTACTCTTTTCTGCAACAGTTTCTTCCTTCTGTTGTAGAGCTTGTTTATGGCAGGAGACCACCAGATTGGGTTCCTTTTTCTGGAGGATAGCGTCTTGGTTCTGTTGAGGATGGCACAGTCGATGCAATCGTGTACGTGCTTATACAGTGCATTTGTATATGATTCAGCAGTCATGCCACTATTTTCCGTCTGTGTGAATGTAATGAAGTTTGCCACTTCTGACTTAAGAAGCATGAAGTTGGCTTTGGAGAAGTTTTTTACAGTGGTTTCCTTAATGGGGAGGGAGGGTGGGATATGGATGTCTAGGGTGATTATCTTTTGGTCGGGCCTGACCAGTGAGGAGTTGACCTCTGGCATGGAGCATCAATTACCCATATTGGTAATGACCAGGTCCATTATGTTGCTACCCCTGGTAGGGGTATGGACAAGCTGGTCCAGGGTGTTGGAATTGATGAATTCCAGAAAACATTGGGCAAATGAGTTAGTACATGAGTAGTTTTCCCAGTTGATGGAGGGGTAGTTGAAATTTCCCAAAATTAGGGTACTAGGCTGTATCTTAATATTATCCAGTATATCGAGAAACATGGAGTGGGCGTCCTGGGACATGGCAGGGGATCTGTAACACGCTACAACCTGAATTGCAGTCTTGCCCAGTGTTAACTGTACTTGGATAATTTCAGAAGCATTATGTTGAGCAACTAGCCTGGAGGTGTGGATATGGACATGCCTCCTCCTTTAGTATTTCAGTCCGGGTTGGGTGGCAAAAAAGTGTGGTAAGAATTGTAGCCTGGTAATGCAGGGGTGCTCTCTGGAGCCTTAAACCAGGTCTCTGCCACTGCACAGATGTCGATGTTCTCCATCTTAAAGAGAGCCTCGAGTGTGTGCATTTTGAGATTTAGGCTTCTAGCATTGAGTAGCATTACCCTTAGATTTCACTTGTTTACGTCTACTATGGTGGTGCATTTGACATTTGAGCCTTGCCTAAAAAAGACACCATAGGGGCAGCAAAAGCCTTAGCCAATATCTTTAATCCCAGCAGTGACAGGTGCACGCCATCTTTGGCAAAGCATCATGGCCTGTCAATCATGTCGTCCCAGGCAGGCAGATACTGGATCCACTTGGAATGACACCAGAATCTTAGCCAATTGTTGACGTCAATCATTTTGTCCTTGTACTGTGGTATAATTCTGGGGGATGGCAGGATGCTACTCAGGGCTAGTGTCATACCTGCCTGGGCCACATGGTCAGAGAGCTCATCCATGTCTCTTTTCATGTAGTAAAGGGAGGTACATTTCAGGTCATTCACTCCAACATGGACAATGACAGAGTCATACTTGTTGTGGAGTGATCTGAGTGCGTACATTATATGGCGGATCCTGGCACCTGTCAGGCAGCTGACAATGACTTTCTCCTTGTTCAGCCTGGTGAGGGGGAAGTCAGTGTGCCTGACTATAGAGTCACCAATGACTAGTGCGCTGGGTATGTTTCAGCAATAAAGAGGCCAATTTATGCTCAAATTGATCAATGCTAGGTAAGCCATATAGTTAGATAAAGTTGGCATAATGATTAAGGCCTCTGTCTGCCATGCACAAGGTACAAATTCCAATCCTGACTTCTAGCCAGTGTATGTATGGAGTTTCCATGCTGTCCCTGTGTCTTTGTGGAGTTCCTCCCACCTCCTAAAAACATGTCAAATGTTTCCACTTGAAACTCTCCCAAAGATGGAGATGTGGGCAGCAGCATAGACTGTAGATGGTGCCTATCATAGGAAGGGTTCTGTAGACCAGCTTCTTTGGGCAGTGACAGTATTGCACAGTGCCCCCTAGATAGGAGAAAATGAATAACAGACTGCACACCCTGTTAGTGCTAGCCACTGGATGGTGTAAAAATTAGCACTAGGTAATTTATTCACATTGTCTAATGTCACTAAAAATGGGCATGGGTATTTGCTGGTGATAAGCAGATTGCGGACCTGGCCTACTCTGATCTATGTCAGGGATCTATGCTAACAGTGGAGGGGTCTGTGTGCCCCCTTGGACCACTATGGGCTCAGGATAAAGACCAGCAGCCCTGGGTCAATAAGCTACTGTCTGTCTGTTGTGCAGTTGACCAGCTTGGGTTACTTGGGAGAGCTCTGTTGAGTGAAAGCTGTACATAAAACCAATCAACCTGTCATACATGAAGTAAGGATTGATACACTCAGTACAGGTACACTGGCACAATGCAGCTTGTAAGTGGATGACATAACGTTAAGAAGGAGGCTGGACATACACTGTATCTAGAAGACAAGATGGAAGGGCAGTGCAGTAAAGCCACTTGGCTTGGGATCCAGAGTCTACTACTCAGGAGGACTGAATAGAAAGGGTGTTGGGATTGTTGTTTGCTAAAGCCTTCAGAGGAGAGTGAGGGATGTCATCAGAATTAGTGGCAATCAGACTGAAGTGTAAAGATAGGACACTATTCATAATAGCAGGGTTGTGACAGCAAAGGAAAGAGTGTAGTCAGGCAGTAGTTGCAGGACCTACTAGATAAAGCAGTACAACACAAATTAGTGTTGATAGTGGGGGACCTGAACACACACAGCTGGACACACAGAACAAGATATGAGGACTACCTGGGCCACATGGATGGGGTAAAAGGAATAAAGAAGGAGAAGCAGTTCTAGAGTTTTGTCTGGAAAATGGCTTGATGGAGGCCAACATAAGATCACGTACAATAGTGACCAATGTTCAACTCAGGTAGACTTCCTGCTAGTAAGGAAAGGGCACTCAGGTAGAATCAGAGACTACAAAGTCATCCCAAGTGAAGCAGGTGGACTGCAGCATAAACCACTGTTGCAACAATCAACTGTAAGTAGAGGTCAAAGAAGTCAAGATAGACCAGGCTGATGACCTGGAAGTTGGCTGGAGAGAAAGCAGAACATTTCAAGGAATTATTCAGGGCTCCAGCACCTCAAGAAGAAGAGGAAATGTGTAGAGATGAAGAAGAATGACAGCGCCTCAAAACAGCATGGATAAAGACTATAGAACAGATATGTGGCTGAGCCAGGTATGGAAATAAGGTACATAATGAATATTGGTGGTGGAATACAGATGTCCAGTAAGTCATCAAAAGAAAGAAGGAGTACAGGAAAAAGTGGAAGATGGAAAAGATGGACCAGGCTAAGAAGGAATACTGGTTGGCTAAACAGGCTAAGAGAGCAGCTGCAATACTGAAAAACAAGGCACCCTTGGAACTAGACAAACTTTCAACTTAACCACTCAAGCCATTCATTTCTCAGCCCGGCACTTGCTCAAAACTCATAGCACGCACTTATAAACCCTAGCACTAGACTGTCCTGTACTGTACTGTACATAAGGTTCTCTATTCGACCTTACAGCCATTCAATAAAACAGTTCACTGTACCTATTCAGGCATGTCCAAAGGGCAGTTTCAGGTGTACTGTCCAGTCCATCTGGTGAATCTGGGCATTTTGAGGCAATGTTACAACTGTCTCATGTACACAGACAACCCTCTCCTCCCACCACCAAACACTAATGTGAGAGATGCAATTATACAGCCAAACTGGAGGATCTCAACCCAAGACTGGATCAGACGGTCAAGAGGAGAAGGGAAATACTTGCATCACACCCCTAGTTTCACATAGATCCATTAAACCAGCACCGGCAAAAAACACACATAAATACACAAAAACATACTCAGAGACTCTAAATAAAAATCTGCAAAAGCAACAGAGACCTCCAAAGCAGACATCCAAGCAACCTCCATCCCCAAACACAAACCATGAAACACATACTTCACAAAACCAGTGTGCCACGCAATCACAGCGCTTAAGGAAAATAACATGCCCAACATACTAGCAATAGGTGACTTGATAGTCAAGCACGCTGACGTCCCACTCACTAGGCTGAATAAGGAGAAGGTTACTGTTAGCTGCCTGTCAGGTGCCAGGATCCGCCACATAACACATGCACTCAGGTCACTCCAGAACAAGCACAAATATGACTCTGTCATTGTCCGTGTTGGTGTGAATGACCTGAGCCATACCTCCCTGGACTACATGAAAAGAGATATGGAAGAGCTCTCTGATCAAATAGCCCAAACCGGTATGACCCTGACCCTGAGTAGCATCCTGCCCTCACCAAGAATGATACCACGGTATAAAGAAAAAATGATCAATTTCAACAATTGGCTATGTTTTTGGTGTCATACAAAGGGGATCCAGTGTCTGTCCGCCTGGGATGACATGCTCGACAAGCCACGCAGCTTCGATAGAGATGGCTTGCATCTGTCACCCTTAGACTTTTGAATACTGGCCAAGGCTCTTGCCACCCCCATAGTGCCTTCTTTTAGGCAAGGCTCAAAAGACAAACCCACCGTCGTAAATAGCACAAGTAACAAAAAACTGAGGGCAATGCTACTCAATGCCAGAAGTCTAAACCTCGAAATGCACACACTCGAGGTACTCCTCAGTATGGAGAAAATCAATATATGTGCAGTAACAGAAACCTGGTTTAAGGCTCCAAAGAGCACCCCAGCACTACTAGGCTACAACTCATACCATACATTTCGGCCACAGAACCCGGACCGAAATACAAAAGGCAGGGGCATATCCATATTCATCAAGGATACCCCCACTTCCAGGTTAGTGGCACAGCATGATGCTTCAGAGATCACCCACGTGCAACTAACAACTGGCAAAACTGCAATTCAAATTGTAGCTTGCTACAGATTACCCACCATGTCCCAAAACCCCCATTCTGCATTTCTGGAATTACTGGGAAACATAAACGTCCTACCAAACACCCTAATATTGGGTGATTTCAATTACCCAAACATTAACTGGGAAAACTACTCAAGTACTAATTCCCTTGCCCAACATTTCCTAGAATTTATAAACTCAAATGCCCTGGATCAACTGGTCAGTACTCCAACCAGAGGTGACAACATATTGGACCTAATCATCACCAACATGGGCGACTGGTGTTCCATACCACAACGAGCTGGTTAGATCTGACCATAAAGAAATCACTTTGGATATCCACATTCTGCCCCCACCCCCGGACAAGGAAACCACCGTGAACAACTTTTCAAAAGCAAACTTCACATTACTTAAGACCGAGGTGGAAAGTTTCAAAGCCCCCATGTTAAAGGATAACACTGTCCAAGATGCAAAATTCTTTACTAATGCATTCTACGGACACCTACAAGAATGTATGGATCATGCTATCTCAAGCAAAACCAAGACTCACTCCTCCAAGAAAAGGAAACCAGTCTGGTGGACCCCTGCCATAAACAAACTATACAATAGAAGGAGGAAACTAGTACAGAAAAGAGTAAAATCCGAAGAAGGGAAGATATCCCTGATCAGTATCAGCAAGAAACTATGATCCCTCATAAAATCATCAAAGGCAAGCTTCAAAAGAAAAATTGCCAAGGACTACAAGGCATTCTTTAGCCATGTCAAGAATCTAAGTGGCAATGCTCAGATCTGCTTGGAGTTAGTGCAAAATGGCAGAAAATACACTGAACCGACCGATATCGCCAACATCCTGGCAGACAGATTTAGTGCAACTTCATCCCCCTCTCACCCCCAAAAGGGCCCATAACCATACCAGAAGAATGTAGAGTCCCTGAAATCACAGACACTCAGGTTAAAACAGCCTTCGCCAAAGCCAAAAACACAGCATAAATGGGACCGGACAGTATCCCAGGCTGCATCCTACACAAGCTCAAAGATGAACTAACCCCTCACCTAAACACACTTTTCAAACTCAGCCTCTCCAAAGGCTACATACCCATAGAGTGGCACACAGCAATGGTTATTCCACTCCACAAAGGTGGAGCCATGACAGACCCTGGGAACTACAACCCTATAAGCCTGACTAGCTTAGTCTGCAAGGCTATAGAGTGCATCATCATGGAACTCATTAACAGAGACATTGGGAACCTCCAAACACTGGACCCTACCCAGTTCAGCCTCCTAAACCTGGTGGACTTCTTTGAGACAGTTACCAAGGCTATAGACGAGGGAAAGGTGGTACACACACAGCCTACCTAGACCACGCAAAGGCCTTCAACACCATTCCTCATTCTGGTATTATAGACAAGCTCACCAGCCTGAACATAAACCCCTACATCACAAAATGGGTTGCCAACTGGCTCACAGACATAACCCACATGGTGAGAGTTGTGGGAGCTAGGTCCGACTCTGAACAGGTTACAAGTGGCATTCCCCAGGGCTCAGCCCTAGGACCCCTCCTGTTTGGCATATGCTTCTCAGAAGTACAGGCAAGCACAGGAGGATTATGGCTGACAAAGTTCGCAGACGACTGCAAATTAGGATCTATAATTGACTCTCCGGCTGGCACAGACATCCTCCAAAAGTATCTCACTGAGACAGATACCTGGTGTCAAAATCATGGCCTCAAGCTAAATGCCAAAAAGTGCATAGTCATCCCTTTGGAAAAAACAAAGTACCCACAAATACCACATAGGTGGTAGTCCCCTAAATACAGAAGACGTAATAAGGGATCTGGGGACCCAAGTAGATAGTAATATTTCTTTTCATAATCACATTGCCAAAGTGGTTAGAAAATCCTTCTATGTGGCCCACCTAATCACAAAAGGGTTCACATGCAGATCAAGACAGGTCAGTGTGCCCCTCTACTCATCACTCATCAGACCCATCATAGAGTACAGTGCCCCATTTGGGATGTACCTTACAATACACCTGCAACAGCTGGAAAGACCACAGAAGTACCTCACCAAGAGGATCACTGGCCTCATACAAATGCCCTATGCAGCTCGACTGAAGAAACTCCAGCTGTACTCAGTTGCATACCACCTACTCAGAGGTGATCTCTGCCTGACATACAAGGCCATGTCCAAACCAGAACTGATGGACATGCTCCATAGGTTCATAGGTTCATAGGTTTATACTAGGCTATCTGCCCTAAGGCATTTATAAGCCTAGCCCAAAGTTTTGTGGCTTACGCCACCCCTTATATGAAAAAATACTGTGCCCATTAGTTTGTTGTGCCTCTGTCCAGCAGTGACACAGAGATGATTCCCGGGGTAAACCTACGATCTCCCATCCACAGGTCAAGATTTCTCTTGAACAGAGCCAGCGAGGTGCTCTGCCTCACATGGACCGGGATTTTATTCCACAGCATAGGGAGTCTCTGAGTGATAAATCTATCCCTCCAGCACGTCCTATTTATATCCATGCTAAGGTTTAAGTCACTTGCTCTAGTGGTTTTGGTGGATTTGGATTTTTTGAGGTGGAGCATGTCCATTAATTCCGGGTTGGACATGGCCTTGTATGTCAGGCACATGTCACCTCTGAGCAGACGGTATGCAACTGAATAGAGCTGGAGTTTCTTCAATCTGGCAGCATATGACAGATTTTGGAGTCCCTTTATCCTTTTGGTGAGGAACTTTTGGGGTCTCTCCAATTGCTGCAGATGTCGGGTGAGATACATCCCGAATGGGGCATTGTACTCGATCATTGGTCTGATAAGTGAAGAGTACAGGGGAACAATGACCTCACTAGATCTGGATGTGAATCCCTTCATGATCAGGTGGGCAATGTAGAAGGTCATTCTAACCACTTTAGCAATGTGAGTGTCAAAAGAAAGGCCACTGTCAACCTGGGTCCCCAGGTCCCTGATAACCTCTTCTGTGCTTAGTGGATTGCCACCTATATGGTAGCTTGGGGTTACCTTGTTTTTCCCGAAGGGTATGACTATACATTTTTTGGCGTTTAACTTCAGGCCATGGCTCTGGCACCAGCTATCTGTTTAACTTCAGGCCATGGCTCTGACACCAGCTATCTGTTTCCGTGAGTCCCTTCTGAAGGATATCTGTGTCCGATGCACTTTCCACTATGGCACCCAGTTTGCAGTCGTCTGCAAACTTTGTCAGCCAAAGTCCTCCCATGTTGGCCTGTACTTCTGAGAAGTAGATGCCGAACAATAGGGGGGCAAGGACCGAGCCCTGTGGGACACCACTTGTGACCGGCTTGGAGTCTGACATAGCGCCAGCAACTCTAACCCTGTGGGTTCTGTCCTTAAGCCAGTTTGCAACCCATCTTGTGACATATGGGTTTACATTTAAGCTGGTAAGTTTTTCTACAATACCCGAGTGGGGTATTGTGTCGAAAGCCTTTGCAAGGTCAAGGTAGGCTGTATGGACTGCCTTTCCCCTCATCAATGGCCTTGGTGACTGTTTCGAAGAAGTCGACTAAGTTCAAAAGGCATAATCTGCTCTTGACGAAGCCAAACTGGGTCGGGTCCAATGTCTGCAAGTCTCCTATATCTTTGTTTATGAGCTCCATTATGATCCTCTCCATAGCTTTGCAGACTAGACTTGTTAAGCTTATGGGGCGGTAATTACCAGGGTCCGTAGAGGCACCACCTTTGTGGAGTGGGACCACAGTTGCCGTACGCCACTCCTTGGGCACGTATCCTGTGGTAAGGCTGAGATTAAACAGCTGCCTTATGTGCGGGTTTAATTCCTCATTTAGCTCGTGTAGCACACAGCTGGGGACAGCATCCAGTCCCATTGATGCTGTGTTTTTAGCTTTAGAGAGAGCAGCTTTCACCTGCGCATTTGAGATGTCTGGGAGGCTACACTCCGCTGGGATAGTTATCTCTCCTTTAGGGGTGTGAAGTTTGCACTGAACCTGTCTGCCAGTATGTTGGCAATGTCTGTGGGTTCAGTGATTTTTGTATCATTTTGGACTAATTCTGAGCATATCTGGGAGTTTCCACCCAGGTTCCTAACATAGCTGAAAAAGGCCTTATGATTGTCCTTTGAATCCATGGCAATTTTTCTCTCAAAATTGGCCTTAGTTGATTTTATGAGTGCTTGTATTTTTTATTAATAATGATCAGGGTGACTTCCTTTTATGGATTTTGTTCTATCATGTAATAGCTTTCTCCTCTTATTGTAAAGTTTGTTAATGGCTGGGGTCCACCAGACTGGACGCTTGCCCTTTGTGGAAAGAGTCTTGGTTTTATTTGGGATTGCCTGATCCATGCAGTCCTGGAGGTGTTCATAGAAGGCATTTGTAAGGGCTTCTGCAGCTTGGGTTGTGGTTTCCACTGGCTCAGGGGCCTTGAAGGATACCACACCAGTCTTGAGTAGTGTGAAGTTTGCTTTAGAGAAGTTCTTCACTGTGGTCTTTTTAGTTTGGGGTGGGGCGGGATGTGGATTTCCAGTGAGATTAGTTTATGATCAGATCTCACCAATGAGGGATATACTTCGGTGTGGAGCATTTTGTCCCCATGTTTGTGATAATGAGATCTAGTATATTTTCTCCTCTCGTGGGAACAGTGACTAGCTGTTCCATGGCATTTGAATTTATGAACTCCAGGAACTGTTGGGCTAGAAAGTTAGGGCTTGAGTAATGTTCCCAGTCTATATTCGGTAGTTGAAGTCACCCAATATGATGGTGTTTGGAGATACATTTATACCCTCCAGTGTCTTCAGGAAGGCTGTGTGGGGTTCCTGAGTTTGAGAGGGTGGCCTGTAGCATGCTACAATTTGTAGAGCAGTTTTGCCTATGGTTAGTTGCACCTGGATGGTTCCGAAGCCGTGCATTGCCACCAACCTGGAGGTGTGGGTATCCTTTATGAATATGGATACACCCCCTCCTTTTGTGGTGTGGTCCAGGTTTTGGGGCCGGAACGCATGATATGAGGTAAAACCTAATAGTGCCGGGGTGCTCTCAGGAGCCTTGAACCAGGTTTCAGTTACAGCACAGACATCGATGTTCTCCATACTGAGAAGGGCCTCGAGTGCGTGCATTTTGAGATTTAGACTTCTGGCATTGAGCAGCATTACCCTCAGTTTCTTCCCATTTTTGTTTTCTAGGGTGGTAGGTTTAGAATTTGAGCCTTGCCTAAAAAGGCACTATGGGGTGGCAAGAGCCTTAGCCAATATCCGAATCCCAGGGTGACAGGTGCAAGCCGTCCCTTGTGAAGCAGCGTGGCTTGTCAAGCATGTCATCCCAGGCAGACAGACACTGGATCCCCTTTGAATGACACCAGACATTAAGCCAATTGTTAAAGCTGATCATCTTGTCTCTATATTGTGGCATCATTCTTGGTTAAGGAAGGATACTGCTCAGGGTCAGGGTCATACCTGCCTGGGCTACATAATCAGAGAGCTCCTCTATGTCTCTTTTCATGTAGTCCAGGGAGGTACGTCTCAGGTCGTTCACACCAGCATGGACAATGACTGTGTCATATTTGTACTTGCCGTGGAGTGACCCGAGTGCTTGTGTTATGTGGCGGATTCTAGCGCCTGATAGGCAGCTTACTGTGACCCCCCCTTGTTCAGCCTGGTGAGTGGGACGTCAGTGTGTCTGACTATGGAGTCACCTATGACAAGTATGTTTGGTGTTGTATTTGGCCTTAAGGGCTGTGACTGTTTTGCACACTGATTTTGTGGTTTATGTGTTGCTTGTGGGGTGTCTTGAGGTAGCAGTTGTTTGGGTGTCTGCTTTGGAGGCCTCTGCTGTTTAGGTAAATTTTACTCAGAGCCTCCGAGTATGTCTTTGTGTGTTTATGTGTTTGATTCAGTGGTGTGGTAGCATTATGTGAGGCTGGTTTTGTGGTGTGTGTAGTTGCCTTCTCTTCCTGTCTGGTCTTGCCAGTCCTGAGTTGAGAGAGCTCAGCCTCCAGTTTGGCTAAATAGCTGCATCTCTCGCAAGTATTTGTGTTATGTGGGAGGAGGAGAGGGTTGTCTGTGTACATGAGGTAATTGTAACATTGCCTCAATATTCCCAGATTCACCAACTGGGCAGGAGAGGACGCCAGCATCTGGCCCTTCGACATGCTAGAAAAATTAAGAAGTTAGGTATGAGACTGAATAAGAGAAGACTTAGTAAGGAAGTGGGTATTCCTGGGGGGGTTTCGCAAGTGAGGGACTTTGTATAATATAGAAGTGACAAGTGCTGAGCTTTTTTTTTTTTTTTTTTTTTTTTTGAGGAAAAAAAAAAAAAAAACTTTTAGGAACAAGTGCTGCGCTTTTTAGTCAAGGGATATACTGTTTAGGTTACTAGTAGAGCAGTTCTAAGGGAAAAAATGAAGAACAGACTTTATGGAGCCAGAAAAAATTTAACCTTGTTAAACCAGCGCTGCCCGATGCTGCTCTAGTGGCAACTCCGTGCTAAATCACGCTAAAGCACGCTAAAGCGTGCTTTATAGCAGGGGGCTGGAAAAGGCAGGAAATGACCCAAAATGGCCACTGAACTACAAGTTACTGTCTTAAACCACTCCTCTGAGGACAAACAGGCAGCTCAGTACTCCCCACTCCCACTGGTGAGTAAAGAAACTTCCCCCTGACCAAACAAAGAAAATGGAGAAGTACAGGAACCAAGACAAAGCCCAGGGATCAGCAAAATCTGATCACTGGAACAAACTATCCAGGAAAGTTAGGAGAACAAGAATATTTTTTTGTTTTTTTTCAAGTTTTTTTCACAGATAGAACAGAAAACACAATAAATGCTTTGCTTTTCGATTAAATGCTATCAAAAGCTAGAACACTTGAGTGTATTAACCTGTAGTTTAACTTTTAAGCAAACTTAAACTAAGAAGTGCAACCAACAATTAAAGCTTATAAAAACAGGAAAAACAGGTAATACCACTATAAAATAGACAGAAACACCTATAGAAAACCATATCCCCTCAAGCCACATGCTCCAGGGATCTAAACCTCACCACAACAATAAATCGGGCATGCTGGAGGGATAGATTACTGTCCCAGAGACTTCCCATGCTTTGGAACAAGATTCCAATCTACATTAGGCAGAGCTCCTTGCTAACACTCTTCAAGAAGAACCTTGACGAGTGGATGAGAAACAGAAAGTTTACACCGGGGATCACTTCAGTGGCTCTGCTGGACAGAGGCACAGGGAACTAATCTAAGGGGGCGGCAAAAGCCAACACATTCTGGATAGGATTATAAATGCCTTTGGGCAGATAGCCTAGTACCTACCTATGAACCTATGAACCTATGAATCAGAGGCACTGTACCAGTTTCTGGAATGTGACACAGTAGATGGCACAAAGAAACTCTATCAGGTTGCAAGGCAAAGACAGTAAGCTGAAGAAGATAGTTATCAGACACCTTTTGTAAGGGATGCCAGCAACAACCTGCTTACCAGTCCATAGGACATCAAAGGAAGATGGAAGGAGTACTTCCTTCAAATTCTGAATGAAGAAAACACCACAGTAGCTGTACTGCCCGAGACACAGCCTAGGGTGAGAGAAGAGGAGGAGCCCACCAAAGAAGACGAACAGCACTAAGAAAAATAAAGCCAGGGAAAGGAACAGGCTCAGACGAGGTCATGGTAGATGTGATCAAGATGTTGGGTGAGTTAGGGGAGAAATGGCTCCTGAAGGTATTCATAGTAGTATGGAGAGAATGACATATAAGAGATGACTGGACAATAAACATATTTCTGCCAGTATACAAGAGGAAAGGGGACATTAACAACTGTGGACAGGATAGAGGCATCAAACACCTGTCCCTGCAGGAACGTTTTGGAGAGTGTGACTGATAAATGATTACACAGAGTATTGGAATGTAAGATGGGAAATGAGCAGTCTGGACTCACACTTGGAAGAAGCTAGAGATGAGGAAGGAGTCCAACTTGGCATTGTTAGACTTGGAGAAAGCATATAAAAAGGCCATAATAAAACTGAGTTGGCTGTCCTGCAGTGGTTTGAAATCCAAGAAACATTGGTAGAATCAGTGCAAGATATCTGCAATAACCTAATGACACAAGTACAGTTAGCATTCAGACTCACAGAGGGGTTCCCAGTGGGAGTGGGTGTGCTTCAAGGTTCATCTGTGACACCTCTGTTGCTCATACTGCTGATGGACTACCTTAACATACAAGTCAGAGAAGGCAGATCTACAACATTGCTGTATGCAGATAATGTGCCATTACAGGCAGACTCTGAACAAAACGTCAGCCAAGGCTAGGTAAATGGAATGCAAAATTGAAGGCACAATTGATGAAACTGAGTACATATAAGTTCTAATGGCAGCAAATGAGGGAAATCAGAAGAAGGTGATAAATGAAATGGAATGGAAAATGGTGGAGCAAGTTAACTGCTTCAAGTAATTGGGAGGTAGGGTTGAGGAGAAGGGAAGTCTGAATGAGGAGGTCAAAGACAGAATCAGAGGGGCAGCAGCCAACTGGCACAGACTGTCAGGGGTGTTGTGAGACAGAAGAATACCAAAGAAGGGGAAAAGTACAGTCCATAAGACAGTGGTGTGACCTATACTACTGTTTGTTACAGAAACCTGGGCAGTAAAGGTAGAACAGTTGAGGAAGCTAGAGACAGTGGAGATGAAGTGGCTTAGATGGGTGGTAGGATATTACAATGTGAGATAGGCAAAGTAATAAGGACATCAGAGCAGAAGCCAAACTAGGACTAGTTGCTGAGAATTTCAAAGAGAACAGATTATGGTGGTTTGGGCCCATGCGTGGGAATGGAGAAGACAATCTGATGAAGAAGATTTGGGACAGACATGACGAAGGCAAGAGGAAACTAGGGCATCCAGCAAAGAGATGTACGGATTGTGTGAGACAAGACCTCTAGCAGTCAGATATGATTATCAAAGAAGGTAGGAAAGGGCCAATGAATCGAGAGAGAGAGTGAGATGACAACAGTTTCTTTTTTTTCAAGGTAAATTTCAATCTACCTTTCCTGTCTGAAGATTATATTTGAATTGTTTTTGAGTCTGATAATAACAAACTGTTTAGGTATACATAATTTAACAGGTTAAACAGACTAAAGCATAAATGTCAAGCAATTCTCCTAAATAATCTTTCCTGTCTGAGAATTTTATATGTCAATGGAAACATGCTTTGCAGTTTATTGTTTGAAAATATTATGTCAAATGTTACCATAATTAAATCTCAAAAATAAATATTATAAATATCATACACTGTATTTTTTTATTTGTATCATATCTAGTTAATTTACTTAATTGACGAAAGCCAAAGAAAATGATTTTAAATCAATAGATAAAATATACAATTGTATAAAAAGTTTTTGAATTTCACTGATATTTAATAAAAAAAAGTGTAGAGAGAAAAGGGGAATGTTGCATATTATAGTTTAGGACCACAATAAGATTTAAAGCAGCACTTAATTTAGGAGACTAATAGATTATTAATTTTCATTTTACACATCAGATTTTTTTTTTCTAAAAGAGGAAAACAATCTTCATTTATTGCTTAACACCTCATATCTGAGTATGTAGTAATGAATCAAAAGGGAGCATTATATTGTCATCTGTGTGATTCAATATGTTATAAGAAATATGCAAATAATTTTTTACCACTTTTTTAGTAGCTTTATCTGTTTCTTTGAATTTTTAATGCTTTTTGTTGTTTTAAAGACTGCAATGCTTGCAATTTTTATAAATATTATGTGGTTTTCATTGGTTCATAGGTCTATGGGAGATTAATAGAATAATGACTCAAGAGCCGTTATAAGCCTCGCCAGTTTTACCCAGATTTTGCACAATTTTCTATCCCTAGAGGAAAGATAACAAGGGTCACCAAATGGGGTTTTGACTATTTTACAGACTGTCTCTGTCCATAAGGGGCATTGGCATCATCCCAGGAGTGAATTTCTGATTTCCCATAATTTTTCCAGATTGCGCTTGAAGATGGTTATGGAAAGGCTCTGCTTCATATGATTAGGAAGCCTGTTCTAGAGGAGGGTAATCTCTGGGACACATATCTGTCTCTCCAGCATGACCTATTCATGTCAGAGATCAGAAGTAGATCTTTGGAGTAGGTGACCCTCATGCAGTTAGCTTAGTGAATATACAACATTTCAATCAGAGCTGGGTCAGAGACTGCCTTGTAGTTCAGGCACAGCTCACCCCTTAGTAATTGGTAGGAAACTGAATATAGTGGTAGGGCTTTTAATTGGTCCACATATGACATTTTGATTATACCCTATATTGCTTGGTTCAGAAGCCTCTGAGGATGCTCCAGCTGTTGCATGTTCCTGGCTAGATACATGCCAAATAGTGCATTGTACTCGATTATTGGTCTGATGAGGCTGGAATATAGTATTACTGTGACATCCTTACACCTGGATGCCATGTCCTCACTTACTTATAAGTTGAGCCACATAGAAGGATTTCCTCACCACTGTGGACACATGGTGGTCAAAGTTCAGATTACTATCAATCTTACTACCCAGATCTGTCATCACCGGGTCCACTCTTAGGGAGATGCTATCGATGTTATAATTTGCATGGGTATTTGATTTTCTAAAAGGTATTATTATGCACTTCTTCATATTTATTTGAGATCATGGCTCTGACACCAGTTATTAGTCTGTATCAGACCTTAATGTAGGATATCAACATCAGTTTTGGAGTCAGTTATTGCCCCAACTTGCAGTCATCAACAAACTTGGTCAGTCAAAGGCCATCTGCATTTCTCTTGACATCTGAGAAGTATATCCCAAACAAGAGTTGGCCCAGCACCGAGCCTTGTGGTACTCCACTGGTGACTGGCCTCTTGCTGGCTGTAGATTCCCCAACTCTCACAACATGTGTCCTATCAGTGAGCCATTTGGCTATCCATCTGGAGATGTAGAGGTTTATGCCCAATTTTGTGAATTTATCTATAATACCTGAGAGGGGTATTGGTGTCAAGTGCCTTGGCCAGGTCAATGTAGGCAGTAAGCACTGTTTTACCCTCATCCATGGTCCTGGTGACCTTCTGAAAGAAGTCCACCAGACTTAGCAGGCAGGACATGCCCTTGATAAAGCTGAATTGGATTGGGTGTAGAGTCTGGAAATTTCCTATGTCATTATTAATCAGATCCATGATTATCCTTTCCATAGCCTTGCATATCAGTCTAGTCAGACTTATGGGTTGGTAGTTTATGGACCTCCCTTGTGCAGAGGGATGGCTGTTGGTGTCCTCTACTCTTCTGGGACAAAGCCTGTCGTGAGGATATGGCTAAATAGAGATCTGAGTGGGTCTGCCAGGTTATGTTTCAAGCTATTTAGCAGGAACTCTTGGATTCCATCAGTGTCCATTGATGCTGTGTTTCTAGCTTTAGAGGCTACACTGGCAACTTACTCCTTTGTGATAACAGGCAAAGGAATGGTAGGGGGTATTTCATTTATCAGCCAGCAGGTTTGCTATTTCTTCTGGCTGACTATAGGTAGTGCCATTTACAGCCAACTCAGCACATTGTTGAGTATTTCGTTAAGATTTTGGAAATAACTAAAAATGCTTTGTGGTTATCCATTGCTTGGGAGGTTATTTTAGTCTTCTAGTTAGCTTTTGAAGTCTTCCCTGATTTTCCTGTTGAGAATAATGAGGGATATTTTTTTGTCTGTTGTGCACCCTCCCATTTACTTCTAGACAGGAATTTCTTCTTCTGTTGTATAGTCTATTTATGCCATGATTTCTTGTTTTTCTGGCTAGATCTGAATTTAGTTCGGTCATGTACTGCCATTTCTATGTAGTTGTGTAAGTTGTTTTATTCATTTAATACATTATTAATAAGCCTTGTACATCATTTCTGATATGACTGTAATAAATACCAGTAATCTCAATTTCAAATCATATGACAAAATGATTTTTGCTGTTTTATTTTAAAATCTAAATTCCTGTAAACTATATTGGATAATGTGCCATGATTTTGAATTGTAATTTCTTCAGTATCATTAATAACCAGTTGACTCTAACTCACTTAAAATTCTCTTTGGCAGAATGAATTACTCATAGCATATGTATTCAAGTTTGTCAACAAATTACTTGCAACAGTGATGTGGTGTTTATACTGTATTCATTTTCTGTATTATTTTCTTTACCAGAAGCATAATAAACATTCAAGTACAACTTTCTAATAAAATGTTAATTGTCAATTCGACATGTTTGAGACTCAGAATATGTGCGGGCATGAGCTTCTTGATTTAAAAAGCACATTTTTCTTTTTTTCATTAAGATGTGCACTACTCGAGTTAACCATGACATTTTCAATACATAAACTTTAATACAGTATCTCATTACTAATATTAATTAATTTTTGTCCTTGTTTGCAACTTTACTCTGTCTCTAAATACTGCTGCATAGGACTTTTGAGTTTTGTATCATAATTTCTATTCTGAGCATGTACATGATCATTCCAATCTATTGTTTTTCTAATTCTCTTGAGTAGTAGGCCTTTCATATTGTTATGATTCAGTGCTGGTGTTTTATGTCACATTAATGTCTTCTTCAGTTGATTCTAGCAGAGATTATTGATGAACATAACCCTTAAAGGTTAACATATATTGACTGACACTGACTGGCTATTTGACGAGACTTTGTGTTGTCACTGTTGACATCACCTGGGTGCTATTATTTCAGGAATCTATTGTTTTTAAGATCATTTATGTCACTTGCAGCTTCTTTTTTAACAAAAAACATCTTTCTTGAATTATTAGTTATGATATAGGCAATCATACATTTATATAAATGAAAACAAACCGTATCAGCATATTTTCATTTGCAGACATCATACATTTTATGTAAACTTCTATAAAGAGTCATTGTCATTCAAGCATTATGTATCTCATCCAATACCTGTCTACCTTAAACCTCATTCCTCCTCCAAAACATTATTCTGCATGTGTCCTTTGCAGCTTCTTGTTCATAATTTAAATAAACTAGTTTTCCCTCTTAGCACAGTTGCCTGTTCTTTCACTGAAGTGTCTACGCTGCTAAAAATGCTGTGGGCAATTTGTCATAAAATATTTTAGTTTCTGCTCCCTGTGTCTTGTAGGCAGCTTTACCAGGTTCAATGTTAAGTCTTAGCACATATATTTGCAGCGTCAGACCAATGTTTCTGAAAGCTTTTTTTCTCTCTTCTGGAATGAAAATGAAGGTAGTTTATTAGTATAAAGCCCTAAAGGAGACACACCAAAGGAAGTTTGTGTGTCAAGTGTAATTGTGTTATAATAAGTTCAGATCTCTTTTGGTAGCATGCTGAATAGTGTTTGAACACTTTATACCATTTCTGGTAAAAAGACAAGATTGCAATATTGCATTAAATCAAACAAGTTGACTAGTCTATGAAATCTTATCATTCATTTGTCCATTAAAGGAACCAAACAAAAGTGCATCTTCTGTATCATTTAAAAGAATGCCACCCTCTTTTTTTGTCCCAAAGCTATTGTCAAGAATGATGATGCTAAAACCATTGACAGTGTTGGCTAAATTAGAGCATTCTAATTTTAACAGATATAATACCAACAACGAAGGTTCAAGGAACTCAACACTAGAAGAAAGACAGCACCAAAAACTGTTCCCAGAACAAACCACGATCCACAAATATGTCACAAAGAACTTCTTTTATTGAAATACAAAACGAAGGTTGAGCGCTTTCATCTACCCAATGTAGATTTCATCAGAACACTGAATATATCAAACCTTGTCTCTTAAAGACTTTAAAATTCCCGCCTAAAACACCACCTGACCAATTAAACTACCATTAAGTTTTTTTTTTCAAAACAGGTTTATTGTTTTAACATATAAGAGAAATATCATAACAATTTTATACAAGTAATTAAAAATAGGTATTATTATAATATTCAACAAAACAACTAAAGTATTTACAAAGACATCCACTACAATCAGATCAATTAATTAAACTAAAATACCATGCTATTGAAATTAAAATTTTTTTAACAAATTTTGTAAATTATCCCATACAATATAATAAGATGTTTTTTAAACTACCATTAAGTTTTAAAGACATAAGAACATAGATTTGGTAAAACCCATATAAACAGCCTTCTAAATATTATCAGTATTAATAATGGTTAAAAAATGCCTAAAACAGCATAAAAATTCAATCATATAATAAAAGTTCTCTATCGGTGGAATATGAACCATACCCCAACTCTAATAATACATACTAGATGAATGTTTCATATAAAATATGACAAATGCATGGAGTGCATAAAAGGAACAATGTCAAATGTAAGATATAATCCTACAGTAAATACTAATTACATAACTAATACAATATATAGTTATGACCTGCCTAAATATATTGTGCATTACCAAAGTATATAAATGCCTATGTTTAACAATGAAAAATTATTTTATATACATATAAGATATTTGATTGAGTGCATATGTATATATGTCTATATGTCTCTCTCTGACAAAACTACAACATTGTTAATTTCTTATAAGGGGCTTAGTAGGAATATTTTCATTGATACCTGGTGGAATTGCCGCATTTAGCTTTAACTGCCATTTGATCTCTTTTTCCCACAAAATTGCCTTGATGTTAGCCCCCCCTGGGGTTGTTCCTAACTACTTCAAGAATGGCAAATTTGAAGGTGTTACAACCAGCACTACCAGCTAAATGTCTGTATAGTGCATTATTCATATCCTTCTTTTTTATACAATACAAATGATCGTAAATTCTATTACGTAATTTCCTGTCCATTTTTCCAACATAAAAACTTGGACAGGACATGCACTTTCCTATATAGACAACATGTTGGGTCTGGCAATTTCCCTTACAAAGATAAATCCTACTTCTAATAATATTCTCTAAACTAATACACTCCACTTGTAAAATGGAAGGGCACTGGTTGCAATGTCCGCATTGCTTAGTCCCTGTCCTATGGGTGTTCCCGGAATTATCTCTGTGATTAGACCTAATGTCAATCATTTTTTTAAAATCGATCCCTGTTTTATATACATATGTTGGTTTCTCACCCACTCTATCACAAATTCCTTCATCACTAGTAAGAATATTCCAATTACTATCTACAATCTTTCTCACTTCCCCTACGTGATGTGCAAATTGTATTATGTATGACCTGTGATATCCTGATGTACTGCATTCATTTGCGCTGGTTGACAATAAACTCTTGCCCAAGATAGGCATATATTTATTACCCCATTCTCGTATAACATATTCGGTGATGTCCTTGATCATGGCCTCAGGATAACCTCTCTGTCTAAATAGTTTGCCAATAAAGGCCATCTCAAGAATCATATCTTCCTTTCTGGAGGTCATCCTAGCAGCCCTTATGCATTGCCCCTTTAAAATACTTATTTTCTGCGTATAGGGATGATTACTGGAAAACTCTAAATAGGCATTGCAAAAGTGTCTTTCCTATAGATCTTAGATTGAAAAGTGTGTTCATCGCTGAATATGTAAGTGTCAAGATAATTTATTCCTGTCTTACTGATGTTATAAGTAAATTGCAAGTAGGAAGTACTACCATTGATGTAATCGATGAAATTCATCAATTTCTCCTCATCCCCCTTCCAAAGGATGAATAAGTCATCCAGGTACCTGACATAACAACATATGTACTCCTTCCAGGGTGATTCCAATACAAATTCCTCCTCCCAATCCAATAGGACGAGATTGGCATATATGGGGGCACAAGCAGCCCCCATAGCTACACCCGCTATTTGTTTGTAATACTCCCCTTCAAAGAATATGAAGTTATTATCTAGCACAATATTGATGAATTCTGTTAGTATATCGATCTTGTCCCACTGTAATTGACTGTATTTATTCAGACTGTTAATAAATCAAGTCACCCCATCTGCTTTAGGTATGCACGAAAACAAATCCTTTACACCTATGGTAACAAATAATAAATTGGGGTCCCATATGTCTTGTTTGAACTTCCCTAAAAATTCCCAGGAGTCCTTAATAATGTGTGGTATCAACTTGTAGATTTGCTTTAACCATTGATCAATGACCTTACCAAATGGAAAGGCCTTGCTATGACTTCCTGAGATAATGGGTCTAAAAGGAGGATTCCTGATGTTTTTATGTATTTTGGGAATTCCTACTATAGTTGCCATTATGGGGTACTCTACTTTTAAAAAATTGTACAGGTCAAATGTGATTCGATCATCCAATAGAAATTCTTCTAGATACAGGTCAATTTTTCTATGGGCAATATTTATCTGATTGATAGAAGTTACTTCATATTGTTCGGAATTATTCAAAATGTCAAATATTTTGGCAATATAATTATCCATATCATACAATACCACTCCACCCCCCTTGTCTGCAGTCATAATCCTAATATTTTGAGAATATATAGAATCTAATAGTTTTTCGACTGCTACATTCCACCAGGAAGAATCACCTGATTTTTGTAAATTACCATATAGTTCATATATTTTCTTACTGACCACCTTTTCAAAGATTGATAGGGTATTGTGCATGGGTGGAGTGAAATTACTTTTCTTCTTTAAGCAGTCCATTTTTGTATGCTTATCAGATGAATTTTGAAAAACTATACCCAAATTTATCTTTCTCAAGAATAACTTGAACTCGACTAAAGTATCAACCAGATCAAACTTCCTTCTAGGAATATATTTCATACCTTTCGAAAATGTATCAAAGTGTTCAATGTTTATGGGGTATTGTGTATAATTATATATTTTGAAGTCTCCTACACTATATACCACCCCATCAGTGACCCTAATACCAGTAGGTTCACCTTCCTGTACTAGTAACCCCTGTGGGGATTCCTTGTTCTTCGATCCCCTTGTCTCCATCTGTTTTCTTGCCATTTGTAGTTGCTCTTCCACTTTTTTTCTTGCTCTAAAAAATCTCCCCATTGCATTCCTCTCTATCAAGATCATTGGACATGTAGTCCACATCATTGCCCCTATCACGTCTATCAGGTTTAACATTAATTCTTTTGTTCCAATTGTAGGCAGTTTCATTTTCATATTGTCTTGTATCCCTTAGAAATTTTTTGCAGTTTCTATCAAACATTTTTTTACTACTACTTTCTACATAGTGAAATTGCTTAACATGCAATTTCTCCCACTGTGGGTACAATAAATCATTGGTTATAGCAACATTGAGTTCTTCTACATCTTTTAATAAAGTACTCAACTTGTCATTGCAGGATATTATATACTCCATAAATTGCCTACCAAAACCGTCAAACATTTTATTACAAGTCAATATATTGGTCTCATTTAGTTCTATCCCAATGGGCTGTTTAAAAAAACATAGACCCATAGGGACAATGCCACAGTCCACACATTTGCGTAAATATAAATTATCCATCTGCAAGGCTTTTATCCGGTTAAGCTTCTTTCCGAAGCTAAAAATCATGTCCTTTAAAGTGATGTCTTGTTCTTGTACAGTACTGTGTTTCTTATGATTATCCATGGACCGGAAATCATAAGGCAGTTTTAAAAAATTATCTAAATTGAAAGTAAATTTATTATTCATACCATCCATAGGTTCCAATGTCTTTGGCCTGTTGGATGTGGCAGTTTCTTTCATATTTACCAAGTTTGAACCCACTTGGGAAGAATAGGTGGGTGTGGGTTGCATACGTTTAGATTTAGCCCCTGACAAAACATACACATCCTCCGAAACCTCACCAGATGCAGTAGAAAGATTAAACTGACGCATGTGATTGCCAGTGGTTCCGTTACCATAGAAAGTGCCGTTGGACTGTGAATTGTTCCTTTTCAGGGCTTCTTGACCGTTTGGAATCTCCTTGGAACTACCACTTCCTATGTCGGAACGTGGTGATGTCATCCCCTCCATTTCAATTTTCTCCGAAGCTGTGTTACGTGAAGTGATAGGCGGTGTCATCATTTCCAACAACCGGGTGATTTCACCCTTTAGAATCACCAGTTCTGAGTGTATTTTGTCCACTTCATCTCTCCTGACAGGAGAGAAGTTACAGGATATATCCCCAATGGAATCCATGGCTGATGACAAATACCAACAACGAAGGTTCAAGGAACTCAACACTAGAAGAAAGACAGCACCAAAAACTGCTCCCAGAACAAACCACAATCCACGAATATGTCACAAAGAACTTATTTTATTGAAATACAAAATGAAGGTTGAGCGCTTTCATCTACCCAATGTAGATTTCATCAGAACACTGAATATATCAAACCTTGTCTCTTAAATACTTTAAAATTCTCGCCTAAAACACCACCTGACCAATTAAACTACCATTAAGTTTTAAAGACATAAGAACATAGATTTGGTAAAACCCATATAAACAGCCTTCTAAATATTATCAGTATTAATAATGGTTAAAAAATGCCTAAAACAGCATCAAAATTCTATCATATAATAAAAATTTTCTATCGGTGGAATATGAACCATACCCCAACTCTAATAATACATACTAGGTGAATGTTTCATATAAAATATGACAAATGCATGGAGTGCATAAAAGGAACAATATCAAATGTAAGATATAATCCTACTGTAGATACTAATTACATAACAAATACAATATATAGTTATGACCTGCCTAAATATATTGTGTATTACCAAAGTATATAAATGCCTATATTTAACAATGAAAAATTATTTTATATACATATTGGATATTTGATTGAGTGTATATGTATATATGTCTATATGTCTCTCTCTGACAAAACTACAACATTGTTAATTTCTTATAAGGGGCTTAGTAGGAATATTTTCATTGATACCTGGTGGAATTGCCGCATTCAGCTTTAACTGCCATTTGATCTCTTTTTCCCCCAAAATTGCCTTGATGTTACCCCCCCTGGGGTTGTTCCTAACTACTTCAAGAATGGCAAATTTGAAGGTGTTACAACCAGCACTACCAGCTAAATGTCTGTATAGTGCATTATTCATATCCTTCTTTTTTATACAATACAAAAGATCGTAAATTCTATTACGTAATTTCCTGTCCGTTTTTCCAACATAAAAACTTGGACAGGACGTTTAACAGATATAACTCGCACTGAGTAAAATGCCACAAAATATCATTCTTATTGCCTAAAATGTCTTTTTAAATAAAAATAATGCATTTTTCTTGTCCTTTGGCTAACACAAATCTTCAAAAATATTACTAAAATTAAAAACAGGTGCTTATGTAAAGATAATTTAGTCACATGATAAGTTTCAATCAAAGTTTTGATCTTGACTATTTTGTAGTCTGCGGTGGTGCAGTGGTAGCATTGTTGCCTCACAGCAAGAGGTTCTTCTGTCTGATTCCCGGCAGGAGCACCTTCTGTGTGGAGTCTGCATGTTCTCCCCATGGTTGAGTGAATGTTGGGCATCAAGCTGGCACCTCAGCACCCACAAAAAATCTACTGCCAAGCATTAGCAGACCAGAGTTCTGCTGTGGCAACCCCTAACAGGAAAAAGCTGAAAGAAGAACAAACAATTCACCATAACTTTTTGCAAAAATAGTTTGTAAAGATTTTGATATCAAAATCATTCTGATAATGTTAAAATAATAAGTCTCATAGTTGCTACCTTAGCATTTCTGCTTTTGTAAGAGCAATAGTCATATGAAAAACAGTGTAGCAGAATGTAGCATGAATTTAATATCGTGCTTTCTTAAATTAAGTTCAGATTAAAACAAAACAATGTTTAGTATAACAGTACATTTTCATATAAGTGTAGCAGTATAATAGAACTGAATACTACATTTAATACTGACTTCTTGTACTGAATGAAACTAAACATCTGTATAACAATATGTTCTTATATCAGACTGTTTCAGTACTATTTTGAAAAATATATATTTACATGTATGCCCATCAAATGGAAAAGAAACAGAAACTGTTTTCACTTGGGTGTAAGTCTCCCTGCACCCTAATGTTTTTTTTGTGTTCCACCCACAAACAACTTTAAATATTCCAACACCAAGATGACACAACAATGGAGAAAAAGGGCAATAATAACTGCACTGTCTGCAATCAAACAGTAAATCACATGCTGTGACATAACTTAGCAGTGCAGTTGAATGCAACATACCAATTCACTTACACTGTTACTTTTGTTACTTTGTGTTTGATGCTGGTTGTGTAGCCTGTCCTAGATATCACCGTTTATTGGCTAAAGCCCAGAATAGTTTTGGATACTACTGTGTATGCTTTGACTGGCTGACTAATAGGTTTTCTTATCTTTGGTGATGCATTGTTTTGTTAGGTGTGAAGGAAGCACAGAATCGATGTGGGCTTATCATACTGGAGACTACAATGCAATTTCTGAACAATGGGACTAAATAATAGATGGATAGGATCAAATACCTGGGCATCAAATTATTTAGGACTATTAAAAAAATGATAAGGATGTACAGTGCAGAATGTACAAAAACGATAAAGAATCAACTGAACTGTTGGACTGAGACAGACTACCAGTTAAAATCTGATATGATTAGACTCTTACAGTTGCTTTATTTGCCTAGGCATCTTTGAATTTCCTCAGAGGAACAGGTGGGTAGCAAAATGCAACAGCCTTTTGTGAGGTTTCTGTCAAGGGAAAATATGTATGCATCTGCATAAAAAATAAAATAAAAAAAAATGGCATGGCTCAGAACTAGGGAAATGGAAGAGACAGACCCAGCCTTTTGACAGACTAGAGGGCAGAAAATGCAGCACAAGTGGTAAAGGGGACACTATGAATGAGGGAATGGGAGATGAGTAAAAGAGAAGCATTGAAAGAGGGATATCTAATGCAAATAGAGGTCAGTATTAACAGGAACTTGTAGAGGATGAGTTAATACAGGAATCACCAGGGACTGTATAGAGTAACTACATGGTTAAAGCTAATGGGAGGATGATGGAGGGGTGAGTTGGAAAAAGAAATCAGTGTGTAGGTCGGAGATGCTTGGTAATATGAGGAGAAGAAGCCCAAGCTAATAACAGGGCTTCATCTGGAAATTCATTGCTGGTAAGTACAAAGTTTCAAATGTGGGCAGGACAGAGCAACAGTAAAACAAGCAAGGAGAATAAGAGTGGAGCTGAGATTTAGGAAGGAAGTGAAAGGTTAAGGTTAGTAGTTTGGGAATAATGGAAACAATTGGGAAGATCTGCTTGTGGAATACACACACACACACATATATATATATATATATATATATATATATATATATATATATATACATACTTTGGAATCCACGGTGGTGCAGCTGCAGTGTTGTTGCCTCACAGCAAGAGGTTCTCCCGTTCGATTCTCGGCTGAAGTGCGTGGAGTGCCTTCTGTGTGGAGTCTGCATGTCCTCCCCGTGGTTGGGTGGGCGTTCGAAAGACATGCGTAAATGGGCGTGCCTTCGTTGAAGGTTGAACATCAAGCTGGCACCTCGGTGTTCGTGAAAATCTACTGCCAATCATTAGCGGACCGGAGTTCCGCTGTGGTGACCCCTAACCGGGAAAAGCCGAAAGACAAAAAACAACAACATACTTTGGAAGGAAGAGGAAAAAGCACTACTTTCTGAACTCAAAAGCCTGTCCTTGCCTAAATCCTCCATAATGTTGTATTTTGTTTTCTTTCTCTTTTTTTTTTTTCATTACCTGTCTACATTTAATAATTCAATGACTAATCTTCTCACTAGTCAATACTACATTATGCTACCTGGGAAACTTATGTCATTATTATAGATACTTAAATGTACTAGATGTAGTTACTTCATTTTTTTATTTCACCTGATGACTGCATATGCAGTTTTTTGTTTGCACTGTATTGCTACCATGTTTTTCTTGGGTTTTGTATATTGCCTACTATGTTATCTTTTTAAGCATTACTGGAGCTTTTCTCCTCAGGTCTCCACTGAAAACAGGCCATTGGCTCAAATGGACTAACCTGGCTAACAAACGTCAAATAAATAAATAAATAAAATAAAAAAGGAGGATCGCTGAAGATGGAGGGGAATGGCAAATAATGAAGAAAGTGAGATGGTTTGATGGGAGGAACTACAGAAGATATGTAGTGCTTTATGAAGAACAGGACCAGTTTAGGAGCTCAAGATTATACCTATACACAAAGGTAGTAAGCTACAAGTTCATATGCAGTCTAGAACATGACTAGGTTTTGAGATGCTGGATCAATGGATAAACTGCCTCCAAATGTGGTTGGATGAAGAGATCAAAGATATGAACAGGGAGAGTAGTTGATATGAGAACAAAATGGGTTTGAATTAGAAATGGTGGTTGTTAAAAATGGGGTATATGGGAGAAGTTTGGGGAAGGTAGATATACTGTTTGTGGTTGAGTGGGCAATTGCAATATTCTAACAGAGTGCAAGGATGAAAGATCATGAAAGAAGCTGAATCTATTTCCAGAAAATTACAGGGAGCTACAGAAGCTGAATGAGAGGTTATGTGTAGAAGGATGGAATAGAAAAGAAGCAATTTCTGGGAGGATGACTGCATGATTGCAAAAGGATAAAGAGGGAAGAGTTTGGAGGGAAAAGGAAACTGAAGTCGGGGGTAGGGTACTGAAATATGGGAAGGCTGATAGATATATGAAGGGAGAAAAAGGGAAAGGGTAAGTAAAGAATTAAGGATAGGCCAAGAAATATCAGCCAAAATAGCATATCATATATGTAGATATTTTCCATACTGAAACTACATTTTATATACTATAAAGTTTTGCTTTCTGATCTAATGTGGTTTAGTTATGTGTTGAAACTATGTAAACTGTATATTGCAAACACATACATGCACACACACACACACACACACACACACACACACACACACACACACACACACACACACACACACACACACACACATACACACACAAACACACACACATACACACACTCGCGCACACACGTGCACACGCATACACGCCCACAAACAAACAAACACACACACACACACTGCAGTTCTCTGGTACAGGGCATAGTCAGACAATTATGACAAGCACAGATACTAATAAACAATATTGATGGTTTAGTAACATCTGCATAACTGCATCTGTGAGAAGCAAATTAAAACAATAATGGTGGCAGGAGTGTCTCTATCTAGCTCAGAAGCTGTACTGATTTGGGATAACTGATAACATGTTAAGTTAGACAGCCCTAGAATTAGAACTACGCTACTTTGCTTTAAAGTTTTATTTTCAGAGGTAAGACAGTTATTGAGTGGTGTACACATATTAAGGTTTTGCATACTCTTTATGAATCTTTCATTCCTTCATTCTACAATAACATCTTTAAACTATTCATGGTTTTGGGGGAGGATGCAACTTATCCCAGCACTGATAAGGTTTAAAAATGAATCCTGCACAGAATGCCATTCCGCTACGTGATACGAGTGCTCACTTCAGTTTTCAGTTTGGCCACATGCTGCATGACTGCTTTTACTCCCGGTTTAAGGTTTGCAACCTTTGCAATCAGTTGCCTTAACACATAAAGAATTTTATTAATCTGTCAGTTCTTTACCTCTGTGCATTCTTTTCCTGCTGATGTTTCTGCAACCCTTGCAGTTTGAACAACTGATGCACCATAAAGCTCTAAAAAAAAAATAATAAATTAAATGAGCTGACTATTTCCATCACAGGTTGTTGGAACCACAGTCCAATGTGTCAAATGACTATTTATTTATGTTTTAAGAAAATCCCAAGGAACATAGATATAGTTGTATTTCTTTGAAAGTCATGCAATGAACTATAGATGCGCCTCCAAAATGTATTTCGACATGTTTTCATTTCTGACCTGAAAAGTGACTCACAATGTGAGTCCACATGGGTTATTGATTCTTATCATTATGTTTTGACTAAAAAAAGGAACAAAATGTTCCCACAAAACATCACAATTTGATGTATATGATGTTTCTGTGATAGTTACTTTATTCTGTAAAGGAAAAGTTACTCATCTTTACCATGTTATGACATACGCAGGCCTGAGTACATTAATTCACTGATTGACTATAGTAGAGCAGGAAGCCCTTTTCTCTAGCTAAACCCAAGTGCTGAAATAAGACATTTTCATAGGTTCATAGGTTCTTAGGTGTGCACTAGGCTAATGACCCTTGGGCCTTTACAAGCCTAGTCATAGTATTACCCTGGCATTGTGCCACCCGACCTTCATTCCCAGTGCCTCTGTCGAGTAGAGCCACTGAAGTTATCCCCGGGGTGAATATTCTATTTCCCATCCACTCATCGAGATTTCTCTCGAAGAGGGTCAGCGAGGTGCTCTGCTTGACATGTATGGGAAGTCTATTCCATAGCATGCACAGTCTCTGAGTTATGAACCTCTCCCTCCAGTACGTTCTGTTGATTATGGTAATGAGGTTAAGGTCTCTGGAGCGTGTGGTTCGGAGGGATTGGGATTTCTTTAGATGTAGCATTTCTAACAGAGCTGGGTCAGGCATGACTTTGTAAGTCAAGCAAAGATTGCCTGTAAGTAGGTGATATGAGACAGAGAATAGTTGTAGTTTTCTGAGTCTGTCCATACAGGACAAGTGTTTAAGGCCTAGAATCCTCTTTGTGAGGTATTTTTGCGGCCTCTCCAGTTGTTGCAGGTGTCTAGTAAGGTACTTGCCAAATGGGGCATTGTACTCGATGATTGGCCTAATGAGTGAAGAGTAGAGGGAGACAATGACCACTTTCTTGCTGGATGCAAAACCCTTAGTAATGAGATGTGTCACATAGAAGGATTTTCTGACCACAGTGGCAATGCGGTGATCAAAAGAGAGGTTGCTGTCAACCTGTGTTCCCAGATCTCTTATAATGCCTTCTGTGTTCAGTGGACTACCATTGATGTGGTAATTCATGGGAACCAGGTTTTTCCCAAAGGGGATGACGACACATTTTTGGCATTGAGCTTAAGGCCATGGTTCTGACACCAGTCATTTGTCTCAGTGAGGCCATTCTGTAGGATGTCAACATCACTTGTGGAGTTAATAGTAGCTCCCAACTTGCATTTGTCTGTGAACTTTGTCAGCCAGAGTCCCTTCATGTTTGCCTGGACTTCAGAGAAGTAGATACCAAACAGGAAAGGACCCAGGACCGAACCCTGTGAGACTTCACTCGTAACTAGTCGGCAGTCTGACTTGGAGTTAGTTACTTTCACATTGTGGGTTCTATCTGTGAGCCAGTTTGCAACCCACCTAGTGGTATAGGGGTCGATGCCTACCTTAGTGAGTTTTTCTATGATTCCTAAGTAGGAAATGGTATCAAAGGCCTTGGCCAGATCAAGGTAGGCTGTATGAACCACCTTACCTTCATCTGCCGCTCTGGTGACTGACTCAAAGAAATCAACTAAGTTGAGCAGGCATGATCTACCTTTCACATAACCAAACTGTGTGGGATCCAGAGTTTGGAGATTCCCTTTATCCTTGTTTATTAGGTCCACGATGATGTGTTCCATAGCTTTGCATATCAGACTCGTCAGGCTAATGGGGTGATAGTTCCCAGAGTCTGTAGTTGCTCCTCGTTTGTGGAGAGGGATGACTGTAGCAGTGTGCCATTCGGTAGGGACAAAGCCTGAGGTGAGGTGCCAGTTCACTCTGTAGTTCATGTAGAACACAGCTTGTGGCCGGATCTAACCTGGGAGGAGTTGACTATTGGTGTAGAGCAATGGTCGCCCATGTTAGTAATGACCAGGTCAAAGATGTTGCTACCTCTAGTGGTAATAAGAGCGAGCTGGTCCAGGGCATTGAATTAATGAATTCCAGGAAACATTGGGCAAGTGTATTAGTACATGAGTAGTTTTCCCAGTTAATGGAGGAGTAGTTGAAGTTGCCCAGTATGAGAGTGTTAGGTTGGACCCTAATATTCTCCAGGGTGCTTAGGAATGTGGAGTGTGAGTCTTGGGAGATGGTTGGGGACCTATAGCAGGCTATGACCTGAATCTCTGTCTTACCCAATGTTAGCTGCACCTGAAGTATCTGTGCTGCGTTATGTTGAGCTACCAATCTGGAGGTGGGGGCATCCTTTATGAATATGGAAACACCACTGCCTTTAGAGCTTCAGTCCAAGTTCTGGGGCCGACAGGTGTGGAATGAGTTATAGCCTGGGATTGCAGGGGTGCTTTCTGCTGCCTTGAACCAGATCTCTGTTACAGCACAAATGCTTTGAAAATTGTTGCTTTCTGTAAATAAAATATGAAAAACAGAAAGGAAAGCAAATACTACATTTTTGTGCAAAAAACGAGTATTTGCATTTATTTAAATAAATAAAGACTTTAGAGGCCATTTTAAATAGTAGCAGAGGCTGCAATGAATAGAGCCATGTACTTGTGGAATGCGATTAGTTTCTACCTACATACAACACTGTCAGAAAGAAATGTCCTTTTGCGATCTTCTGTTCATAATTCTATGTATATGTGGAAGGAACATTCACTAATTAATCTAGAAGAGACATAATGAGAATAAATAGCTATGGGCCAATGGCATCTTAAGTCAAGAGAATAAATCTGTCTATTTCACATGTATGCGCATTAGTCCACAAGCATCGATCTAAAACTTAGTTCAAGATTTTCATATATTATACATGTAATGCAGCATCTTATCAAGTGTTATGGTATCATGATTACTGGAATTTTTACCACATTGAAATAATAACTAAGGTATTACTCATATTCCTTTCTTATTCAAGGGATGGGGTGTGTCTTCAGTGATGAGGTGCCTCTTCCAAGACCCAGAAGGCAAGAGAAAAAAAGGATGAAAATGCCTTCATGCCCAACAACAGCTCCACCTCCTGTAAGTACAGCCCTGTTCCTCTTAATTTTTTATGTCTGTGTTGCACAGTCTTTGCTCTTAAGTATTTTATGGGAATCTACTAGAAATCACTGCTTGATAAACCTTTTGATTTTAACACAGCACATTCAATCAGAAATAATTAACAGCATGCTGAAAGCAAGAAAGCAATCAGCTGTCATTGACTACATTTTCTAACAACTAGATTGATTGTACTTATGCAACACTAACACAAAAAAGAGCAACATAGCAATGAAATAGTGAAGCAGGAAGAATTCTACTGTAAATGACAGCAGGAAGATAGGACACTTACTTGATAGAAAGGTTAAAAAACATAAATATAAATTACTACTTTTGAAAATATATACTTTAATTTTGATATACTCATGCTTCAGAGAAGCAATTTTCCTTTTGAAAATAGAAAAAAAATGAATTTTAGTAGGTAGTGGAATGGTGTTTTGCACCCCCCCCAGTTTTCCTTCATTTTACACAGGAGCCTCCTCACCTCTGCAATAGATTGCCATTGCAAATTAAACAGTGTGATGTGTTAGCCTCTTTCAAATGGGAACTAGCCAATTGGATGGCCATTCATTAATTCACCCTTGCATTCACTCATGTGGCCCTTCCCAAGAGAGGATCTTCAGACTGAAAGTGGGTACTGCCAAAATGTAAATGGTCATAATAATAAATTGCCTTGTATTTCTCATGATGCTATGACTTCTTCTTACTCCATATCTAACTAGTTGATCCCCACCCATTGCATTTGTATTTAGTTCAGAACTTTTTCATTCCTCAGACAACATAGGTTCATAGGTAGGTACTAGGCTATCAGCCCTGGAGCCTATATAAATGTAGCCGAAAAGGTTCCCTGGCTTTTACCACTCAAGAAAATTATTTTTCTGTGCCCCTGTCAAACAGTGCCACAGAAGCGATCCCCGGGGTACATTTTCTATTTCCCATCCAGTCGTCAAGATTTTTCTTAAAGAGGGCCAATGAGGAGCTTTGCTTGACATGAGTGGGTAGTTTGTTCCAGAGTATGGAAAGTCTCTGGGACAGGAATTTATCCCTCCAGCATGTTCTGTTTATTGTGGTGACAATGTTTAGGTCCCTGGAGCATGTGGTTTGGAGAGATTGGGATTTCTTTAAGTGTAGCATGTCCAACAGCTCTGGTTTTGACATAGCTTTTTATGTTAGGCAGAGATTGCCTCTGAGTAGGCAATATGCGATGGAGTAGAGCTGGAGATTTTTGAGACAGTCTGCGTATGACATCTCTTTGAGGTCGGTAATCTTCTTAGTGAGGTATTTCTGTGACCTTTCCAATTGTTGTAGATGTCTTGTGAGATACATGCCAAATGGGGCATTGTACTCTATAATGGGTCTGATGAGAGATGAGTAGAGAGGAACAATGACCTCCTTTTTTCTAGAGGAGAACCCTTTTGTAATGAGGTGTGCCAAGTAGAAGGATTTCCTGACTACTGTGGCAATGTGGTTATCAAAGGAGAGACTACTGTCTACCTGTGTCCCAAGGTCTCTTATCACACTTTCAGTGTTTAGTCAGCTACCGTCTATGTGGTAGTTCATGGGTACTGAGTTTTTCCCAAAGGGGATGACAATGCAGTTCTTGGCATTGAGCTTGAGGCCATGACTTTGACACCAAGCATCTGTCTCTTTGAGGCCCTTTTGTAGAATGTCTACATCATTAGGTGGTTCTATTATGGGTCCCAGTTTGCAGACATCTGCAAACTTTGATAGCCAAAGACCTTCTGTGTTGGCCTGCACTTCAGAGAAGTAGATGCCAAACAGGAGAGGACACAGGACCAAACCCTGTGGTACTCAACTCATCACGGGTCTGAAGTCGGACTTGGAGTCAGCTACTTTTACTGTGTGGGTTCTGTCAGCGAGCCATTTGGCCACCCATCTTGTGACATAGGGATTTATGCCCAGTTTAGTGAGTTTATCTACAATTCCAGAGTGGGTGATGGTATTGAATGCCTTGGCAAGGTCAAGATAGGCTGTGTGCACTACCTTGTCCTCATTTACAGCTCTAGTGACTGCTTTAAAGAAGTCAATCAGGTTTAGTAGACATGATCTATCTTTTACAAACCCAAACTGAGTGGGGTTCAGGGTTTGGAGGTTACCTATGTCTTTGTTTATAAGCTATAAGATGATACATTCCATGGCTTTGCAGACCAGGCTTGTCAGGCTAATGGGGCAGTAGTTTCTGGGGTCTGTGGTGGCACCCCCTTTGTGGAGTGGGATAACCATCGCTGTGCGCCATTCAGTAGGCATATGTCCTAATATCACAGTTTTTGTTATATATTCTTTTACATCACATATCATAAAACTGAAAAATACTGTTTGATGTTACATTTCATTCCATACTGAAAATAAGCTTTGGGCTGGCCAGTGTAATTACATTTCACTGTAAGATCCCTAATGTGATATCCTGGAAAGACTGTATTTTGCAAAATGACCCAATTTTTTCAGTTTTTAATATCAGTTTGCATTTATAGCTACACTTCCAAATTCCATGTTCATTAAAAGCACAGTGGTATAGTATTAGCATTGCTGAGTCATAACCCATGTTTCTCTAGTTCCGTTTCTGGCCGGAATGCTTTCTTTGCAGGATCTGCACATCCTCTCTCTGTTTTTTCTTCTGATGGATACTTTTATAATCCACCAAGCTGCCTGCAGGTGTGCTGGCCTGTGAATGTATATGTGGCTGCATCCTGTGATAGGCTAGCATCCTGTTCAGGATTAGTGTCTTTACCATGCAACCAGTGAATGCTGAGATGGGATGTGCCTCCCCCCGAACCCCGAATTAGGTAAACTGGGTATCAATGAGCACATGAATGAATGAATGAAATAAAACATCTCTCACCAGCCAGAATGTATAACTTTAAGTGAAAATTTCATTTCTCAGGTCAAAGAGCCACTGCTAAAAGATTAATGTTGGGTCAAGCAAATTAATATCCTCCATCCCACCCACCTACTGCTTTTCATTATCATTTTATTTCTGAAACGCTTTGGAATTTTATTCCTTGTAATGCCAGTACCAATATGTCATTCAAGATTATTTACATCAGTGAATGAACAGCAGTGGGCTGAAGTCTCACTATGTCAAACAACAAACTTTTTACCAAAAAGTAGCTTTATTGGCATATTTTCCCCTTCACCATCAGGTCTTTGCTTCACAACAGACTGTATCGGATGAAGCATACTGCTTTAGCATTTCCACTTACAGCTCATACATTTATGGCTGTCACATTTCATGTTTTTCCCTTGACAGGCACATTTCATGGATTCCAGCTGGATCTGTCATCTATGGGTAAATAAATTCAAATGCTAACAAGTTTGCTACAAGAAGCTGCATCTATGGGGAGCGCGTTTTTTTAAGAATGTTCAGTCTTGATTAAATACCCCATGGGAGTTAATCACCTGTTCATAGCATTTTTCTGTAACTGAAGTGCCACTATCAGAACTAACAGACTTTGCACTTTTCCCCACTGTTATGTAACCAGAGAGTTGGTATACACAAGTTTGGGAGTGTGGGGTACCCCGCACATGGAAGCTAAGTCCCCCACCAAAAACAAGTACTTTTAGATTCAATGGAAATTGTTTTCATTTATTTTTCTTTACATAAACACACCTACTGAAATTAGATTCAGTGAGTCAACATGATTCCATGGAGGAATACATCTTAAGAAATTATTGTTATTTTTTTTATTTAACATTTGTTTACTGGGAAAGACCAACTGGAACAGAGCCCATTTTTAGTGTAGGGTCTGGAGAAATGCTCCAGACTCATGTATTTGCTTTAGTGAGTTTATATGTTTGGAAGTACAAAGGTATGATTTGCAGTTAAAAGGAAAGTCAGTTACATTCAGCAGGATTTTTTTTTTCATTTCAAATCAGCTTAGCTAAAGACTGGAATCTTTGGATCCAGAAATTTGATTTATTATTTCCTGCATGTAAATTAGCTATAAATGTTGTTAAGGAGGAAGCCTTAAAAGCATTTAGTACAATTACTTTCCTCAAGGAGGAGAAATATAAAATAGTAGCAACAAAACATTCAAGAATTATTATGAGCCAAGAAGAAATTTGCCACTTATTCACAATTTTTATAAGAGCACAGAGTCCACAGATGCTTATGTTACTGATCTGAAGAGCAAAGCCAAGTAGGGTAGATAAGTGACAGACATCATGACATGACTTTCTTTTAGTACTTTGTACAGTCGGCTGAATAGCCATGAAGAATTCTGTGCTTCTGTTCTGCCGCTGGCTGAGACTTTGCAGCAGATTGTGCTAATGATATACCAAAGTATTTGCTTCAAAATAGGTGCTGATTGTGGAAGTAAGGGTAGAACTTGGCCAGGCTTGTAAGGGCCCTAGGGTCATTAGCCTAGTAACTTCCTATGATTCTATGATCCTATAAAATGATGCATCAGAGGACATCCAAGCACAGAGTATAATCACGCCACATTGTATAACTTTCTGGTTAGATGTTCCTCATCCCCAAACATCTGAGACTGGACACAGTAGCTTAGCTAGGGTGGGACAAGAGGGGTAACTACCCTGGCTGTAAAGTGTTGAAAAGTAAGCATAACCAGCCTATCCCAATCTCTCTTTATTGCACTGAAGCACTGTAGCACTCCGTGTATGGTATAAACTGTAGCAACTGCTTGCTACATTGTAGCAATTGGTTTGCTACAGGTTAAAAGTAAAATAAAAAAAATCAACTAAAATGTGTGCTGTAGGCAGGGTATAAACTGTGCAGAAACTTCTTTGTTAAAAGTGTTTCAATTTATAAGTTACTAATATTTATTCTGCTAGATGTCTAGTTGTAGACCAACAAACCAAATTCACTGTAACCACTTTTCCCAAAAAACGAAATAAAATCAGGAACAGCAAAGTCATAAAAAGAAGAGCCAGACTCCAAGATACTTAAAGCGCTTTCATTTGTTTTAATAAATTACAAACTTCTTCAGAACTGCTTTTATGTCTAGTAGTAGATCTTTTTGTTAGTTAATTAGTTAGTCATTTTGTTAGTGAGTTGTTTTCATAATTAATAAAGTTTGGATTAGTAGGTTAGCCTTAATAAGCTGTTCTTATATTATATATTTTAATTTGTCTCTAGCTTTTTAGTTTCGGTTCTAAGGTAGCAGTCTCAGTTAAATCAGTTAAATGTGTTTATTGCTCTTAATAGAATCACCTTCTGTAACCACTCCCTTGCTCCAAATAACCTGATTATATATAAATAATGAATGTCTTTAATGTTTTTCTTTATACTCAGCTAGGATCGCTTGTTTGTTGTGTTTCAATAAAGAATATTACATTCTTAACTCAGCAGTGGACTACCTACTATTTTATTTTATTATTTTGTAGTATGTATTTTAAAGTTCGATTTTTATTAGTAAACTAGCTGCATAACATATTTCAAGGAGTGAACTTCATACCCTCCACACTGCAAAGTTTAAGCTTGGTTTGTTTTTGACCCAGTATCGGCTGCATACTGGGTTTTCTGAGACTTTGAGGAATACCACAGATTTTTCTTTTTACAGGGTATAAACTGTAGCAACTGTTTGTCACACTTGTAACAAACAGTTTGCTACAGCTTAAAAGAAAAAAGTATTTTTTAATAACATTTGTTAAAGGAGGCTTGGGGACAGGATACAGAAACAATACCTCAATGGCTGGGATAAGAGGACCTGGAGAGGGTGTTTCATGCATCTGGCAACCTGGTTGGTGTGTCAGTAGAAAGAATGTCCATTTATTTTTTCACTTTGAAGAGCAGGGGAGCATAGATCTACCTGTAATAAGATAATCACTTAACTTGCAATGTAGCAATTGGTTTATTACAGTGAAGTACTTTTTTCTCCATTTCACTTACATAGCTGAGGGGGTAGGGTGCTGAATAATAGTACCAGCTCAGGGTGCTGGTTGATCCAGTTATCCATTTGACTTTAATGCAAATAAACCTACAGATGCCTTTCTTACCTACAACCTGACTATTCTTTTGAGTGCAATTCTGTTCAAGGCTCACCTCCAGTGACATTGTGAAATTAGATCTCTCACATTTATTTATTTATTTATATTTGTTGACCGGGAGTGTCTGACTGGACGTAGGTCCATTTTCAGCGGAGGCCTGGGGAGAAAAGCTCCACAGTTAAAATAAACAGACAGTAGTTACATTGAATTACATAGCGATTAACAATTTACGTAGCAATTACTTACAACATATTTACAGATGAAGAACATAGTACATCAGTAGACAACTAGAATCTTTATCTGTGAAGTACATAACAGACATTAACAAATGTTACAATAAGAAGTTCCTGCTGTATAATAAGTACTAGGCTTATGAGCATCTGAGCTTGCTATAATCAAGGTAGTTAGTGGAGTGGAAAGAAAGGTAGTGGTTAGATGGGGTGGGTGATATTAGAGTGGGAGTTGCAAGGGCATAGCTAGCATGTTTTTAGGTGTGCTTTTAGTAAAGTTTTGAAGTGGGTGCATGATGGTACGGATGTAATTGTGGGTGGGAGGGAGTTCTATAATTTGGCTATGGTGCAAGAGAATAGTGCTTCACCAGCAGAGTTATTGGCTTTAGTGATCTGCAAGTGATTTTTGTTGCTGTATCTTAGTGGTCTGGTGGTGCGATAGGGTTGGAGTAGATTCTGGAGGGATGGGACATGTAGTAGATGGTTTACTAGAAATCTTTGCTGCTTTGGTGAGAAGTTGCTTATTTCTGTATAACATACTGTATCCCCTTCTCTAAGGATTAATTGGTTGTCCGTGAATATGAGACAAGTCCCATTTTGTCTCTAGATGCCTATATTTACCAAACTGGTGATGGAGAAATTGGGAAAATGCCCATCACTGATGTTAGGTCCTTTTTAGATGAACTACAATGGGGTGGTATAGCAGGCTAACTCGGGCTCTGTGAGGGTAGATACTATAGCCAGGCTATGTATGACTGAATTTGTACAGCAGTGCTTCTCATCATACAAACAAGTTGCTGTTTGTGAAACTGAGTACTAGGTAAAGTTACAGAAGAAGTTTTGTAGGGAAAATTTAGTTTCTATGTGCCTGCATCTGTACAAGGCACTGCTAAACATCACTGCCTAATGCACACTGGAATGTATATCTTGTAATTACTAAACATTTGTTGTAATGCACATTGTTCATATGGTTCATATTAGAATGACATATTTTAATGATATAGTTCAATTATTATTTCCCATATAAAATTTATTTTCATTGCGATTAGTCTATTTATTGATTGGTCTTGTCTGACATGTGGCTTCTGCTTAATTTTAAATGAAATATTTGTACTGATGAAGCTATGAGTTAACAATGAAACCAGTTTGATGTTATAGTTTAATTGATACATTTGTTTATCAGATCTCTGTGCCAGTTTTCTTTTATTGGTGTGTTTACAATTTCATCATATGGTTGCCAGAGTGTTTTGTGCATTATCTGGCACTGTATTATAAACAAGCATATATATATATATATATATATATATATATATATATATATATATGGATGTGTGTGTGTGTGTGTGTGTGTGTGTGTGTGTGTGTGTGTGTCAGCCTGGGAGGAGATGGCTGACAGCCTTAGCTGGTTTGCTAGGGATGGCCTGCATCACTGTCCTCATAGCTTACATACACTGGCCAAGACATTGTCCTCCACCTAGTGCCTTTCTAGGCAAGGTCAGACTCCTTATATGACCTCTTTAGTCAATCAAAATCAAACTAGTATTAAAGTGGCAATGCTCAATGCCAGAAGACTTTACTAAAAGTTGCAGTCATTATAGGCGTTCCCAACACTGTTTCAGGACAGAGATAGCAGTCCCGTAGTACAGGGATGTAATGCCTGCTACATCATCAGATTCCATGCCAGATTCGAAAAGGTAGCTGTAGGGGGAATATCTGTATTCCTAAGAAACCATTTCACCTCCAAACTCTTAATGAAGGAGAATGGCCTTGTTCTCCACCACATTCTTGTCATAATAAACAAAACCCAATACTGCATCATTGCCAATTACTTTATTCCCTCCATAACTCAGAAAAACTTCAAGGTGTACCTAAACAAATTAACATCCCTCCCTATACAGCTCAATACTGTCTTCTTGGGTGACTTGAACTACCCTTCCATAAATTGAGGAAACAATATTATCGTAAATAAATATGCACATGCTTCTGTAACTTTATCAATGCCAGCTCCTTCATTCCAATTCCAATAAGGGGATCATAAATATTGGACCTGGTTCTCATCAGTATAGCTCTCCTCTGCTCAGCACTTATAGTTACTAAATCACTGGTGAAATCTGATCACCATTGTACAGAAACACTTACTTTAAGTGCAAAATCTGAGTTACGTCATATCCCTGCCATCTTTAGAGACTACGGCAAGTCAAATATATTCCAACTAACTGATGAGCTGATAACACCCTCCTCATCCCAATGACACAATGATGTGTTTATTTAAGATAAGTTCTATGCCCACCTCCAGGTATGCACTGAGGACTCTGTCTCTGTAGGGTATAAATACAGTGCCAAATTTTAGGACATACCTTCATGGTAGAACCCCACTATTAACAAACTATAGAATAAGAGGAAGAAACTCATAGCTCATAAAACCAAAATTAACACCTAGCTAGAAAGGCATTCAAAAAGCTCAACAAAGCACTTAGAAATAAAATGAAATCCTCCATACACAAGTATGAAGTGAAGATTTGCCATCCATGCTAAGGATAACCACAAAACCTTCTTTATCTACATCCGGATCTTCAGAAATAATACCCAGCAATGCTCAGTGTTAATTCAAAGTAGTACCACATTCTCAGCTGCTGAGGGCATAGTTAACATATTCGCAGGCAAATTCATTACAAACTTTAATCCCCATCTCCAACTAATTATGGTGCTGAGACTGCAGCCTTAAATGAAATGCCAAGAAATGCAGCAAACCAAGGCACCCATGTTTCTATAACACAGGTGACACCCCCCTAAGAACTGACTCTCTCATTAGGGACTTGGGCACATTCATTGACAATGAACTGTCCTTTGACCAACATGTTACTGCTTTTTTTAGGAAGTCCTTTTATGTAGCCAGACTGATCATCAGGAGTATATCTTCTAGATCTGAGGAAAACTTCACCCAACTTCACTGCACACTACTGTTCCCTTATCAAGTCAGTTGTATAGTGTAATGTTCCTTTGGTATGTACTTATCTAAGCACATGATTCAGCTTTAGTGATGACAGCAATATAAATAGAATGCTGGAGTCATAGATATCTATCACAGAGAATATCTCTTTTGTGAAATAAACTCACCGTCGGTATAGAGCACTATAGATGTTCATCATTGTAATCACTACTGCAGTAGTCTAAGCTATATAGGCTATTTCCCACATAGGATACAGCAGATGACCAGCTTCCAAAGCTTCAGGTCACTTTCAACATGCCCAAACCATTCTTCATCTCAAGCTGAGCTGACTGAAATTCAGGTTTTGGTACCAAGCTCTTCAGAACTTTCATGCCAACAGAAAGAGGGAGGATAAAGCCCTGAGGGAACAATGCTAAAAAAGAAAAGCAGGCATTATTGATAGACTTGTAAATCTATGAATATAAATCCTTATATTGGATGTTGGATAGCTAACTGGTTGCCTGACTGAACACATGTGATTAGAGTTGCAAGTGCAACTTCTGAAAGCAAAAGACTTACCAGTTGTATACCGCAGAGCTCAGTTTTGGCATCTATTTCTCAAACCTTCAGGCCAGCACTCCTGGCCCATGTTTAACTAAGTATGCAGACAACTATACATTGAGTGTTGTTCTTCGACCTTCAATTGACTTAATTGCTCCAGCATGGATTAGACTATGTTAATAGTCAGTGCAAGGACAATGTTCTCAAATTAAATGTAAAAAAATGCAGCATATTTCATCTGAGTAAGCAAAGCAGCTTAACTTACCATATGATAGGTTCATAGGTTCATAGGTTGGTACTAGGCTATTGGCCCTAGGGCCTATACAAGCCTTGCCATAACAATTCCCTGGATATTTCTTCCCACAGTATTTACTTGCCTGGACCCCTGTCTAGCAGGGTGACTGATGTGATCTAATCTAGCTTATTATCTGTTTAAAGTGCTTGTCTTAGGTGAGGCAACCATTCAAACAGACACTGCTGTAAGGGATCAAGACACTCTTGTTGATAATTCCTTATCATTTGAAAACCATGTCTCCAAAGTAGTTCTGAAAGCCTTTTATCTGGCTCATCTCATATCCAAAGGCATCTCTACTGGATAAGTCTTAATTCCCCTTTACTTGTACTTTATCAGATCTATTACTGAATATGGTGCTCATTGTGTTATCTGTTTGTCTAAACATGTCACACAACCTGGGAGACCTCTGAGATTCATAACTACAAAGATAAGTGGCCTTAAAAATCTTGGGTAGCAGTAGAGACTGTCAGCCAGCCCTTTCTCTGTACTCAGTCTCTTACAGATTCCTTCATGGAGATCTATGTCTAGCCTTTCATGCCATGACAAATTACCCCTACTTAATCTGTTATTCCTTTGCAGACCTAATGATACATCAAATACTCTGTTAAAGGAACTAAACCTTCATCACCAGATAAATAAGACACATTGGCATGATACATTTATATTCTAATGTACTCCTCAGCTCTGGAACAAACTTCCCCTACATGTCAGGCAGAGTACCACCTTTGCTGCCTTCAATGTAGTGCTAGGTATTTGGATGGACAGCCTCAAACTCTCTCCTGATGTATCTTGTCTTGCCCTCCTTGAGGACAGAGATAAAATTGGAATAGGGTTTACTTGGCTAGGCTTGAAATGGACTGCAAATTGATTGTCTAGTACTTACCTATGAACTTATGAACCTACAAACTTGTTTAATATACATACAATTCCTATGCAATATATGTGGCAAGCAGACATTAGATATGACTTATAAAATATGGGCTGGGAGGGTTATTGGATAGATATTATGTATAAGTAAAAATGAGGTAAGGTATGTGAAACATTTGTCAGTAGGCAGACAGTAGTAAAAACTAGAAGAGGGAGAGAGCCATTACAAGTGATGAGTCAAGGACAGTGGAAGGAAAGATATGAGGGCAGTTTCACAGAAATTGGTTTTAAGAGGGTGGTGGAAAGCATTTGAAGGAGGCAAATAAAGTGGAAAGGTCAGAGAGAAATTGCAATGTTAAGTAGGGATTAAGGTAGAAAGGAAGTTGAAGAATGCTATGTAGAAGGGGATAAAGGTTACAAAGGGGTAGGGAGTATGAACTAACAAACTTGTACCAAGGTGAGGAGCATGTGTATGACCATTTATATATTGTTTTACCAAGGGCTTGACAGCAGAATGTTTTATGACCCCTGTTAGGTATGCTGGGATTGTGTTCCAGAGTTTAGACATGTAATTGGAGTATAGTGAGTCACCTGCTGAGATATTAGTCTTTATTGTCATTATTAAGAGCTTATTGGTTGAGCATAGGTCTTTACCTGGAGAACAGTGTTGCAGGGTATCATTTAATGTAGAACATTTTTCCTTGTGCATGTATAATATTGTATGTAATAATAACTATTTGTAGATTAAATAATTAAGTAGCTCAAGCCAGTTTAGTTGTTCAGGGGTGCTGTAATGATAAGTTCTATACATAAGGCTGACAGCAAATTTTGCTACTTTATTGTAACGTGGAAAGTTTAGCTATAAGTGTAGTATTTAGGTTTGTAAGTCTAGGGGAGACATATAATAGGGAAAGAAGAAGGTAGGTAGATGCTAATGTTTGTCTTGCATCATCTGTCAGGTAGTGTTTTTTTTTCTATAGAGGGAGCTGAGTTTGTGGAGTACTTTTTAATGGCTTGTAATATGTGTTGGTCAGATCTGAGATTTTTGTTCAGTTAGGACACCCAGAAGTTTTTTTGGGTTGCAGTTTAAAATTTGTGTTGTTGGGTGAGGTTATTAAGAAAGACTGTTTTATATTCATTTTTTAAATTTTTTTTTTTTAGGATTTAAAGGTAGATTAGTAACGTTTAGCCAAGTTTCAATAGCAGTGTAAAATTTTTGGGTGATGTTCTGAAATGCTTGTATGGATGGGACCACACATATAAGGGCTGAGTTGCCAGCATATTGAACTATGCTTGCAAGGTTGGTGGCAATATGTAGTTTGTAAAAATGTTGAATAACAGTAAGACGTGTCCTAATACTGATCCTTATGAGATGATGAGAGTGACTGGTAGGAAGGAGGAGAGATTTTTTTTCCATTTGACTGCTTGCTGCCTGTCTGTCAGATAGCTATGGAACCATGAGAGAGAGGGCTGGGTGAATCCAAGGGGAGATGTTCAGTAAGAAAAAGTTGATGGGATACAGTGTCAAATACTTTTGATTAAGCCTACCTCCTTCCTACTCTACTATATGCTGCCCCTATTTTCACCAATCTCCAAAAAACCTCTTTAACAAACTTGAAGTTACTTATCATAAAATCGCCAGGTTTGCCGCAAATCTCTCCTATCGCACACACCTCTGCCTCACACTAAAAAAAACTAAACTGGCTAGAGCTCCCTAACCAAATCCTTTTGCATCAACTTTACATGACACACTCCATCTTGCTTCAACCCCTAGCTTTTCCCTCATTAACAACTCTTGTCTCACCCTATGTCCCTAACTGTGAACTCTGTAGCTCTGACCAACACCTACTCCAAGTTTCCAAACCTAATAAAACCATAGGTAAAAGTCTTTATAGTCATGTAGTCTAAATCTTGGAACAAGCTCCATCTCCCAATCAGATCTCTCCAAAATTCAAACAACTTCAAACTTACCGTAACTCCTAGTCCTGCCCCTGTAAAAACCCTACTTGACATTCTTTTTTCCTACCCAGCCCTCTTCTCCCATCTAACCACTACCTCTATTTTTCTCTATCTTAGAGTCATCTACTATTTAGCCTTCTATCTCCATTCTCAGTAACCTATGCTACGAGTTTCTTAAGACTTTTTAGAGCATCCTACAACTGCCACCTATGTCTCTCCTGCTCTTACCCTGCCACCCCACTATGTTTCCAGGACTTTGTGCTAAAAGTCGGTCCTGCCTATCTTCTAGTCCTCCCTTTCCCCTTTCTCCTACCATATAGCTATATTTGCACATAGTGTTATTTTAAGGTTACTAAGGGCAGCTTGTAGAAATGTTTCATCTATTCATATATTCATAAAGGATGCACACACCTCCAGAGTGACAGCCCCAAGATAACACATCTGAGATACTTCAGGAGCAGCTAACACTGGGTAAGACAGTGATTCACTTCATAGCCTGCTATAGATCCCCAACCATGTCCCAAGACTCACACTCCACATTCCTAAACACCCTGGACAATATTGCGGTCCAACTTAACACTCTCATACTGGGCAACTTCAACTACCCTCCATTAACTGGGAAAACTACTCATGTACCAATACACTTTCCCAATGTTTTTTTGAATTCATTAATTCAATGCTCTAGACCAGCACGCTCTTACCCCCACTAGAGGCAGCAACATCCTTGACCTGTCCATTACTAACATGGGCGACCGTTGCTCTACACCAATAGTCAACTCCTCCCTGGTTAGATCCGACCACAAACTAATCACCTTGGAAATCCACATCCCTGCCCTCCCCCACACAAAGGTAACCACCATGAAAAACTTCTCCAAAGCTAACTTTGGGCTCCTAAAAACAGAGGTGGCTAACTTTATGGCACTCATGCAAATGGAGAATAGACGCATGATCTCCAAATCATACACCAATGCACTGTACGGATATGTACACAAATGCGTGGATCTTGCCATACCCAATAGAACTAAGATGCTCTCCTCAAAAAAAAAAGGAAGCCAATCTGGTGGTCCCCTGCCATAAACAAACACTACAACAGAAGGAGGAAACTGATGCGGAATAAGGTGGAGTCCCAACACTGGAAAAACTCCCTTATCAGCCTCAACAAAAGGTTGAGATCCCTCATCAAATCCTCTAAAGCTAGGTATGAAAACAGAATTGCAGCAGATAGTAAAGACAACCACAAGGCCTTCTATAGTTATGTAAAGAATCTCCACGACAATACCCAGATTTCGTCTAAACTACTGCACAATGGTACCTCCTATACTGAGCCAACAGATATTGCAAATATACTGGCCAACAGATTCAGTGCTAACTTCACCCCTCTCACCTCCCCCAAGGACCAATCACAATACCAGCAGATTGCCAGGCACCCAGTATTACTGCTGCACAGGTTAAAACAGCACTATCCAAGGCCAAGAATACAGCTTCCATGGGACCTGACAATATTCAAAACTGTGTTCTACATGAACTACAGAGTGAACTGGCACCTCACATGTGTGCCCTGTTCAATCATAGCCTCACCTCAGGCTTTGTCCCTACCGAATGGCACACTGCTACAGTCATCCCTCTCCACAAAGGAGGAGCGACTACAGACCCTGGGAATTATCGCCCAATTAGCCTGATGAGTCTGATATGCAAAAGTATGGAATGCATCATCATGGACCTAATAAACAAGGATATAGGGAATCTCCAAACTCTGGATCCTACACAGTTTGTTTTTGTGAAGAGTAGATCATGCCTGCTCATCTTGGTCGACTTCTTTGAGTCAGTCACCAGAGCTGTGGATGAAGGCAAGGTGATTCATACAGCCTACATGATCTGGCCAAGGCCTTTGATACCATTCCCCACTCAGGAATCATAGAAAAACTCATTAAGCTAGGCATCAACCCCTATATCACTAGGTGGGTTTCAAACTGGTTCACAGATAGAGCCCACAGTGTGAAAGTAGCTGACTCCAAGTCAGACTGATGACCAGTCACGAGTGGAGTCCCACAGGGTTTGGTCCTGGGTCCTCTTCTGTTTGGTATCTACTTCTCTGAAGTCCAGGACAACACGTAGGGACTCTAACTGACAAAGTTTGCAGACGATTGCAAGTTGGGAGCTATTATTAACTCTCCAAGTGATGCTGACATCCTACAGAAAGGCCTCAATGACACCAATGACTGGTGTCAGAACCACGCCTTAAGCTCAATGCCAAAAAATGTGTCGTCACCCCCTTTGGGAAAAACCCGGTTCCCTTGAATTACCACATTGATGGTAGTCCACTGAACACAGAAGGCGTTATAAGAGATCTGGGAACACATGTTGGCAGCAACCTCCCTTTTGTCCACCACATTGCCACTGCGGTCAGAAAGTCCTTCTATGTGACACATCTCATTACTAAGGGTTTTGCATCCAGGAAGAAAGAGGTCATTGTCTCCCTCTACTCTTCCCTCATTAGGCCAGTCATCAAGTACAATGCCCCATTTGGCATGTATCTCACTAGACACCCGCAACAACTGGAGAGGCCGCAAAAATAGCTCACAAAGAGGATCCTAGGCCTTAAACACTTGTCCTATATGGACAGACTCAAAAAAACTCCAGCTATTCTCTATTCTCTGTCTCATATCACCTACTTAGAGGCGATCTCTGCTTGACTTACAAAGCCATGTCTGACCCAGCTCTGTTAGAAATTAATCTAAAGAAATCCCAATCCCTCTCCACCACACGCTCCAGAGACCTCAATCTCATTACCTCAATCAACAGAACATACTGGAGGGACAGGTTTATAACCCAGGGACTGCCCATGCTAGGGAATAGACTTCCCATACATGTCAAGCAGAGCACCTCACTGGCCATCTTCAAGAGAAATCTTGACGAGTGGATGGGATATAGAAAATTCACCCTGGGGATCACTCCAGTGGCTCTACTCAGCAGAGGCACTAGGAACTAAGGTCGGGTGGCACGATGCCAGGGTAATCCTATGGGCTAGGCTTGTAAAGGCTCCAGGGCCATTAGCCTAGTACACACCTATGAATCTATGAACCTAAAATGTATATTATATTTTTGTTGATTTTTGTTTCATGATTTATTAATGTCTCTGTTCATATCTGTATTCTCTCACCTGTATACACCTGTTAATCACTTTTGTAACTTACTGTAAACATTGTTTTCAGGAGCTTTTCTCATTTCTTATCTGTTAAATATGGATTGGTCTATCTGTATGGATACAGGAAAAGTCATGGTGTCAGCTGGTATTTTTTTGGTAACCTGTTGGAAGTTGTTTAGCAGCTAAACAGGTTGGTCTTAGTTTCAGCAGAATTTTTTTTGACAGTAGAGGTGAATCAAATGATAAAGGTCACCAATGGCGCTGGTAAATCTGCTTCACATCCAGGAACCATGTGTATCACAAAGAGTGAGTCACAGGATGAAGTAGTACAAAGCCCACAACAGAGATGCGAGGGGATAGCTGTCCTCAGCATTAAGGTAGAGGACTTCCTTGTTATTTGTGAAATATAAAAAATAAAAATACTTAAACATTAAAATAGTAAACAACAGTAATAAACACTCCAAGACTTCATATGTTAATTCCCTTTCTATGAAGATACTGAAGAAACAAACAAAAACAGACTTAGTAAACAGAATAACTCAGCATTCATTTATGATAGGTGCTTTCATCCACCAACTGGACTTCATCAGATCAACTTTTCAATAACAGCTTTAACTCATGGAAAACTAATACACACATAAAAAGCACAATGGATCATCAATCACGATTAACAGCCTTTTACATAGTGAAGAGTTAGCCTACAATTAAAAGCAGGCCTGATGCAACCCAAGTCATTTTCTACAGTTCAAACTAAAATAAGAAGCAGAAAGAGTACTAATAAAAAGTCCAAATAAACTGCAGCGAAGAGCTAGTAATTAACTCCTAATCCATGTCCAGAGGAGAACAAGGTGTCACAAAACTCCCTTCACTAAAGGATATTTAGAACCAAGGTGACAACAACATCCTTCCAAAAGGAGTGATAAAATGAAAAACTAAAAAGAAGGAAAACAACAAGGAAGTGACATCAGTTCCCTGTGTTTGGGCCAGCTACCTCCTTGCATCTCTGTTGTGGTTCTTACAGTAGAGGCGGAGACCTGGAAGAAGGAGAACAAATGTGACTGGTTAGGAAAGGATGGAGAGAGAGAGAGAACTAGAGAGAGGGGAGAACAAATGCGACTGGTTAGGAAAGGATGGGGAGAGAGAGAGAGAGAAAACTAGAGAGAGGGGGAGAATGAATGTGACTGGTTAGGAAAGGATGGAGAGAGAGAGAGAGATCTAGAGAGAGGGGAAGAATGAATGCGACTGGTTAGGAAAGGATGGAGAGAGAGAGAACTAGAGAGAGGGGGAGAACGAATGTGACTGGTTAGGAAAGGATGGAGAGAGAGAGAAAACTAGAGAGAGGGGGAGAATGAATGTGATTGGTTAGGAAAGGATGGAGAGAGGGAGAGAGAGAACTAAAGAGAGGGGGGAACGAATGCAACTGGTTAGGAAAGGATGGAGAGAGAGAGAGAGAACTAGAGAGAGGGGGAGAACAAATGCAACTGGTTAGGAAAGGATGGAGAGAGAGAGAACTAGAGAGAGGGGGAGAACGAATGCAACTACTTAGGAAAGGATGGAGAGAGGAAGAGAGAGAACTAGAGAGAGGGGGAGAATGAATGCGACTGGTTAGGAAAGGATGGAGTGAGAGAGAGAGAGAACTAGAGAGAGGGGGAGAACAAATGTGACTTGTTAGGAAAGGATGGAGAGAGAGAGAGAGACAACTAGAGAGAGGGGATTGTGATTACTACTAAGAGATAGTACTGTTTTTGTAAAGTAGCAGTTGAACTGGGAACGTATTAAGAGAGTAATGTTAAAATATTAACATTTGCCAAACATAAATATTATACAAATGAGATAGCATATGAAATGCTTATTTTGGCCAGTCAAAGCCAAGTTAAATTAGTTTGAATTATTTCCAGTAACAAAAGTATCCATGAAAAGTAATTTTGTATTAAATGGAAGGATTAAGTGCCTGGTCTTAACCACAGCAGTGTGGATTCAGGTTGCTGCTTTGTATTTAAAACTGCATAAAGAATGCAGCTCAATTGTTGTTATATCCATTTTCCCATTATTATTTTCATGGTACATAGGCTATGTAAAAAATAAATCTTACCTGCTGACTATTGCTGAATAGAAGGGTGTATGATATTTACAGCTGTACCAGGTGCTGTAGTTCAGGCAGACTGGTGAAATCATTAACAGCTACAAGTGTACAGTAAGTATACACTAAATGTGCACAATCTATATTCACGAACAGGCCTACCACATGTATGTGCTGTCTATTCACTCTGAAAGATTATTCTAAAAGTAAACATAGTCTACACTTTGTAATAACCTTTATGAATCCCCCTCGATTTTTAAGGCTGCAAGAAAATCAGTATGAAAATTAAAATTAGGAAGAAGAGGGTGGGAGTTATGCTTGCATTGTCTATTCATTCAGAATAGCATACTCTCTGTGTATGTGTTCATTAATCCGGCCCAATGCCTAATTTTGAATTTGGCCTAAAAAATGTGACATTTACTGATACAAAAAAATGTATGCAAGGAAACTAAAAATTTTGTAGTAACAAAATAGAGTAGACTAAGACAAGGATATGACATAACTACCTGAAAATATAGACAGACAAACACTGTACTAAAGAAAACACAAGCACACATAGAACATTTTTTATTTACTTCCAGTCCATTAAGCTTTTTCCATCTCAAATGACTCAAAGTGGAACTAAAATAAGTAGTGCAGAATGAATAAATACAGGGCGTATATTTTTGTAACACCATATACCTGATAATCCTCCCATTGCTTTGAGGGAAAAAAAAGAAAAGAAATGTTGCAGTTCCCAGAGTTGCTATGATTTATTATCTATGTAGGTCCAAGTTATTTATTACTTGCATTCTTGATGGAGTTGTGCAATATAAGCATGCAGTTACACTGCCTGTTTTTCTGTGTTACAGGAACTATCCATGCAGTATAAATATCAATGCACAAAGGCAGCATAATTATTTATTTTATTATTTATTTGTTTATTTGGCATTTATTAACCAGGATAACCCATCTGAGCAAAAGCCCTTTTTCAGTGGAGACACGGGGAGAATAGCTCCACAGTATAAGTAAGCAAGAAAATTGACAAAATTGAAGATGAATACAGTGAAAATTAACAATAAAACAGTTAAGCAAATGTAGATAAAGCTCCACAGTACAATATAGTAAGAGGCATTATAGCACTGAAGAAAAAACATAGCAAAGAAATATACAATAAAACATCTGAATGAATTTACATAACACATTGGGTTATCTTCAGAGGATAATTGTACAATGTAGAGCAGTTAAATGACTTATGGTAATAGGGAAGGGAGGAATAGAAAGGATAGTGATAGAGAAAGGGGTGGGTTCATGTAGGATGATTACAGAGACAATTAATATAAAGGTATCTGTCTCTTTGAATGACTGCCATGTAGTGCTTGTGTTATGAAGAATGGTCATGTCTAAGGCATATGATAGTGTACAGAGTACAAAATGTCACAATATAGCAACTGGTCAGCTTACTTTACAGATATTAATTCTGGGAATAGTTAATTGAAAGCAAAGGGTTATGGAATTTATATGATGATGTACAGTTATGAAAAGAAATCCTTTGGCCTTGTATTTTCTTACCTCTATGTATTTATTTATTTGTTTATTTTTTAGAATAAAGAAGCAGGTAGAACAGTTGTGGTTGAAGATGGCAGTGCCATCAATGTTGTTTACCTGTAATAAAAAAAGAATATAACTTGCATCAAATAAGCATACTTACATTTCAGAAATAAGCACATGTGAACTTTATTAATATATATAAAAACGGATCCCCTTCAGTCAATCGAACATTTATAAATTTGAACCACATATGGCTGAGACTATATGTTCGAACTTATAAAAGTCTGATCTTACTGAATGGAGATCTCTGTACAGAGCGGAAAGGGAAGATCTCCCATTTCCACAATGTAGTGCGATCTTGGAGTTGGTATATTTAAGTAAGGGGGTGTGGGGGGTGAAGCCCTCCTGTTATAGACATTTAATTTTATGTTTTTTTGTTTTTTGCGGTTTTTCATCAGTTTTTGAACTTTTACAAGTTCGAACATATGGTCTTGGCCATATGTGGTTCGAACTTGTAAAAGTTCGATCGACTGAAGTAGACCCATAAAAACACACTATGCTCTTTAGAAATAACAATAATGGAGATGCATGCTAGTTTGGAAAGTTCAACTCAGGAGCTTTGAAATAATCATCAATTTAGAGGAAGACTGACTGAAATGTTCATTTTGGGAAGAAAATAAGCAAACTCCTAACAGAGAATCAAGACATAGGTTTGGATGCATGAAAACATGTAAAAGAAAACAATCAAAAATCATAATTTTGGGCTCCATAGAACAATATAATTGCACATGAATAGCAAGACAGCAACACGTGACAAAATGTAATTCTATAGGTAAGTGTAATGTAATATGATGGCAGATGGTCGATGGTAGGTCCATAGTGCAATACTCTAATGTTCACAATGCAATATTTAAATGTCTCTCTCTGTGCAGGGATCAGTGCAATGTGTTAACCAAGAACCTATGCAATACTAAAGGCTCATGCAAGTAAGTGTTCACTGTGAAAAGTGTTAAAATGTGTTTCTAATTATGTGTAGTATTAGTCTGTCTACCTGCATGTCTGTGATATAATAGCTAGGTGTTATATGTGTAAATGTCTGTGAAAATAGTCTTTATGTTGTCTTCACATTGAAATCTGGAGACACAGAATTTCATTCAGTTTTTATACTTGTGTGATTTCTGAATGACAATAAAATTTACTTTGACTTTGATTTAAATTTAACTTTATATGGTTTGAACAGTTGGGAATTAAGTGGAATTCTGGTTAGAATTTTTAAGGCCCCTACACAATGAACTATCCAGGAACTCTCCACATCTAACACTAAGTGAAGGAAAACTGTGACAAAAACTTAAAGATATAGTTTAGTTGGGAAACATACACAATCACAGCAAGAAGACAGTTGTCTAATCAAACATATTTATCCAGTGCAGTTGTTTACTGATCTTAAAGGAAACCATGCCCAAAAGCATGCAAATGCTGTGGGAAGAAATAGCCAGGGAATTGTTATGGGAAGAAATAGCCAGGGAATTTTTACTGCTAGGCTTGTATAGGCCCTAGGGCCAATAGCCTAGTACCAACCTATGAACCTATGAAAAGCTGGCAAGAATATATTTTTCAGCATATCTTGAACTTTTCTGCATTGAAAATGTCTCTGTATCAAAGTTAGTGTCTGTTATTTTTTCTAATTCTTATACCCCCGAATGGCTTGAAAGACTGCTGAGATGTGATCTATATCTGGTGTACAGGGCATCCATGGGTCATGCTCTGATGGACCTTTTTCACATTCACAAATCAAACAGCACCAGAACTTCTAAATCTAAGGATTTAAACTTTGTATGTAACTTAAATAGGATGTGTTGGAGGGACAAGTACATGTCTCTGAGAATTCTCATTCTCAGGAATGGGCTTCCCATCCATGTGAAGCAGAACCCTTCCCTAGCTCTATCCAAGTGCAACCTGGACCAGTGGACATGAAATCAGAAATTCACCACTGCTCTGACACTTATATCTCTGATAGACAGAGGCAGCCATTAAATCATGCCCTAACATGCACCCATTAAAATAACCTCTAAGGCACAATAATTAGTGGAATACATTTGGGCTGCATGACAAGGCTTATAAAGGCTCCATTGATCATTATTCTAGTATATGCCTTTGAGCCTATGAACATATGAACTTATGAACAGTCAAAGCCTTTTCCTCCGATGTCATGTCATTCACTGTGGTTTTCTCTCTCATCAGCTTACAACAGGGCTGTGACTGCCTACTTTAGATTGTCAGTATCACTCTGTATTTTTCATTACTTTGTTTCTTTCGATTTTTCTTAGTGGCCATCTCTGTTACAACATTTTATTTATTTTATTTTACATTTGTTTACCGGGAAAGTCTGACTGGGATAAGACCCGTTTTCAGTGGAGGCCTGTTGAGAAAAGCTCCACATACAGAGATTATACAAAATTTATACTAGAAATTATACAAAACTATACAAGAAATTATACAAAAATATATAAGACATACAGTACACCATAAACTACATTTGATGCTGTTATAGCTGACATTTGTTTTATACAATCATCTGATATGATTCCTTATTGTAGTGTAGACATTGTAGTTTCTCAGAGTAAGCTGAGGAAGGGTTTGGATGGGGAAATGGATACAAAAAGAGAAGGTTAGAGATTATCTACACATGAGAGAGAGTATAGATTATGAGGTGGTCAGGGATGAAGAAAAAAGTATGACCAGAACTATTAAAACTAGTTAACCAGGAGTAGTACAGGAACAAAGCCAGGTGTCATTAAAATAATTTCTAAGAATCTTTTTGAATTGGTTGGTATTTGTGTTGGTTCTGATGCTGTGGGGTAGTGAATTCCAACCTGTTGCTACATGATAAGAAATTAGGGAGTCCCCTGCCATATTAATGGATTTGGACACTTGTAGTAGAGATTTCTTTGTTGAGCATAAACTTCGGTTTGTGGTATGAGGCTGGAGAATATTTAGAAGGGCAGGATTGTTTCAGGTTGATATACTAGATTGTGTGCCAGGGTTAACTGGTTATAGGATAGAAGTTGTGGGAGTTCTAACCAAGAGAGTTTTTTTAAGGAGTGACAGTGGTGGATATAATGTGGTCAGTCAGTTGCAAATTTAGCTTTCTTATTGTAGCATGTTTCAGGTTTAATTAAATTTGTCTTTTTAAGGTTGGTAAGATTTAGGGAAGCATACAGAAGTGTTGATAGAAGATGGATTCTAGCAATGGTAACCCTAGAGGAATTAGTTAGATACTTTTTATTTCTGTAAAGCGTACCCATTTTTTGTGAACTTTCTTAATTGTTTGTGGTTTATGTAGGTCAAATCTTAGGTTGTTATTTATTATTGCTCCTAGTAGTTTTGTTTGTGAATCGGTATTAATGTTAGTATTGTTCCTAGCTGTGATGTAGAAGGTGTGGGGGGAGGATCCTGTGGGTTGGGAAATCATGAGTTTTGTTTTATTGGGGTTGAGTATGAGCTGATGGTTAGAGAGCCATAGTTTGGTATCTGAGAATGATTTTTGGGTTATATCATGGAGGTATTGCAGGTTATTAGTAGTGCATATAAGTGTTGTGTCATCTGCATATTGGATAGTTGAAGCCAGTGGGGTATGACTATGGAGGTTGTTTGCAAAAATAGTGAACAGTAGTGGCCGAAGAACTGAGCCTTGAGGTACTCCTAGTGTGATGGGAAGGGAGGGGGATAGGAAATTAAACCATTTTACAGATAGCTAGTGGTCCTGTAGATAGCTTTGGAGCCATTAAAGTACAGAGAGGCTGAGATTCAGTTTGGAGAGTGTATTTAATAGTTTGAGGTGGGAGACCATATCAAAGGCCTTGGACATGCCTATAAAGACTTCAGAGACTATTTTACCATTGTTTCTGATTTGGCTGATGATATTGGTGAAACTGAGGAGTGCAATTGTGATACTATGATGGGGCCTAAAACCATGTTGACATGTTGCTAGAAGGTTGTTGAAGGTAAGATAATGACTCAGTTGGGAGTGGATACATCTTTTGAGGAGTTTAGATAGTGGAGAGAGAATGGTGATTGGTGTGTAGTTGGACCGCTCTGTGGAATTTCCACCTTGTGTAAGGGGAAAATGTGTGCGATTTTTCATATTGCTGGGGCATGTTCATCTGCTATAGTCCTGTTAATAAGGATTGACACTGGATTTTGTTCTGATCACTGCCTCTCCCTAAAACAACTAGGATGGTTAGAACTCCCTAACCTACTAAAATACAATCAACTTCTCCTGACCTATCAGCTGCTATACAAACCAAATAAAATACCTGCTCTTTCTGGTCTGCTCACCTTTCATAATACTGCGCGTCAACTAAGATCTTCCAATACCACCCTACTGATTGTTACCAATTGCTTACATAGCTCAGGCCGATCTCTTTATTCCTATGCAGTTGCTAAGGCCTGGAACTCTCTACCCTCCTGACATTAGATGTCTAAATAGTAAACATACTTTCAAATCCCTACTAAAAGATCTCCTATTCAAAACTTGGACATGTTCCTGTATAGAACCAGACTAATTTCAACTGTTCCTGACTTTCAACATCCCTAGATCACAGGTGTACTTATGTAGTTTCATTTAGTCAATAGTACTGTGAACCAGATGTTTAGGCCACCTTTATAGTTATGATTTCTAGTTTATGACCCTGTTTGTCTATGGAAACTTCTTTTTGAATTTAAGCTCAAGCAATTCTATATTGGTTGTATAATATATTGTTTAATTGTTTCTCAATGTTCTAACCACTATATGCTGCATCAATTGTAAAACTCTGATTTTTACTCTTTTTATATGTTCTATGCCCTTTGTACAAAATAGCTATGTTTATATACATTTTTAAATTATTTTTATTATTTTTTTTATATTTTTTACTATGTATTTGGAGCTTTTCTTCCCGGGCCTCCACTGAAAACGGTCACGTTGTATCCAGTCAGACTAACCCGGTAAACAAATGGAAAATTAATAAATAATAAATAAATAAATAAATAAATAAGATATGGCTTCAGCTGCTAGTTTTAAGTATTCTGCTGGTAACTTGTCAGATGCTATTGAAGAGGGTTTGAGTTTTTTGAGTAGTTTCTTAATGGTAACTGTGGGAACAGGCTGAAAGGAGAAGGAGTTGTAGTTAATACTGAGAGGTTTTGAGGCAAGTGATGGTTCTGTGGAATTACTTTTAATTCAGTGAATTATTTATTGAATTCTTCTGTAATGGTGGAAGGAGAGTGTGGTAAGTTAGGGGGAGAGATAGTAGAATGTTCTGGGTGGAGATTGGCATTTATGGTATTCCAAAATTTTGGGGAGTTATGCTGGTGTTATGTTAAAGGTTATAGTAGAAGTTATTTTTACGTAGGTTGAATTGGTGTTTATCCTTGTTTCTATTTTGCTGGAATGCAATACAGTTGATTTGGGTTTTACAGGTGAGCCATGTTTGCCAAGCTTTATCTTTTTTTCCTGAGGAGCATTCTGGTGTTGTTAGTTAGCCATGGTGTGTATGTGGCCTTAATATGAATTAACCTTCGGGGCCAATTTATTTTGAATTTCCAGGAAGGTACTGTTGAAATAATTTACTGCAGCATCAAGGGGCAGGTTTTAAGGTTTTTAGTAGAGACCAGTTACATTTTAGGTTCTTGATTAGGTCTTCTGGGTTAATTTTTTTTTTTTTTTACTGTGGATTTGGTGAAAGGTGGTGAGCTAGACAGTGCTGATGTTTGTTCTTGATATACAGGTTGGCATATGGTCACTAAAGCTGTCGGGTAAGCAGCCACTGATTTGGTAATTCTGAGGTTTTTCGTTAGTGTCCTATCCAGTATAGTTTGACGTTTGGAGTTTTTATCTCTCCGTGCAGGAGCTTGAATGAGTTGTGTGAAGCCATAGAGGTTAATGTGATCGCTAGGGTTGTGTGAATTACAAGTTGTCCAGTCTATATTAAAGTCACCCATAATGATAGTTTCGTGGGCTATGGAATATGATATAGACTGAATGATGTGGTCTGTAGTAGAGATGCTATTTTTGGGTGGCACACAGGTAGCTATAATGGATATGAATTTGTTTTGGTTAAGTTGAAATTTAGTAGGTAGGATTTATATGTTTTCGAGGTTATCTATGTTTAGGCTTTGTGATAAAAGTGTGAGACTGCCCTTAAATAATATGGCTACCCCTCCACCTCTGTTTACCTTCCTGTATGCTCTAATAATGCTGTAACCAGGTTGTGTAATTTCATTGTCAGTAATACTTGCTTTTAACCAAGTTTCTGTTAAAACAGCAATATCAGGGTTATAAGGGGATAGGGTGGTGTGTTATTCTTGAACTTTGTTGACCATGCTATGCAGGTTTAGATGTAGGATTAGTATTTCAGAGCCTTTTCATGATAGATTGGTTATATCTTGTATTTGAGGGGATGGTAAGGAGGTATTCTGGGGGCCTGGGTTTGGGTGAATGTCTCCATTTATAATAAGTTTGGTAGCTATGGTGGCTAGTATCTAGATCAATGCTGATATATGCTTATGAAACTTAAAAGGGGTATTTTTTGAGTTTGGTTTAATATGGTATAGACTGTATGAGGTGTGATGGAGTTCTGTTATATTTAAGATGGATGGAGATATTAAGATGGAGAAGTCAGTTAGTTGTGGAGAAAAGGTAAATGTAGTTTTGTGAAATGTGTGAGGGTAGTCTATTTGTGAATGATATTTTGTTAAGTGAGCAGCAGTTGTTAGCAGAGCTAGTAATATACAGTGTATTAATAGCATTTTGTAATGGTTAAAGGGTAGGGATTGGTGATAGGTTAATGGGTTAATACATGTGTGGTAATGGATTAGTGTTAAGGTTAGTGTGGAAATGTGAGCTATTGTGTAATTGGAATATATATAGGTGGTGATTGGTAGATAATTGTGAGTGGGAGTGGTTAGGTTTGAAAAAATTCAAGTGATCTGGGGGCGGGAGGGAACGGGACCACGGTAGAGGAACAGAGTGAAGTCCGAGCATAGAGAGGGTGGAACGGAGTGGGTAGAGCCAAGTTCTATGACTGCACAGCGAGGAACAATCAGTCACTTAGACTACCAGGTACTGTGGAAAGCATCTGTGCAGCTGACAATTTTGTAGAGTAGGAATTCATACATAAATAGAAACCTTATGCCAGGAGTGAGTATGGAGTGGGAGAAATATGAGCAAGTGTATTGGCGAAGGAGAAGACCGAGTGAAGCAATGATTCCAAACTGCAGGTATTGAGTTTAGTGAGATCTTTGGTGGGGTGGGGGTTACCAGTAGTGTGGACTCCCTGAATGCATTCTAATAAAATGTACAATTATCGAAGGGTTAAAGTATGAACATGCATCACAGTGTTGCCTTTACTTTAAGTAAACCAGCCACAGACTTTTGCAGATGCAGCTTGCTGGTAGAGAACTGCTATAGGAATGCCTCACAGTGTTTGTTTTAGTGGAGAACTGTAAATGGAAAAGAAAAAAAGATTAGGAAAAGCTGACAAGGGAGGTACTAAGGAGGTAGGAATGTCTTTATTTTTAATTTATTTATAACATTTTAAGGGCTACTTGAATGGCAGGCTTGAAAATGTATCTGAGTTAACTGTTGTTGTTTTAACTCTAGTTCAGTGTTCAAGTGTGAGAAATATTTTCCCTGTGATTAATAGGTGTTACTTGGGCTGAGCTGGTTTGTGATGCATTTACCATTTTTAATACTGTAGCTAGAATTAGAGTCTTTGATGTTAATCTTCCTTCTCCAACTAAATGACTTGTCTCAAAAAACACTGTATGCAAAGCACAATGCTGTAACAAAACTCCAGAAGCAAAATGTAATTCTACAGAAAACAGTGCAGAAAAAATGCAAAATCAAATACTGAAAGGAATTCAGAAGAGTAAGATGGAAATATTTTCTTCCTTTGTGGCACTCAGAGTTTGATTAAAGAGAAAGACAACCAATTTGTAATAAAGAAAAAAAATACTAAGCGTGAGTTGTATTTTCTTGTTCATTTATATCTGGAAAGTAAACGTGATCACCTTGCTTTTGTCTGAGGCCAGGCTAGACTATTTATCTGAGGTGCGATGCTAGCAATCTGTGACTGATGAAACACATTTAAATGCCAGTGTTCAAGAGTCATTGTTCTCTTGATGGCTCTGTAGTTGAAATGTAACAGATGATGAGATAAAATGAAAGAAATACAAACAGAAATAAATTCAGACATAAAACAAATGGAATAATTTATTAAATGAATCTCTTTCTGCATGTTACATGCTTAGTGTTGGATTACAGGGAAGGAAAATATATGTATGTATTTATTTAATTAATTATTTTATTTATTTAGTTATTTTATTTATTTATTTATTTCCAGTTTGATTACTGAGAAAGTCCACTGGGCCCAAAGAGCCCGTTTTCAGTGGAGGCCTGGGGAGAAAAGCTTCATGAAACAGATTGCAGTAAAGTTAGCAGTCCAATAAAAATAAAAAGTACAAGTACAAATACATATCAAATAATACAAAACGTGAGCAATATTGCCCATAGTGGAAAAATATTGTGCAGATACATTTTAACAAATTCACACAGTTAAAGTCAAAAGTCAAAAGCTCTTTACAGAGTGTGAGAGATCATATGGGAATTAGCTACAGAAGGTTATAGCCAGCTATAAGGTGCTTAGGAACTCAGGAGGATACCCTCCCAGGGGCTTTTGTTAAAGAGTTCTAGGTAGGGAGAATGCAGTTACATTTCCATTTGGATGAGAGGTAGGTGTCAAGCTGAGTTTTGAGGTTGTTTGTGTTTGACATTGTCCTTAGTGTGGAAGGGAGAGAGTTCCATTTCTTACCTAAGGAGAAGGAGAGGAGAAGTTGTCCAGCAGGACGTTTAGTTTTGTAGACAGTAATTACGTTTTGGTGTTCAGATTTGAGAGTTCTATTTTGGGGTGCATGGAGGAAGGATGTTAGAGCAGGGTGTTTTGTTAAGAAAAAAAAAGACTTTTGGCTGGAGTTCTGCATTATGCAAAATTAGAAAAAGTAAGATAAATCAGGAAGAATACATGTTAAAATACTGTTGACTGACTGATGAGTTCTGGACATGGAACCACCAGTCTGTATGTTGACTAAACCTATGCCACTTTGATAGATGCTAAAGCTGGTATATGTGCAACATAGGTCTAGCAAAAATAAAAGTTTCAACAACATAAGTACTGTATGTTCCATTATAGTGTTTTAACTGCATCCAAATCATGAAAATCAAGCATAGCTGTATCATACCCATTCTGGGTCAAAGTAGACCACCATGATTGTTTTTAGCTAGAGATGCTAATTTAGACTCATAGTTACTCTTAGAGCAGTTAAACAGATATCTGGTTTGCTTGTTCAAGCTGTGGGGGTATCCTTCTTCTGTTGAGTTAGTTCTATCCTGTTCTTAGATATCGGTTTCTTTCTTTCTTTTGTTGTATAACTTATTTATACTTACAGTCCTCCATGGTGGCTTTTTCTTTCAGGAAGACCTAGTTTTGTTCCTGTTAGCTACTAATGAGTCAATGCATTTGTTTAAGATGATATAAAGGCCAATTGTGTATTCCTAAGCATGGGAGACATTGTTGTCTATGTTGGCAGGGACTTCAAAACTTTTTATACCATCACTTAGTAGGCCAATAGTCTGCTTTGGATACATTTTTCATTTTTTTTTTTTACTCCTGTGGTGGTGTCAGGTTTGATATTTACTTCAAACAAGACAGATTTGTGGTCTGATCTTACTAGGGAGGCCATCACACAGGGGATGGTACAGTGACCTCCCATGTTGGTGACCATCAAGTCCAAGACATTTAAGCCCCTTGTGGGAGTCTGAAACAACTGTTCCAGTACATTTGAATGAACAAAGTCCAGGAACCTCATAGTGATCATGTTTGTGCTCATATAGGTCTCCTGGTTGATGGAGGGATAATTTAAATTTTCCATGACCAGGGTGCTTGGCTATATTTTTAGTGACTCTAGCAAGTCCAGGTAGACAGTGTGATTCTCCTGTAGCTAGTGATGATGTGGAATGGTGTTTTTCCTATGGTTAATTGGACTTGGAGTAGCTAAAGAGAGTAGTACTGTATCATCACTCTTGAGGTGTATTTGGATTAGATGAAGATGGATACACCTCCATCTTTGCTTCTTTCATGCTGTTTTTGGTTCTGAATGTATGAAATTCATTGTAGCCTTGTATAGCCAGGGTACACTCAGTGGCCTTGAACCAAGTCTCTGTGGCTGCAGAAATATCTGCATCTTCCAAGGCAAGGAGTGCTTCCAGGGAATGGAGTTTACTGTTTAGGTTCCTAGCATTAAGCAACATGACCTTAAGTTTGTCTTTGGTGGATTTCTTTACATCAGAAGTTTTGTTGTTTGGACATTGCCTAAAAAGGCACTATGAGGGAGGCAAACATCTTTGCCAGTAATCTAAAGCCTTGAGGAGACAGGTGAAGGCCATTTCTGGCAAAGCAGTGTGGACTGTCGACCATGTCTTCCCATGCAGACAGATACTGGATCACCCTGGAGTGACACCAGAAGCTAAGCCAATTATTGATGTATCAATCTTTCACATCTGAATGTATGTGCCACATCTTAGTCTACCATATTACTTTCTGCAAACTGTAACATTTTAATGGCCTACAAATTAGTTATGAACATTTGGCTAAAATGTATAAAATAGTTATCGGATGATTGTAAATGGACATTTATCTATTAAATTTATTTTGCCATAGGCAGCTGCTGTAAGCCCTTCCCACATTCTTATATATATATATATATATATATATATATATATATATATATATATATAAAATATCATCTCCAAGGTTAGCATTTCTGAGAAGAAAGCCACATATTTGGTTATTTTTCCTTAAAAATTATTGCATTTACCTTTCTTTGACAAATTTGGAGGAAAAATAATTTATAATATTTTGAAATAAGATATACAAATATGTGTGATTCAAGCATTTACATTTTACTGGAATGGGCAACTCATGGTTCAATCCAAATAAAAAAAAATGTCTTTGTATATCAGGTGGATTGCATTAGTATTTGCTTTGACAGATATGTTTCATAGCATCGTCATTCCATTTGACATACTGAATTTAATGACCCATCATTTTAAAAAGCACTCATAAGGAAATGCTGCTTTCCTATAAATTACATTTTTATTGCAGATCCCATCAGATCAACGTGTGCTGAATTCAGATGTGCCACAAAGAACAGGTAAGGACTTTTCCAGCACTTAAACTTTTTATTGTACAACTCATAGCAAATAGTTTTCTAGCTAATCTGTTTTTGACATCAGATGATAAATGTGATATTCCTTCCTCAAAAGAAAACATAATGAGCACTCTGAAGAATGAGTTTTAATAATTGTTATAGCAATGACAAATTGCTATTGGAAACTATTAATATGCTTAAGAAAACATTTTTGTGGAAGGTGTGAACCATAACATCACAAAATAATTTACAGCAAATGAGATGAGTAATTTCAAGTATTTACATTTTATTTGCATTTCTTTAGTGTCCTGTAGTACATTGCCACTGTTAAAAATTGGTTAGAGTTACTCAATAATAACTTTTGTCTCCTATGTTCTAGCTTCATGGCTCCTTTCCATATAGAGTCTATGACTATCTCCTCTCTTTTCTGAGGCTTTTTATCCATCTAGATTTGTTGACTGAAGGAAACTGGTAAGATGGGGTGGGACACAACTATTGATCCCTGAACAGGATCATAGGAAGTTACTAGGCTAATTGCCCAAGGGTCCTTACAAGCCTAGCCAATTTTTACCCTTGTTACTATGATCAGTACCTATTGCTCCTATCCAAGAGGGGCACAGGTGGAATCCCTGAGGTGAATTTATGATTACCTATCCAATTGTTCAGATTGTGTTTGAAGAGGGCCAATGAGGTGCTCTGTTTGATGTGAAGTGTGAGTCTATTCCAAAGTTGTGGTAACCTCTGGGACACAAACCTGTCACTCCAGCAGGTTCTATTGTTGTCACATACCAGGTTTGGGTCTTTAGAGTGAGTAACCTGTGTGCCATTAGACTTGCAGATGTGCAGCATTTCCAATAAAGCAGGGTCAGAGATCACCTTATATGCAAGGGAGATATAGTCTCTGAGTAGTCTGTATGAAACAGAAAAAAGTGACAGTGATTTCAAGTGATCCACATAAAATAGCTGCTGAAGATCTTGAATTTTCTTTGTGAGGAACCTTTGTGGCCTCTTCAGTCGCTACAGGTGCTTTGAAAGGTACATGCCAAAAGGGATGCTGTATTCAATTACTGGCCTAATGACTGAAGAGTACAGGAAGGTGATAACTTCACTTTTTCTCAAGGCAATGCCCTTACTTATAAGGTGAGCCATATAAAATGCCCCTCTTACCACTCTGGAGACATGGTGAGCAAAGGCAAGGTTGCTCTCAACCTGAGTGCCCAGATTTCTCACCACGAGTACATGCTTAGGGTATTGCCATTGATGTGGCAGTTTGCAGGAACATCACTTTTGCCGAAATAGATGATAATACATTTTTTTGCAATGAGTTTGAGGCCATGACTTTGGCACCAATCATTTGTTTGCGTAAGACCTTCTTGAAGGATGCTAACATCGTTTGGAGATTCTATTACTTCACCCAGTTTGCAGTCATCAGCAAACATTGTCAGCCACAGTTCCTTGGTTTTAACTTGTACTTTGGGGAAATAGATTCCAAACAGCAGAGGTCCTAGGACTGAACCTTGTGGAACACCACTGGTAACGGGTCTGCTATTGGAGGTGGATTCCCCTATTTTGACTGTATGGGTTCTATCAGAGAGCCAGTTTCCAAGCCACCTTATAAGGGTTGATGTCTAGCTGGGAGAGTTTGTCAATGATACCTGAGTGAGGGATAGTGTCAAATGCCTTGTCCAGGTCTAGGTAGGCTGTATGCACAGATTTCCTCTCATCCAGGGCCCTTGTGACTGTCTCAAAGAAGTTCACCAGGTTTAACAAGCATGATTTGCCCTTGACAAATCCAAAGTGGATAGGATCTATTGTTTGGAGATTACATATATCTTTTTTTGATAAGGTCCGTCATGATTCTTTCCATGGCCTTGCAGATAAGGCTAGTCAGGCTAATAGGTCTGTAGTTCTCGGAGTCAGTAGAAGCACCACCTTTGTGCAGGGGTATAATAGTGGCTGTTTTCCAATCAGCCGGGATGAAGTCATTGCTTAGACTGTAATTGAAAAGATTAGCCAATGGTGATGATAATTCTTGTTTGAGCCCATGTAGGACATAGCCTGGCATGCTATCAGGTCCCATTGATGCTGTGTTTTTGGCCTTAGAGAGGGCGTTTATGACCTGCTCTTTAGAGAAATACAAGGTAGGGGACAGGTGGTAGGGATGTCATGAAGTACGTGTGGCCGGAATGGGGGAGTGAAGTTTTCATTGAATCTGTTGGCTAGCAGGTTAGCTATGTTCACATGCTCAGTGTATGTGTTACCATTAACTACCAGTTTGGTACAAATCTGAGCCTTACATTTTAGGTTATGGATGTAGCTACAGAACGCCTTATGACTGTGCTTGGTTGAGGAAGCTAACTTGGACTTGTAGTTTACTTTGGAGGACTTCACAGGAAGTTTTATTTTATTATTTAAGCTGAGGAGGGAGTGTCTCTCCAGTTTAGAGCCTGCTCCTTATTACTCTTGGACAGAAGTTTCTTCCTTTTATTGTAAAGCCTATTCATAGGATCATAGGTTCATAGGTGTTTACTGGGCTAAGAACCACAAGGGCATTTTTAAGCCTAGCTATGCAATTCAAATATATGATAAATTCTGATACCCTTGATAAGTGTAAGCAGGGGTTTGGGAGATGAACCATTAACAGGTTACCTGTGTCCATTAGAGACATAGGTACCAAACCAGGGATGAATTTCCAGTTTCCCACTTATCCAAGTTGTACTTGAATTTGGTTAGGGAAGAACTCTGCTTCACATGGATGGGGAGCCTGTTCCATAGAAGTGGTAGTTCAGCAGGACCTATTTATATGACAGTCAAGGTTTAAGTCTTTAGAATGGGTAATTCTGGTGCTGTTTGTTTTGTGGATATGCAGGGGGTCCATCAGAGTGGGGTCTGACAATGCCCTGTATGCCAGGCATAGATCTCCCCTCAAAAGCCTGTAAGAGACAGAATACACGGATAGGGCCTTGAGGAGGTCTGCACAGGACATTTTACTTATGCCCTGTATTCTTTTAGTGAGGACCCTCTCTGGACATTCCAATTGTTGGATATGCCTTTTTAAGTACATACCAATGGATACATTGTACTCAATGATAGGTCTGATGAATGCCGAATACAGTGGAACAATGACTTCCTTGGACTTAGATGCCATACCTTTGTTTTTAAGTTGAGCAATATGGAATGATTTCCTCACCACTGTGGACACATGCTGGTCAAAGGCTAGATTACTACCTATATGTGTCCCTAAGTCCCTGAACTACTGGGTCAACTCTAAGGGGTCTGTTGTCAATATGATAGTTACCAGGGATGGATGACTTCCCAAAGGATACTATTGTGCATGTCTTGGCATTTAGTTTTAGTCCATGGCTTCGACACCAGTTGTTTGTCTGTGTAACCCTTCCTGGAGAACATTTGTGTAAGTGTGAGATTCAGGGACAGCTCCTAATTTGCAATCATCTGCGAATTTAGTCATCCAGAGGCCACTGACATTGGTCTTGACTTCTGAGAACTAAATGACAAAAAGGAGCTGTCCAAGCACTGATTCCTGAGGGACTCCGCTTGTGAATGGCCTCTTTGTAGAGGTGGACTCTCCAATTCTAAATTCCTGGGTCCTGTCTGTGAGCCAGTTGGCTATCCACTGGCTGACATACAGGTTTGTACCTAATGTCTTGAGTTTGTCAGCAATGCCTGAGTGGGGTATTGTGTCAGATGCCTTGACCAGGTCATGGTAGGCAGTGTGAAGACATTTTCCCTCATTAATTCCTTTGGTCACCTTCTCAAAGAAGTCCACCAGGTTGAGTAGGCATGATCTGCCCTTGATTAAACCAAACTGGGTTGGGTCCAGTGTCTGGAGGTTTACTATATCTCTGTTGATCATCTCCATGATAATTCTTTCCATGGCTTTACATATAAGACTAGTGAGACTTATGGGTCTGTAGTTTCCAGGGTCTGTAGATGGCCCACCTTTGTGCAGAGGGATGACTGTTGCCTTTCTCCATTCATGAGGCATGAAAGTTATTTGGAGGCTACAGTTAAATAGTAATTCCAGAGGCCTTGAAAGGTCATGTTTCATGCTACTTAGAAGGCATCCTGGGATATTGTCTGGGCCCATTGATGCAGTATTCTTGGTCTTAGAGAGAGTATTAAGGACCTGTTCCCTAGTGATAGTAGGATATTTCCAAGGGAAGTCTGAGGGGGAGAGAGGGGTAAAGCTGGAGCTGAATTTATCATCCAGGAGGTTTGCTATGTCTTCTGGCTCAGTATATGTGACTCCATTTAGAATGAGCTCTGCACACAATTGTGTATTGCCTTTGACGTTGCGGACATGCTTTGTGGTTGTCCTTGGCTTGGGAGGCCAAGCTTAACTCATATTTGGCTTTGGTAATCTTTATTTGTCCTCTGAGTTCTTTGTTTAGTTTGATGAGAGTGGTTTTATCCTGCTTGGTGTTGCACCTCCTAATTTTTGCTATGATTTTCTTCCTCCTGTTATATAGCCTATTAATTTTGTGATTCTACTAGGGTGGCTTGTTTTTTCAGTTAGTTCTGTACTTCTTCCTGGTGGGTAGAGCTGCCTCTATGTAGCTATTAACATACCTGTACAGAGTTTCTGTGAACAGTTCTGCATAGTCAGCAGTGTTCTCAGGATTTATATGGGTTTGAAAGTTTGCCAGGTTTTTACTTAATAGGAGGAGATTGGCCTTAGAATAGTTCCTGACTATTCCAGGTTTAGCTGGGGGTCCAGGTTTTATTTTTACTTCAAATGAGACCATTTTGTGGTCTGACCTTACAAGGAAAGGCATTTCAGTTGGGGGTGTGCAGCACTCTCCCATATTAGTGAGGACCAGATCTAGTATGGTGGCACCTCTGGTTGTTGTATTGACTATCTAGTCCAGGGAGTTTGTGTTTACAAACTCCCGGAATCTCGGTGTATGTACGTTTGGTGTTGTGTAAGATTCCCAGTTAATACTGGGGGAATTAAAGACACCCATGAGTATGGTATTGGGTTGGATGCTTAATGTTTCTAATAAATTTAAATACATAGTACGGGTTTCCTGGATCATAGAGGGGGACTTATAGCTTGCAAGGAAGTGGTATTGGATTTTGCCTATGGTGATTTGAACATGGAGTAACTCAAGTGCATTGTTCTGTTTGACCAGCATTGAAGTATATTTATCTTTGATGTAAATAGAGACACCTCCACTATTAATCCCTGCCTGTAAAGTAGCTGGCATAAATGTGTAGAAGGCATTATAACCTAGCACTGTTGGTGTGCTGTCTGTGGCTTTAAACCATGTCTCAGTGACTGCACAGATATCAGCATTCTTTCAGGTAATGAGAGCTTCTAGGGAGTGGAGTTTTTTGTTTAGACTCCTAGCATTGAGCAGTAATACCTTTAGATTTTCTTGGTTTTGATATGCTATGTCAGAAGTACATTCAGTTTGGCATTGCCTAAAAAAGGCACTATGGGGGAAGACAGTAATTTAGCTAACATTCGAAAGTCTAGAGGGGAGAGGTGCAGACCATCCCTGGCAAAGCATGGTCTATTGACCATCTCCTTCCATGCTGATAAATATTGCACCCCCTTAGAATGACACCAGAAGCTAAGCCAATTATTAAAGTCAATCAACTTTTGTTCATGTTGTGGCATCATCCTTGGAGAAGGTAAAATGCTGCTCATGGCTAGGCTCATAGCAGCCTGAGACGCATATTCTGAGAGCTCCATGATGTTTCTGTTCATATAGTCTGTTAATGGTGGTTGTCCACCAGGCAGGTTTGCTTTTCCTTGAAGAGCTTGTTTTGATCCTAACAGGTACTGCCTTGTCAATGCAGTTATACAGGTGCTTGTATAGGACACTGATGCAGAGCTCAGCATAGTTACTGGTTCCATCTGAGCAGAGAGGTGCAATGAAGCTATTTATACCATCCTGTAAGAAGTTATAATCTACTTTGGAGAAATTATTTAGATTAGTTGCTGCTAGGGGATGGTCAAGTGTGATAGTTACCTCAAATAAGACTGAGATGTGGTCAGATCTCACCAGGGATGAACTCACAGTGGGGGAGCTACAGTGGTCTCCCATATTTGTAAGCACCATGTCCAGGATGCTGGCGCCCCTACATGGAATTAAACCCTTATGCAGAGCTCTGATGCAGTATTTTCTACTTTCACTGGTTATACACACTAAGGCATCACATATGACATGAGTAATGCCTTGCATGCCTTTTAATATGAGCTAATATGTCTTTGCATGTATTGTATGCATCTGTACACATCAGGTTTATGAATGTTCACCCCACACTAGACAACGTCCATATTGATCCAGGAGATTCTCCTCATTTTAGAGCAGAAACCATGACTCTAGCTTTGTCGCATTCTCCTAACATCTGTAATTACAAGTGACTACCTTGTGTCTAAAAGGCAATGTCACTTTTCATGCATTGAAAATTGCTGCTTTTGTGACCATGATCCAACAGGCACTGTAGCATATTGCAGTGATGCTGAACTGCAGAACTTTCTGTGCTTCTGTACTGAATTACAACAATAATGCATTCCTGTCAGATTTCTTGACTCACATACATTTTTATAAATCATTTTTATATATCATTGTTTGTTAAGCCAAAACCGTAGAAGTGCTTGTAAATAAAGGATGCTAGTTATTCTGCATTTATTCTGTTATTGCACTTGTTTCTCAGTTTGTTACTTTTAAAATCTGTAACTGTTGCAAATTGTTTGTGTAGGCTGTGATAGCCGATTTATAGCATTTATAAGTGTTTACTGTATCTGTTTCTGCTTGTTTTCTGAAAAAAAAAAACAAAAAAAAAAAAAAAAAAAATATCTCTTGTTTTCCCGCCTTACTGAGCTAGAATAGTCCAGTTTCAGAGCTTGCTGATCCCTGGACTTTGTTTGCAGTTCCTGTTACTGATTCTTTACCTAATTTGGAAGAGAGGAAGTTCCCTTGCTTACCAGTGGGAGTGGGAAGCATTGAGCTGCCTGTTGGTCCAGTTTTGTGAGGTTTCAGCCAGCAACTTGTAGTTTATTGGTCGTTTTGGGCCAGTTCCTAGCTTCTTTCAGCCCCCTGATATAAAAAACGCTAAACGTGCGTTTGCGCGATTTAGCGCGATTTAGCGCGATTTAGCATGGAGCTGCTACTGTTGCACACTAGGGCAGTGCCAGTTAAGCAGATTTAAACTATTAGGGCTACCTAAATTCCACTCTTCAAATTTTCCCTTAAAACTACCTTCCTCGAACTATACTACTGATCTAATCAGCATATCCTATAACTAAATAGATCATCTCTACCTGACTCTAAGTAGCCTATTCTGTATCTGTCAAACTTAGCACTTGCTCCTACAGTACTTATCACCGAGATACAGCACTCTTGTTATAGATAGTACCCCAAAAAGGCGAACCCCATTTCTCGGACACCCACATCCCCCGGAATCTCTTATTAAAGTTTTTTGTCTATTCCTTCTAGCATGTCGAGCGATCAGTTGCTAGTAACCTCTCCTGCTCAGCTGGTGAACCTGGGAATATTGAGGCAATGTTACAATTGCCTCATGCACACAGACAACCCTCTCCTCCTCCCACAAAACACAAATACATGCGAGAGATGCAACTATACGGCCAAACTGGAGGCTGAGCTCTCTCAACTTAGAACTGGCAAGACCAGACGGGAGGAGAAGGTTACCACACACACTATAGACCCAGTCTCACAGAGTACCATCACAACCTCAAATCATACACATAAACACACAAAGACATACTCGGAGGCTCTGATCAGAAATCTACCGAAACAGCAGAGGCCACCAAAGCAGACACCCAAACAACCACCACCTCAGAACACAACACCTGCAACACATAGACCTCACAGTCAGGGTGTCAAACAGTCACAGCCCTTAAGGCCAAACACAATGCCAGACACACTAGTCATTGGTGACTCCATAGTCAGACACACTGATGTCCCGCTCACCAGACTGAGTAAGGAGAGAGTTTACAGTAAGCTGCCTGTCGGGTGCTAGAATCCGCCACATAACGCAAGCACTCAGGTCTCTCAACAGCAGGTACAAATACGACTCAGTCATTGTCCACGCTGGTGTAAACGACCTGAGACGTACCTCCTTGGACTACATGAAAAGAGACATTGAGGAGCTCTCTGATTATGTAGCCCAGGCAGGTATGACCCTGACCTTGAGCAGTATCCTACCTTCACCAAGAATGATGCCACAATACAGAGATAAGATGATCAGCTTTAACAATTGGCTTAAACTCTGGTGTCATTCAAAGGGGATCCAATGTCTGTCTGCTTGGAATGACATGCTGGACAAGCCACGCTGCTTCGCAAGGGACGGCTTACACCTGTCACCCCTGGGATTCCGGATATTGGCAAAGGCTCTTGCCACCCCCATAGTGCCTTTTTTAGGCAAGGCTCAAATTCTAAACCTACCACCCTAGAACACAAAAAAGGAAAAAAACTAAGGGTAATGCTGCTCAATGCCAGAAGTCTAAATCTCAAAATGCACGCACTCGAGGCCCTTCTCAGTATGGAGAACATCGATGTCTGTGCTGTGACAGATAAGTGGTTCAAGGCTCCTGAGAGCACCCCAGCACTAACAGGTTTTACCTCATACCATGCGTTCCGGCCCCAAAATCCGGACAATACCAAGAAAGGAGGGGGGGTATCCATATTCATCAAGGACACCCACACCTCAAGATTGGTGGCAACGCACGATGCATCGGAGACCATCCAGGTGCAATTAACCATAGGCAAGACTGCTCTGCAAATTGTAGCATGTTACAGGCCACCCTCACAAACTCAGGAACCTCACATGGCTTTCCTGAAAACACTGGAGGGGATAAATGTATCTCCAAACACCATCATACTAGGTGACTTCAATTACCCTAATATAGACTGGGAACACTACTCAAGCCCAAACACCTTAGCCCAAAAGTTCCTGGAATTCATAAACTCAAATGCCATGGAACAACTAGTCACCATCCCCACAAGAGGAGAAAACATACTTGATCTCATCATCACGAACATGGGAGCACAGTGTTCAACACCGAAGTATACCCCTCACTGGTGAGATCAGATCACAAACTAATCTTGCTGGAGGTCCTCATCCCACCCCACCTGAAATAAAAAGACCACAGTAAAAACTTCTCGAAGCCGACTTCACACTTCTAAAGACTAGTGTGGTCTCCTTTAAGGCCCCCGAGCCAGCGGAAAACAGTACTCAAGCCGCTGAATCACTTACAAATGCCTTCTACCAGCACCTGCAGGACTGCATGGATAAGGCAATCCCAAGCAAAACAAAGACTCTTTGTACCAAGGGCAAGCGTCCAGTCTGGTGGACCCCAGCCATAAACAAACTCTACAACAAAAGGAGGAAGCTACTACAAGATAGAGCAAAATCCTTAAAAGGTAAGACACCTTTGATCACTTTAAGTAAAAAGCTAAGAGCTCTCATAAAATCATCCAAAGCAAATTTTGAGAGAAAAATAGCTAAAGACTCAAAAGACAATCATAAGGCCTTCTTTAGCTATGTTAGAAACCTGGGAGGAAACTCCCAGATATGCTCAGAACTAGTTCAAAATGATGTGAAGATTACTGATCCTACAGACATTGCCAACATACTGGCTGACAGGTTCAGTGCAAACTTCTCCCCCCCCTCCCACCCAAAAGGAGAGATATCTATACCAAATGGTTGCAGCCCCCCAAACATCTCAAACGCCCAAGTGAGAACTGCTCTCTCCAAAGCAAAAAACACAGCATCCATGGGACCGGATGGTGTCCCAGGCTGTGTGCTCCACGAACTCAATGAGGAATTAAACCCACAGCTAGGACAGCTGTTTAATCATAGTCTCACCTCTGGATACGTACCCAGGGAGTGGCGCATTGCGACTGTGGTCCCACTTCACAAAGGCGGTGCCTCCACAGACCCTGGAAATTACCGGCCCATTAGCTTGACAAGCCTTATCTGCAAAGCTATGGAGAGGATCATAATGGACCTCATAAATAAAGACATAGGGAATTTGCAGACTTTGGATCCAACCCAGTTTGGCTTTGTCAAAGGCAGATCATGCCTTTTAAACTTGGTTGACTTTTTCGAAACAGTCACCAAAGCCATTGATGAGGGAAAGGCAGTCCATACAGCCTACCTTGATCTGGCAAAGGCCTTCAACACAATACCCCACTCGGGTATCATTGAAAAACTCATCAGCTTAAATGTTAACCCATACATCACAAGATGGGTTGCAAACTGGCTGAGTGACAGAACCCACAGGGTCAGAGTTGCTGGCGCCATGTCAGACTCAAAGCCTGTCACAAGTGGTGTCCCACAGGGCTCAGTCCTGGGCCCACTCTTGTTTGGCATCTACTTTTCCGAAGTACAAGCAAACACAGGAGGGTTATGGCTGACAAAGTTTGCAGATGACTGAAAACTGGGCGCCGTAGTCGAAAACACATCTGACACAGATATCCTTCAGAAGGGTCTCACAGAAACGGATGACTGGTGCCAGAGCCATGGCCTAAAGTTAAATGCCAAAAAATGCATAGTCATACCCTTCGGGAAAAACAAGGTTACCCCTAGCTGCCATATAGGTGGTAATCCTCTGAGCTCAGAAGAAGTTATCAGGGACCTGGGGACCCAGGTTGACAGTAGCCTGTCATTCGACACCCATGTAGCTAAAGTAGTTAGGAAGACCTTCTACATTGCCCACCTTATCATGAAGGGATTCACATCTAGATCAAGGGAGGTCATAGTCTCCCTATACTCATCACTCATCAGACCAATGATTGAGTACAATGCCCCATTCGGAATGTATCTGACCCGACACTTGCAGCAGCTAGAGAGGCCACATAAGTTCCTCACCAAAAGGATAAAGGGTCTCAAAAATCTGTCCTATGCTGCCCGACTGAAAGAACTCCAGCTCTATTCAGTCGCTTACCGCTTGCTCAGAGGTGACCTTTGCCTGACATACAAGGCCATGTCTAACCCAGATTTGATGAATATGCTTCACCTCAAAAAATCTAGATCCATCAGAGCCACAAGGGCGGGAGACTTAAACCTCAACACGGCTATTAATAGAATGTGCTGGAGGGATAGATTCATCACCCAAAGACTCCCTATGCTGTGGAACAAAATCCCGGTATATGTGAGGCAGAGCACCTCGCTGGCCTTGTTCAAGAGAAATCTTGACCAATGGATGGGAGATCGCAGATATACTCCAGGGATTACCTCAGTGTCACTGCTAGACAGAGGCACAGCAAAATAATGGGTATAGTTCCCCATACAAAAGGGGTGGCGTAAGCCACAAAACTATGGGCTAGGCTTATAAATGCCCTCGGGCAGATAGCCTAGTATGAACCTATGAACCTATGAACCTATGAACCCTGAGTTCTCAACAATATAAATTAAAAAAAGAGATAAATGAAGCAGGTAAATCTGATAAATGAGTAGGTAATGCATGTTCCTTTATGATAGCATCTGTCATTTAATTAGAGACTGGTGTTAGCCTCTTTACATCTAGAAAAGTCTTGCTTCTCTTCTTTATACTGTGATGCTTGTGGGTTACAACAGACAAATGGTATACGTAGGTTTATGGCTTGATAGCTGTATATAGGCTTATGGTCCACTTGACCATTGTGCAGCCTAGCCCAATTCCCTAGATGCCCCAAAGCAGTATCTGGTTAAGCTACTTGCTCACCATTACACAAGGGGAACTAAAGGCTAATGGAATCAAACTCCGGACTATGAGAAGCAGCCCATTAACAAGTCATAGTCTTAATTTTATGCACCAACTCTGCTTGCCATAATAATGATCCAAGGGATGTTTCTGTCCATAACAATATTCCATTCTATTGTAACTTCTAAATACAATAAGAATGGATGAGGAATTATTTCACTAGTCATGATAGACAAAGATCAGTGCATTATTAGTTCTGGTATCCCTAATTCATAGGTTCATAGGTGTATCCTAGACTAACGACCACTAGGGCCCTTAGAAGCTAAGTTGTGCAATCCAAATGTGACCCACAAATTTGATTTATACAGGAGGTGATATACTGACTGTCTCTGTCCATCAGAAACATTGGCGCCAGACAAGGGGTGAATTTCTGATTACATATCCATTGGTCCAAGTTGCAACTACTTAGGGTTAGGGAGGGGCTTAAACACCAGGCAAAGATCATCTCTCAGAAGTCTATTTGATACTCAGTAAGGAGACAAGGCTTTAAGGTGATGAACTTACAGCATTGTGTTACTCACTGTATTCTTTTTGTAAAGAACCTTTGTGGACATTTTAGCTGCTGCATGTGTCTGGTCATATACATACTGAAGGGGGAATTATACTCTGTGATGGGTCTGATGAGAGCTGAGTATAGTGGTATGATGACATTTCTGGATCTAGATGCCTTGTCCTTATGTATAAGTTGAGCAACATAGAAGGATTTTCTTACTACCTTGGACATGTTAGTTGAAGGCTAGGTTACTGCCTACATGAGTTCCTACATTCCTGACTAGGGAATTAACCTCTAGGGGTGTTTTATTAATGATTTAGTTACCTGGGGGTATCTGACTTCCAAAAAGGTAGTTTAAAGTATTCCTTGGTATTGAGTTTTACGCCATGGAGTAAACAGCAACTGTTTGTCTATGGTACACTTTCCTGAAGTGTATTCTCATTTTGAGGAGATTCAATTACTACTCCCAGTTAGCAAACATCTGCAAACTTGGTCAACCAGAGGCCTTTGACACTGGCTTTGACCTCTGAGAAGTAGATGCCAAAGAGGAGTGGGCCGAGCACAAAACCCTGAGTGACTCCATTGGTGACTAGCCTCTTTGTAGATGTGACCTCACAGGTCCTAACCTCTTTGGTCCTATCTGTGAGCCAGATAACAATCAAGTGTGTTATGAAGGGGGTTTATGCCTGGTTCCATAAGTGTGATGACACTGCCAGAGTGGGGTATTGCATCAAATGCTTTTGCCAGATCTAAGAAGGCACCACTTCTCGTTCATTGCCTTAGTGGCATTTTCAAAGAACTCCACCAGGTTCAGTAAGCATGACCTTCTTCTGACACAGCCAAACTGGGATGGATCTGATGCCTGGAGGTCTCCTATGCCCTTGTTAATAATTTCCATGGTAATTATTTCCATAACTTTGCAAATAAGATGTCAGACTAATGCATCTTACAAATTTTCAGGAACCTGTTGTAGGTCCTCCATTATGAAGTGGGATGTCCTTTGCATTCCTCCATTCTCGTGGCACTGCTTTAAAATTATAGTTAAACAATGAAACCAGGGGTCCTGATAAGTCATATTTTAGACTGTTCTGGAGACATCCTAGGATGTTCTTGCAGCCCATTGAGGCTGTGTTTTTGGCTTTAGTGAGTGCCGCCAGTATATGCTCCCTATTTATAGTTGGAGAAATTATGTTTGAGGGTATTTCTTGAGGGATCGTGGGGGCAAGATGGGAGTAAAGTTGGAACTGAATTTTTCCACTAATAGGTTGACTATATCAGCCGGCTCAGTGACTGTGGCACAATTAACCACCAGTTCAGCACATTGCTGTATGTTGCTCTTGACATTATTGACATAGCTGAAGAAACCTTTATGGTTACCTTTTACCTGGGAGGCTATATTAACCTAAACATTGGCTTTGTTTGACCTAATTAACCCTCTTAGTTGCCTATTTAGTTTGAAGAGAGAGATTTTATATTTATGGGAACTACTGTTCCTGCTTTTTATCATAATTGTTTTCCTTTTGATGTATATCCTGTTTAATTTAGGATGCCACAGGGGCAGTTTGTTTCTGGGGCTAGTTCTGGGTTTACATTTGATAGGTACAGCAACTTCAATGCAGCCATTGACATAGGTTCATAGGTTCATAGGTATATAATAGGTTAATGACCACCAGGGCCTTTATAAGCATAGCTGTGCAATTCAACCCAATTGTGTTAGTGTGTATCATGGGCATTTATTAGGAGATGGAGTAGTTATTAACTTATTTATTTTCATTTGTTAACCGGGTTGGCTGAGACAAAGGCCCATTTTCTGTGGAGACCCAAGGAGAAAAGCTCCAGTTGCAATTCGAGTCATTCAAGACAAAAATTTACATCACAAATGGCATATAACAAGAATATATACAACAAAGTGAAGCTAACTAATTTAACAGTTTTGTACAGGTTTCAGTGTATATCTATACAGTAGCAACAAGATAATCTGGATGCAAAGGATTATTTACAAGAAACAGGGTGTTGGTATGTAGTAGTATTAACAGTAAGGAGAGGAGAAAGACCTGAGTATAGAGAAAGATATGATAGAAGAAAGTAGATTTAGGAGGAGGGTAGCTAGAATCAGGTTGGAGCTGGAGAGGGACAGGACCAGGTGTTTTGTAGAATGTGTTTAAGTTCAAGTTTGAACTGGGACTTATGAGGAATACTTCTTATGTTATGTGGTAGGGAGTTCCAGGAGCGGGCTACTGAGTATTTGTATAGTGACTTCCCAATATTTTTTGTGGGTTTATAGATGTCCAGAAGAGGGCGGCCACGGTGGTGCAGTGGTTAGCATTGTTGCCTCACAGCAAGAGGTTCTCCAGTTCGATCCTCGGCTGGGTTGCCTTCTGTGTGGAGTCTGCATGTCCTCCCTGTGGTCGCGTGGGTTTCCTCCGGGTGCTCCGGTTTCCTCTCACATCCCAAAGACATGCTGTAGGTGGATTGGACACTTCAAATTGGCCCTAGGTGAGAGTGTGTGTGTGAGTGTGCCTTCCGTGGAAGGTTGGGCGCCAGGCTGGCAACTCAACACTGTAAAACTCCACTGCCAATCATGAGCAGACAGGTGATCCACTGTGGCAACCCCTAAATGGGAAAAGCCGAAAGAAGAAGATAGATGTCCAGGAGACGTTTGTCAGATGTACGAAGCTGACTTTGGGGTTGTATAATGATACAATATTAGAGCTAAAGGGGCAGGAAGTGAGGTTATAAAGAATAGAGTGTGTTATATGCAGTTGAGGAAGGAGTAGTTATTTGGGGAATTCAGGCCATTGTAATGTCTTTAGGGCAAGGCAGTGGTGGGATTTACAGGTGAGATCGTAGGCAAACTTAGATATGTTATTGTAGGTTTGCTCTAGTTTGCTGAGAAGAGATAAATGGAGGTTAGTAAGGACAGGAGCAGCATATAGAAGACAGAGTAAGAAGAGAGACATGGCTAGGGGGGGTTTGGAGGAGGGAGAAAGAAATTTATGATTATGGTACAAGAGGCCAAGTTCAACTTCCAAGACTTTGTATCCATACTCAAACTTTGTGATTGGAATCCACTCAAATCCCTCCCCTTTGAAAAAGCAGTAAAACATTTCAATACTACATTCCTAAACATCCTAAATCAATTAGCCCCAACCAGAAAAATTAGAATCAAATCCAACTATGCTCCTTGGCTCACCAAAAAGACAAGAACACTCCTAAAACAAAGATATAAAGCCTGGAAACATAGCATCACAGTAAAACACTGACTAATAGACAAAAATACCTTGAACTAAGAAATAAAGCAAAAAAAAAAAAAACACACACAAATATTAAATCAAAGCACAAAAATAACCCATCTGCCATCAACAAAATTCTACAACCAGGCAAAACTGGCACATCTGCCCCGTCAACCAGTAACTCTACAGACAATATTGCCATGAAGTTTAATAAATACTTTACAGAATCTATCCTAGCCCTTACAAGCAACAACTGCCCTACATCTCCAAACCTCTCACCTCCAGCTCAGAATAATAGCTGTTTTTCCCTACAGCCAGTCTCAACAAAAGCTATAAAAAAAATTCAAACTCACAACCCTTGCAGCAGATGAACTACCTGCTGAATTGTTCAAAATAGCCACCAAAGTAATTTTATACTGATTCTCTACACTAATCAATCGATCCGTCTCAGAACTACATATCCCTGCCTTCTGGAAAATATTTTATATAATACTACTACATAAAGAATTGAGCTCTACAGAACTATCAAACTACTGCCCTATTGCTATCTTTTCACCCTTATCAAAAATCCTTTAAAGATGCATGCACTCACAAATTCTGAACTATCTCTTAGAAACCAAACTTCTGGCAAATACTCAGCATGGTTTTCGCCCCATCACAGCATTTCCACAGCCCATTTCAGCTTTATTAATACCATCAATCAGCATTGTAACAAAGGTAACCTAGTTTCTTCCATCTTTCTGGATCTCTCTAAGGCTTTCAACACAGTTTCACATAATAAACTATTGTCTGCACTCTCCAACCTTAATCAGATTCTGCACCATTGGTTCCAATACTATCTATCAGGTCGCAGCCAGGCAGTAAAATGGCAAAACCACTAATCTCCCCTTCTGCACCTAACTTTATGGGTTTCGCAAGGGTCTGTAGTTGGGCCACTTCTTTTTACCATATTTACTAACAACCTTTACACTGCCACCCTACAAGCCACGTTAGTCCAATATGCAGATGATTCAACCCTAATATGTTCTGCCCCATATCTCCAACAGCTTCAAAAAATAACACAACAATCCTTTACTGCAGTAGAAACCTGGCTATCCAATGCACAGTTCATACTTAACCCAAACAAAACTAAGCTGATGTTGTTTCACCCCACAAAATCTATTGATCCCATCACACCATTCAGAACCACTTCAAGTAATTTTGGAGGAATGCTCCTATTTTCAGGCCTGGTTTAGAATGTCCCTGCTTTTGTAAGTATTGTCCCATTTTCAGGACTGATTTATTCCTTCACACAATTTTCTGAATTCCCCTCATCACATGTGATTCTTGAAGCTGTCTAGTACACAGAAAACCACACTACTTGATTAACATACTTGTGGTAATAATAATTTAAAGAAAGAGGAAACATCTTACAAACTCTTTTAAATGACCCTGTGTAGTAGAGTTCTGTGATACAGTTCATTAAAGTCTACAGATTTTATTCTATTTGACAATGTGCTTCTTTTAGTTTTGTCACTTTGTTTTTTAAGTGTGTTTCTGAGTAGTGTTCCACATTCCTGCTGGAAGTGGGAAGAGTTATGTGCTATTTGGTATTCAAATGTTATGCCAATTAGATGTTCAGATTTTTAGCAGGATGCATTTTTCAATGGCTTTTGTTCCTGTTTTCAGTGTCAGCAGGTTGAGAGGTATGTCCTTGAATTATGGGAGTTATCACAGTGGCAGTGATTTGTGAAAGGTAAAATGAAATCTACACTACTTCTAATATTAAAAGCTGTACATACTGAGGTATTCATTCCAGTACTCTTTTAGGCACTCTAGTCTCCTCCTGTGGTAGATTATATGTGTAGCTAACATGAGTTGTACAGCCAGTAGAGAGATGATGATTGTTGTTTAACTTAATCCTCCAATTGGCCTAGAGGTTCAAGGTTGCAGTATCTCATGTCACTGTAATGCTGATGGTACTATTTACCCATGCTTGGGATTGAGCAGCATGGGTGACAGCCTGAACTAAACTATTCCAGGCTTCAGTCTTACACCAAGGCCATTAATAGCCCTTTTGCAGTAGTCTCTGACTATAATCCTTATGGATTAGTTAAAAAAGATTTTTGACGACTCTCCACACACCATGTTGTCACCTTAAAAGGAGCATTAGCATCTCATTTTCCAACTATGATCTCTCATCTTGAAGAATCACAGGGGAAAAATGACAGTACATTTTGCCCAAAAGAATTCCTTCAAGTACCATATGTTGTACACTGATGGGTATCAATGGGCACCTCATTTTGTGATGAATAATGGGCTTGGATAATACAGGTAGTGTATTATTATGGTTCACAGTGGCACTTTAAGGTGTGAAACATGGCACTCCTGTTTCCCTGTGTATATTATTAATAAACAGGTAGAATTAGAGATCTCCCTGGAGGCAAGGCCTGGACCACACATTCGCAGTGCTGCCTGCAGTGACCTTGGCATGCGCACAGCATCAAGAAGACCTGAGGCTGATGGCTAGTAGGTCTTCTTGTCATGCAAACTGAGTAATTCATAGACAATAATGAGTTGAACTCCAATTAGCAAGGTCTTTGAGCCCAGCCAGCTGAACATGCATGACATTTCCTCAAAGCTAAGCCGCGGGAGCCGTCACACTACAGAAGATGTGGAGCAGCAACTTTGGAACCTGCAAATGTTGAAATTAAGAATAACTGTTCAGGTAAAAGGAAAGCTCTGTTTGTACATGGTAATTGCTAGTTTTTACAAGTCTACTTTTTTTAAGTATCGCTGCCTTTGACTGCTATTGAATGTACTGACATAATAACAAATAGGTTTTTCACTATGTGTATGTGTATTCAGATGGAGATTGCAAGGGTAAAGCAATTGTCAGCCTGAGGGATTATTAAGCATAATGGGAGATATGCCTATCAGCACATACTCAGAGCTCAGTTCAAAGCATTCTTGTTGAGTTTCTTATACAACTTTCAGTAAATGAATTACACTCTTGTAGTATTTTTAACCTCAGAAAATACAGTCATGTCTCATTTGTTATTTGCAATTATATGGATTTAGTTTTGGAGGGATATTTTGCTCAATAAACTCGTGAAGCTGACATTAAAGAGTATAGTTATAGCCATAGAACTATTAGGCATGCATACAGCATGCTATATAGGCAAACGTGAGGCTGATGATGAAAGAATTTTGCAAGGTCACTCAGGAAAAAGTCTGTTAATTCCATTGTTTTCCATACCTATACAGCTATGCCTAAAAAAACAGAGGAAGAAAAACACCTGGGATGCTGGTAAGAAGTCTATACATAGGCCAAAATTCACTGATGCAGAGAATGAGTTGCTACCTCAGGCCCTCCATTACCTTGGACAGTAGCTCTTTGGCCTGTATGATGCTAACAAGGTCTAATAGGACTGTGCCTGCGAAGATATGGTGGCAGGACTCAATGTGGTTGGTGGCTACAAATGCAGTTATGAGATGGTGCACCAGGGCCACTGATATTACATGTGCTACTGAGTAGAAAAGCTCAACTCCTGGCACTAGAAGGTATGTAAATGAGTGAGGGGCCATTGACTGAGCCACCTGTCATGGAAATAGAGAAGTTCCTGGGCTCTCTCAGAATCAATGGCTCCTCCACATGGTCCCACAGTGTGGTGCTGGATGTTGGAGCAGACCGGGGCAGGCCAATGAGACAAGTTACTGGAGGTGCCACATGTCTGTAAACATCTTTCTGTGTAGGACTTCTTGTAAGACATCTGCACCCCCCCCCCCTTAGTCACAAATTATTAAAACTATCTGATTTATGGAATACAGATTCAGCAGGGATTTTGCTTCCATGGCCATCTGCATGAGATATGCATTGTTATCCATATTCACTTATATTTAGGGTTCTGGGTCATACTTTTACAGGATACTGTGCTTTGCTGTATTGACAGATTATTCTTTATATGGCACCAGTGCTATGGACCTGCCCCCCCCCCCCACCTGCTGTTGGAGGATTTTGGCCTATGATAATGATGACAGGGATGAACTGACACAGTTGGAGTACAGAGTATGTGCTGGGGACATGGAATGTGACCACTGTATCCCCTACACAGACCATGGATAAATCCTCTATGCTAGTGGATACCCAGGATATCACACTACACACAGATGACAGGTTAATAGGCACACCATCAATGAGGGAAATGTGCTTGTCCTGAGTAGGCACATGTCAGATTCTTCCCCTAGGACTCCTGGACAGAGACCTACACACAGAGGGTGGGTAATGATGATCACTGGAGATGTGGTTGCCCCCCATGATTAGTGTCTCAGGGGCTGTAATGCAGCATACATACAAGCTATAGTGGAAGCACAGGCTATTACCACTACAACCTATGAGAGAACATGCCCCGTAAGTGTAATTGTTTGGATAGACTCAGTCATGAAATGGAACTTTCTATATCCTGTCAGGCTCACCTGCCAGGGAGTGAGGGACTATTCACAAAGCCACTCCACTGCTGAAGTCATGGATATAGCCATTGTGACCACAGATAATCAAGATCCCACTCTCAAAGTGCTAGGACTTCCATGACTGCATCTGTTGTGGAGGTGTCTGCATCTAAGAGGGGATGTCCCTGTGTTTATGGCAGTTGTGACAGTGATGTAACTCACAGCAGACATTGCTTACTATCATACAGCACACCAGCATCTAGTCCTGGTCATGGTACATCCAGTGTAACTCTTAGTAGGGCCACCTCTCATGGTTGGGTGTGTACTTGATATTGAAACCACTGTCATGCATGCCCTATACCTGAGCAATGCAGTGAGTCACAGAACTGCAGCTACTGCTGTGGCTATGTCCCAACAGACCCATACTCACACCATCACAGCGCCCAGTACATTGCACACATCCATACACACACACACACACACACACACACACACACACACACACACACACACACACACACACACACACACACACACACACACCTATACACAATTCCACTGACACTAGCCCTTCACAAAGACTTTACATTAAACACTGACAGGATATTCATGCAACAGTACATTTTACTTTAATAATCCTAAGCACTGACACATTTTCCCATGAAGGACATCTAGTCCTGTGTTCCCTTCCCCACTTGTGTGAATGATGATAACTGTGTCTTGCCCTTTGTACATTGTTACTTGGGGTGGCCATGTCTGATGTACAGTGTGGCCAGCGTATGCATGAGTAACCACAGCCTGATGTTGTTTTTGCATGAATCACTTGTATTGTTGTGTATCTGCTTTACTCTTGTCTACAATGTTCTGAAGCTTGGTCAAGCCACTCTTTGCTGGTGCCATGGCACAGCGCATCTTCTTCTATCTGGCTGGATCATCACCTGCTGCTGACTTCTCCAGTGGCTCCCTATTTGACTCAGCCTGTGCTGCCTGGTGTGCTGGGAACTGTGCATGCATGTGCCCACCCTGCTGTCACTCTTTCATAAGTATGACATTGTGTAACACTGCACACAATGACACCGTTTGCACATGTGGCAGGATCGTAGAGCAAAGCACCACCAGATGAATCCAGACAGTAAAAATATACCTTCAGTAGCTTGGGTACTCATTCAGTAATGTTACTTGTTCAAGATTGGGCACGGTTGTACCCCTGGTCTATTTGATTTTATAGATTTCTCACGAGTGTCACGAGACAGGGTTCCATGGCATATCCAGCATCATCAACAAGATAACCATAGGGAAGTCACATTAGTACAGGTTACAGGTATGCCATATGTGGGAGCTGTGATAACTGCCTAAGTGGCCTACAAACATACACATTGTATATGATATTCTATGCATTGCAGGCCACCTGACAGTTGATGGAGTCCTACCCTTTGTAATTCTTGTCCCTCCTTCCCAGTTCATCAGGCCGGGCATTTAATTCAAAGTGGGCTATATCACAGATATCCTGCATAGTGCTGACTGTCACTTCAGCATGTGGAAGAGCATTTGTGGTTCCCATTCACCGTAGAAGGCTGATACCTGAGGTACCCCAACTGTGTACCCAGTAGGTCACCAAAAGGCCCCTGTAGCTAATATATATGAAATCACTCACAGCTTCATATTCACTGAGATAGTTACTCTCTGATTCCCACAGGGCTGCAGATAAGGTTGACACATGTCCTCAGCTCCTTGGATGTTGTATCTGTCTACACAGTACTGTTCTACAATGTTGGTGTCATGGAGTCGATGAAACGTTAAGTATGGGTGGATGTCCTGATGCCTCATTTGTTGATGTCATGCACCACTGGGCACAGCAGTAGCAATAAGAGTCTATTGCTGATACATATTTATTAATTTGACGGCAACCCCTAACATTCCTTAATGATTTCCTTAGTTGGAACATGAATATTCATCTGAGTTCAAATATACTGTGGGCACATCCCCATTGTGCAGCAGTTATAGATTTATGAATAACACCCCCATCTTGTTTATGCCAGTGTATGACCATTAGCATATACCTTGTCTGATCATACTGCTTGGGCTACACCAGTAGTGGAGCCTGTTCTTCTTAGTCATTTATACCCTGGGTATGACCACTTGTCAGGCAAGTTCAATTAACATAATGTGAGAAAGTTTTTTAATCTGTGCTATTTTGTGTGTGTGTGTGTGTGTGTGTATGTGTGTGTGTGTGTGTGTGTGCGTGTGTGCGCGTGCGTGTGTGCATGTGTGTGTGTGTGTGTGTGTGTGTGTGTGTGTGTGTGTATGTGTGTGTTTGTGTGTGCCTGTATCTATATATAATAATATGTTGGTTGCACCTGGAGTGAAGACAGTGTTCTTTAAAGAGAAAGCAGGTCTTCAAAAGGATTTTTCTTCAAGTGAGGATGGTGAACTCTTAGGTTCATAGGTTCATAGGTTGATACTAGGCTATCGACCCTAGGGCCTATACAAGCCTAGCCATAACAATTCCCTGGATATTTCTTCCCACAATATTTACTTCCCTGGACCCCTGTCTAGCAGGGAAACTGACGTGATCCCCGGGGTGAATTTCCTGTCTCCCATCCAATTGTCAAGGTTCCTTTTGAAGAGGGCCAAGGAGGCGCTCTGCTTGACATGTATGGGCAGTCTATTCCAGAGTATGGGGAGTCTCTGGGTCATGAACCTATCCCTCCAGCATATTTTGTTCATTGTGATGACATGGTTTAGATCCCTGGAGCATGTGGCTCTGAGGGATTGGGATTTCTTTAAGTGGAGCATGTTCAACAGCTCAGGGTTTGACATGGCCTTGTATGTTAAGCAGAGATTGCCTCTGAGTAGATGATATGCCACAGAGTATAGCTGGAGTTTTTTTAGATGGTCAGTATAGGGCATCTGCTTTAGGCCTGTGATTCTTTTAGTGAGGTATTTCTGTGGCCTTTCAGCTGTTACAGATGTCTTGTGAGGTACTTACCAAATGGGGCATTGTACTCTATAATCGGTCTAATGAGGGATGAGTACAGTGGGACAATGACCTCCTTTTTTCTGGATGAAAAGCCCTTGGTGATGAGGTGTGCCACATAGAAGGATTTCCTGACTGTTTTGGTGATGTGGTTATCGAAGGTGAGACCACTGTCCACCTGTGTCCCTAAGTCTCTCATCACACTTTTGGTGTTTAGTATACTGCCACCTATGTGGTAATTCATGGGTACATGTTTTTTCCCAAAAGGGATAACTATACATTTCTTGGCATTAAGCTTGAGCCAATGGATCTGGCTCCAAGCATCTGTTTCTGTAAGGCTCTTTTGTAGAATATCTAATTCATTTGGGGATTCAGTAATGGCTCCCGGTTTGCAGTCATCTACAAAGTTTGTTAGCAAGAGTCCCTTAGTGTTGGCCTGTACTTCAGATAAGTAGATGCCAAACAAGAGCGGTCCCAGGACTGAACCCTGAGGTACTCTACTTGTCACTTGTCTGGAGATGGATTTGGAGTTGGCTATTTTTACAGTCTGGGTTCTTTCAGTAAGCCAGTTGGCAACCCAATCGTGTAACATAGGGATTTATACCCAGCTTATTAAGGTTACCTATGATTCCAGAGTGGGGGATGGTGTCGAAGGCCTTGGCGAGGTATAGATAGGCTGTGTGGACCACCTTACCCTCGTCCACAGCTCTGGAGACTGATTCAAAGAAGTCAATCAGGTTCAGGAGACAAGATTAGCCCTTCACAAACCCAAACTGGGTGAAGTTCAGTGTTTGAAGTTTGCCATTGTCTTTGTTTATAAGTTCCATAATAATGTGTCCCATGCCTTTGCAGATCAGGCTCATCAGACTGATGGGACAGTAGTTCCCGTGATCCAAGGTGGATCCCCCTTGTGGAGTGGGATAACTGTAGCTGTGCAACTCTCAGTGGGCACGAAGCCTAAGGTGAGATTATGATTAAACATGACACTTAGGTGAGGTGCCAGTTAATTTTATATTTCATATAGCATACAGCCCAGGATGTCATCTGGTCCCATGAATGCTGTATTCTTAACTTTGGAGAGTGTGGTTTCTACCTGCTTGGCCACGATTACCGGAATTTGGCAATCTTTTGGTATTGAGATAGGTCCTTTAGGGGGTGAGAGGGGGGTGAAGCTGGCACTAAATCAAACTGCCAAGATACTGGCAATATTCTTGGGATCAATATATTTAATTCCATTCTGTTGTAGCTCAGAGCATATCTGTGCATTGCCATTTAATCTTGACATAACTATAGAATGCCTTGTGGTTGTCTTTGGAATCTTTAGCAATTTTATTTTCATAACTAGCTTTGGAGGATATTATGAGGCATCTCAGCTTCTTACTGAGGCTGGTAAGGGAGTTTTTTGCATCCTGGGATTTTCCTCTTTTCTGCAACAGTATCTTTCGTCTGGTGTATAGTTTGTTTATGGCAGGGGACCACCAGATTGGCTTCCTTTTTTGGAGGAGAGCATCTTGGTTCTATTTCTCCATGGAAACTAGTATGAAAGTGCTTTGTTTTCCTGGATAGAGCACTGATATCTATAGATACTTTTCAGACTCAGCCCTGGAGCAATGTCTGGCTAAGTGACTTGTTAAAGTTATACAGTCAGGTAATAAAGGCTGTGGGAATCAAACCTTGCCCCTCTGGGCAACAGAAACCAACTTTTTAACAGCTCCTTAAGGCACTAAGCCAACTGCCTGACACTATCTGAATTCAGAGTTCAAGATCACTAGTGCTGTGAAATGTCATATTTCAGAAGGAGTCTCCAAGGACTGAGAAGGAATGCTGTAAACTGGAAAATATTTCTAAAAGCTGTGTTGGAGAAATTATTATCCTTTGTTTCAGATGCTTTTCTCCTGTGGAAGGAAAGTGAGCTACCCGTGTAAAAATTTACGCTTAGTACTGCTTTTATCAATAAAAATACTATAAACAATGTTGTTAAATAGAACTCTCTAAACATCTTAGACAAATACAATAATTGTGCACATGAGATATGCTATAAACCTAACCATGTTGATTTTATTCTGATGGCATGAATTAATACATGCTATAAACCATTACACACCATTTTCCTACCGCTTATTGAGCGTCTTTGCATAAGTATTGCAAATTTAATTGTCCGTAGCCATCTGTATATAGTTTGTAATCTGAGTAACACAATAACCAAGTATAATATGTAATTTATTTTAATAATGAAAAATAGCTTTGTATTTTTCACTTGTTAAACACAAGCATTTTCCATATATAGGAACAGCATCTTGTTGTTTAGAATGTTTTTATCTTGTTGCTTTACATTAAAATGAGCTTGAATGACATCATTATAGCTTGTGAATGTCATTGGAAGTGTGTTTTTTAAGTGGGTTTTTAAAGTTTGGGAGTAACTGTCATGTAATTTTTTAGTCTGAAGAAGCTAGAGAACTGTTTCCAGTGAAAGCTCTTACTACAATAAATTACGTTCCTTTTGAAGTGGACTGGGAGTCTCTCATTTTGTGGATTTCTTTAGTTTTGCCGTTTGTTACTGTTTTTATCCTCGTTATGGTGAGTGACTCAGGTTCACCTTCACCATTACTCTTTACTCAAGAGAACAGAACAAACAACACACCTACTGCTGCCTTGGAAGTGAATGCTGCAGGTAACCTTACTATTCTTGTGCAAGAATTACTAAAGAGAGTTGAAACACTGTCGCAATGTTTGGATGTGGCAATGGGCAGGCGGCTCACACAGGTGCGGGTGCATCTAATAGTCAATGAACTGAGCTGTCTTCGCAATTTCCAGCTACTTCCAATGGTGGGAATAGAATGAATTTGATAGCCCCAAACCAATTGAATGTGGCGAATGAAGAGGGTCGTTTGAGGCCGACGATGGGGGGTCAACTCCCACCCAACAGCACACACAGAATTGTGATGTGCCGACTACTGAGGCTTTTTTGGGAGAAGCCTCTTTTTTTATGAACACCAGTATTTTGAATGACGGGGAAATCAATAACAACCATGTCACCAACTCTCTTGTGGGGTATCTAAATGAATTCGATCAGAAACATTTTAAATGTAGGAAACTACAACTTGAAGTTTCCTACTTGCAGGAATGCATAAATAAAAAAAATCATCCCGAAAGGTTTGCGCCAGTGGCGGTACCCAGTAAGAGCTTGTGAACGGATCTCTGTTTCATATGGAGTTGAGGGCTCTGTTTGATAAACAGGGCTTGGAATTTCTTGGCATCTTAGTCAAAAACTATTTGTTGCAAATTTCTTCATTAAAAGGGGACTTAGAAACTTTAGAAGAAAACATAATCACCGCAGAAGACTATGACAGGTATAGGTTTGAATATGCCAGGATCTTTAGTAGCATTGAAGCCAGCTTGGTCAAAAATATTGAGACTAAAAAGAAGAAAATCTCTAGGGATCTCAATGAATACACAAAAGGATTTGCTTATCCAGCCCCTCCACCTGTTATCAACGTCTACAACAGCGGAGACAATGTTGGCCACATTGGTTTACAAGACAATATAACCAGCCTGGATGACTCTGCCAAATGCACGGTCGACAATCCAGCCTCGTTGGTTCGCTGTAGTGAGCGGATCAGAAATAACCAACAATGACACATTCCCCAACAACATGAGCAAATAGCTGGGAAAAATTCTGCTGCTCATGGTAATGTCAACAATCAGCAGGATTTTCCGTTGAACAACAACGTACAACAACATTTTTTGAACCGATACACCAACAACATGAGGTAGGGGCAGAACAGGAAATGTCAGAACTGGAAGAAGAGATAATAAGAGATCTGCCACAAATTCTAGTAAGTATTGAAGGGGATTTTAAGATTTTTAATTTCAGTTCCCTTCGGGTGGACAAAGACATGGTCAACTTTTTCTCCAAAGATCTGACTTTTGTGCCTGATAAGAGGGCTAATTTGGTCAAGACGATTATTGACCTCAAGTTGTTTGTATGCAAGTTGAACCTTTCTTACCTTATGGGGTCTAACTGAACACTGACTAACAATCTGAGGGTCTACAGCCTTTTTAATCCACAGTTGCAAGAAACCTTAGCTTTATTTGAAAAAGCGTGTTGGTTAATAACACCTTGCATTCAAATAAGCACAAGAATATTTCTAATGAAGAAAATGCATTCATTGAGCTACTGAATGTTTGTAAAGCATCTGTTATGAAACCTGACAAGGGGGCAGGGTTAGTATTCATGGATCAACATGAATACATAAGCAGCATGCAGGCTGTTTTAGACAGTGTTGTATATGAACAGGTCAGTCTCAACCAAGTCAATGATACTTATAGGACTATAAACAACACCTTAAATGACTTGTTCTTGGAAGGGAGTATAGACATTGACACCTTACATTACTTAAACATGCCAGCATTTACTATTACAACCTTTTTTGGGACCCCTAGGATCCACAAGGACCTAATTAATCCACCCTTCAGGCCGATTGTGGATGGTAGGGGGTCCATTACTTATGCGTGTGCTAAATATGCTGACTCCAAGTTAAAGCCAATAATTAGATCTAAGCCTCACATTTGTCATGACTCATGGCACTTCCTTGAGAATGTCAACAGTATTGAATACAACGATAGTTTAATTTTTATTACGGTGGATGTTAAAGACTTGTACACCGTTATTCCCCAACAACTTGGTGTAGAATGGGTTAGAGATTTTCTCCCCCTTAAGGGTGTAGATGACAAAGACATCTATGTCATTGAAACACTCTTAGCGATTGTCCTGACTAACAATTTTCTGTTTTTTGATAATCATTTTTTTCTACAGAAAAGTGGGGTAGCCATGGGTGCCCCTTGTGGCAGCAGTTTCGCTAATAGTGGTATGGCTTACTGGAAAAGAATATTTCTATTTAAAAACTTGAAGTTTAGGGAATATGTAGCCTGGTACACGAGGTACCAGGACGACATGTTTCTAATATGGAAAGGTGAAATATCTTTGATTCAATCATTTATAGATGAAATTACATCATTTACCAATTTTTTAACTTCACATTCCAAATAGGATGTGAAGAGATATATTTTCTTGATATACACCTGTCTAAGGATCACCCGAATACTAGATTTAGGATGATCATCTTCCATAAGCCAATCTACTCAAATGGGTTCTTGCATTTTACAAGCTGCCACCCACTGCACCCAAAAAAAGCATTAGTGAAAGGGCAGGCAGTAAGAGCAGCAAGAATGGTCTCCGATTTTACAGATTTTTATCACAGAATGTGAACTTCTAAAATCTATGTTCAGCAAGAGGGGATACCCACAGGCCTTCATCGAACTTATATTTGATGAAGTCATTAACAAAAGATGTTCAGGACATTTTTCTTCCTTGGTGGTTAAAGGTTATGACACAGCCCCCTTCTCACCACAGTGAGATTTAGACATCAGTCACACGTGTGAATTAAGTCCTAGACAGGACATTAGATTCCCGACAACTTTTTCTTTAGATTCTCATTTCATTAGGGAGATTGTCAGTAAAAATTGGATGTTTATCTAAGATGATCATGAGCTAAGGAAAGTCTTTAGCCAAATTCCCCATTTAACTTACAGAAGAGGATTGAAGTTAAAAAGGCTTGGTTGAGAATTCTAAAAATACAGCTAAGGGTTGCACAGGTATGAGTAAATGTGGAAGATGCCACCAATGTAAATTTATTAAAGTAACCAAGAAAATAAAAATCAGAAATAGAGAATATACTTTGGATGCTAAATTTAACTGCGATTCCCAGGGGGTGGTCTATGCAGCGGTTTGTGAAAGCTGCAAAGCTTTCTATATAGGGAAAACCAAAAGAAAAATGAAACAAAGAATTTACAAACACCTATATAGTATTAATAACACCGTCATTACAAATGCCCTAGCAAAACATATTTTGGAACTGCCTTTATACAGGTTCTCCTTTGTAGTATTGCAAAAAGTTGAGAAGAAATTAAGAGGGGGTCCTGGGATTTAATACTTGAGGAAGCAGAATTAGTATGGCAAAATCGGACAGGAGCCCGCACACCACCAGGGTTGAATGAGGCACTGTCAATAAAATGTTTGTTAAAAAGAAAGTTCTAGCCAGGTAATTATGATTAGACAGTCAATAAGCGGTAGTAAAATGGTGTGTAATGGTTTATAGCATGTATTAATTCACACCACCAGAATAAAATCAACATGGTTAGGCTTATACTGTATCTCATGTGCACAATTATTGTATTTGTCTAAGATGTTTAGAGAGTTCTATTTAACAGCATTGTTTATGGTATTTTTGTTGATAAAAGCAGTACTAAGCATAAGTATTGAGAATTTAATTGTCCGTAGCCATCTGTATATAGTTTGTAATCTGAGTAACACAGTAACCAAGTATAATCTGTAATTTATTTTAATAATGAAAAATAGCTTTGTATTTTTCACTTGTTAAACACAAGCTTTTTCCATATAGGAACAGCATCTTGTTGTTTAGAATGTTTTTATCTTGTTGCTTTACATTAGAATAAGCTTGAATTATATCATTATAGCTTGTGAATGTCATTGGAAGTGTGGTTTTTAAGTGGGTTTTTAAAGTTAGGGAGTAACTGTCATGTAATTTTTTAGTCTGAAGAAGCTGGAGAACTGTTTCCAGTGAAAGCGCTTACTACAATAAATTACGTTCCTTTTGAAGTGGACTGGGAGTCTCTCATTTTGTGGATTTCTTTAGTTTTGCCGTTTGTTGCTGTTTTTGAATTTGGGTTTGGGATTGCTGTGTAGGAATGTCTGATAGTGAGACTATACCTAAAAAAGCACTATGGGGGCAGCAAAGGCTTTAGCCAGTTTGCAGAAGCCCTGGTAGGTGAGTTGCATGCCATCCTTGGTGAAACAAAGGCTTTAATCTACCATTTCATCCCAGACCAATACACACTACATACCCTTAGAATGCTACCAGGTATTTAGTCAGCTGTTAAAAGCAATTATATTGCCTTGGTTTCTAGGCATCATTCTTGGTGAAGGCAACCTACCGAAGACTGAAAGCATGTCTAGTAATTACACAGATATGAATGCAGCTGAGCTACAGGAAGTCCTCTTGTTCTTGCATCTTTGCGTTTAGATTTGTAATACTGGGTATTGCCACCATGAGTTTGTATGGATTTGGGTTTGAGTTTGCTACGTAAGAATGTGTGTTAGGGAGACTCTGCCAAAAAAGACACTTTTTGGACAGCAAAGGCTTTAGCCACTATGCAGAAGCCCTGGTATGAGAGTTATAAACCATCCTTGTTGAAACAGGAAGTCTTGTCTACCATTTCATCCAAGACCAACACATACTGCATGCCCTTGAATGACACCATCTGCTTAGACATTTGTCAAAGCCAATAATAGTGTCCTGGTATCTAGGCATCATTCTTGGTGAAGACAACCTACTACTCAAGACCAGTGCCTTTCCTGCCTCTATCACATGCATTATAAGTCCATCATGTCTGTCTGTGTATTCCTCTGTGTGGAGCTCCTCAGGTTATTTACTCCCATGTGGCCCACCACTAGGTTGTTTTTATATTTATGTGATTTAAGGGACTTTAGGACATTATGGATGCTGGTACAGGACACGCAGCTTACAATCATCTTGTTTTTGTCCAGTGTGGTGAATGTGGAGTCTGTTGTCTAACTACAGAATCACCTATGACTAAAACATAACCCCACCTGTAAGCAGACTTAGTGAGTCTTGTGGGGTTAGGCCAGCTTTCAGATTGACTTTTGGGTTATCTCTGTGCATTTGCAGTATGTAGCAGGGGAGAAGGAGTAGGTGTTGTCTTGTGCTCTGGAAGATGGAATCATTTATTTTGTGTTCTAGGAGGCTTTGTAAAATGCCATCCACACCTTAGTAGTACTAGCTGTTAGATGGGAGACGTTTCACATATAACATATTTTAGTGACTGAAGTGTCTCAGGTGGAAGCATATAATATGTATTCTGCAAAGTACGTTACTATGTGTATTTCCTTTTTATTCTAGGAAATATATAATATGTGCTTGAAAATTATAAGGCTATGTCTATTTCCTGTCAAGCTTGCAGTTTTTAATTCGTATATTCTCCCCATTACTTTTCTTCTTTATAACATTTATAAATCAGTCAAATGTCTATATTGTTTTTTATTGTGGAGCATTTCCCCTTAAAGCCCCTATAAAAAGGCTGTGCTCAGCAACAATATCACCATCAACAAAATAAATAAATAAATAAATAGATAGATACAGTGTAGTAAGAGACGCAAAGTTACATTAATCCATGTAATGCATTTTTGCTACTCACTTCAGTTGTACAGTGGGGCAGTGATTAACATTGTTTCACAACTCTTGGTCCTCCAGTTTGATTTCCAACTGGAGTGCCTTTTGGGCAATATGCGTGTCCTTCCTTTGTTAGAGTTATTTTTCCAAATTATCCAATTTCCTTCCATATCATAAAACATGGTCTAGGTGAACTTGAGATCTTCAAAATTATCCATAGCCCTGCGTGCAACATGTGAGTTCATGTGTGCATTCTGCAATGGACTGGCATCTTATCCAGCATTTAGTTCTGTAATTCTGCCTGCTGAGTGCCGAGACAGAATCCAGCTCCACTGTGATGCAAGATGGGTAAAGAAGATATGTGGCAATGACTAAATGAATAATTAATGAATGAATGAATGATGGACATTCTCTCTATGTACTGTATGCTAATACCCTGCTGTAGTTGTTACCAGATTTCAAGTATGTCTGTATGTTTGTCTACCATCAGAGATCAAGCCTGAAAACTCTGAAAGTATATAATGAGCAAAAGTGTGAAAAATCTGGACTGTGGATGCCAAAGTCTTCTTTTATTGCATTGTTTTAAGTGAGTCTTTTGAATTGTGCTTGAATTGAAAATATTTGTGTCAAAGTATCATACATTTATTGTACTCTCCTCTTCTTGATATAACAAGGTGTTTTTCATAGAAATGATAAATAGGTAAATTTGAAAAATGTTAAAGCATACAATATATATATATATATATATATATATATATATATATATATATATATATATATATATATATATCACAGTTATGATATCTAATGTTAATACAGTATAGCTAGGTATCCAATCTATCTGTAAGTATCAATAATGTGAGTGATCTGAAGGATCTCACAAAGGTAATAGATCAATTCATTGTTAAAGGATAGTATTGATATATATCAAAAAAGGAAATAAGGAAATATTTTAAAACGTATGCTTTCTAGTTTGCAAGTAATTTGTTTTATTTTGTTTTGCAGAGGAAAACATGATTGTTGCACTCTACAGCTATACTGCCGTAAATGAAAATGACATTGAATTAAAAAAAGGTGACAAACTATGCCTCTTAGCTGAGTAAGTATCTATGCCTTTTTTCTGCATGATTTAGCTTTCTTACAGTATTTATAGAGAATATTTTAAAGTTTAAAATAATTATAAAATAATTATATTTATTCTAAAATACTAACTTAAAATTAGATGAGATGTCATGTGGGAAATCAGGATAAATGGGTGAAACTGAAATGTAGTGGTCATTCATGTTGCCTATCAAATCTTGCATGTAAGATTTACTTTGTGAATCCATAAATTGTCTGTGTTAACATTACACAATGCCCACACAGGTTTTCTTCCTCTCAGTGGCTAACTGCTTAATGTTTTTTGCTTACTTTGATTGACAACTGGACAGTCAGTATAATTAACCTGATTAATAAATTAAATGTTCAGCAATACCACCTCAGCACATATTTATTATCCATTTACTGTCGCACAATTTTACCTTTTTTTTCTAGTAGAAGTGAAAAGTACTATTTAAAAATTACAAAGACGGCCATGGCACATTTTTAGATTTTACATTAGAAAATTATTTAAGAGGCACACACACACACACACACACACACACACACACACACACACACACACACACACACACACGCACACACACATGCACACATACACGCACACAGACATGCACACAGACATAGATTTAGAAAGAATTGTAGTGCACTCACTCTGAAAAATGGCACAGTTCAAGCAGTTTAGTGCAGTATAGTGGAGGCTAAGGTGTGCATATATGATAACAGCTGGGGGACATGCCAGATGCAGCACTGCACATGGAGGCAAAGCAATCACAAAAATCATATGCACTGCCTATTGAGTGTACAATGTTATTTGGTGTCATGTGACTATAGAACCCCAACATGGAAGTAACATGTCCAACAATTCCAGACTTGCTGACATGTGCCTCAAGGCTTCAAATAAGTGCAACATGAACACAATGGGGATCACATTACGTGGATAGTCCACCAAGGTGAGCTTAAATGAGATAAAAAAGGGGATAGGATAGTCAGAAAGGAGGTAAGACAGCATGGCAACTGGAAGGGAAAAGTGGTAGTGGGATGGGGTGGACAATTTTTTTGTGGGTCAGGTGCCTATAGACAACAAAGTAAATATGTGGAGGATATGGATAGGAAGGGGGGTTTGGGTATGGTAACAGGATCAGGCAGACAGGCAGACAGACAAACACAGAATCCATACAAAGAATGAAAAGGGGAAGTACTAATACAGAAGGTGGTGTGTCCACAATGAAGGAATGCTGATAGACAAGAGGTGGACAGCTGGTGATGAGAAGGATTGTACTACAAATGGGAGGGTAGAGTGATCCACAAGGAAGGGGAACACATTGATAGTAGTTTGGGTGGAATGAAGACAGCCTGCAAAGCTACCACAGATAATAGCCTTCCCAAGAGTACGTGACACCTGTGACTGGTGTCTTGGGTCAGCTCCATCTCTGGTGTCCTGATAATCGAGGCCAGACATCTGTGTGATTTAGACAGCCAAAAAGGATGCCCTCCAGGGTGCTAGTGATGATCTCAAGGTATTGGTTCAAGGCAGTCAGCACCGGCCGCTACTTCACACTAGGTGACCGATGTGGGCATTGAGAATCTTGCACCACAAATCAGAGAAGCAGCCACAGAGGCCATATGTGAGCCTGTCATGTCTCTCTCCATAGTGTGGTCTTTCTCATCCTACAGAGAAGCAAGCCAGGGGACAACTAGGGATCCAGGAGTCAGTGCAGTGGCCATTATAAAAAATGCTGGCCACTGCCACACCACTGCCTTTCTCAAGGCTGATTCTAAGATAAATTGAAACTAAATGGAGGGAACAATGAGGCTATTTTGAAATTCTTGAATATTCTTAAACTTGTGTACTGTGTATTTTTCTAGCTAGTTTCACTGTATGTGAGGTATTAACTGGAAATTGTCCACTTTTATTAAGTATCTGTTGGGTTGTTTGTTTCTGATAACTGGTTTCAGTAAACTCTTTTTTTCTAGAGGCTCCTTTAGCTGTTTAAAACTTTCATTTAAAGGCTCACTGCTGCTTTTCAGCTGTGAAACATTTCTGCAGTTTGTTCTAAGTAGTGGGGATATTTGTAGCATTTCCATATTCAGGCTTGTATTTGGGCCTAGTGTTTGTGGAAGCTGTGTGTCTGAGCACATATTCAGAGACATTGGTTTGGCCAAAGCCATCAGGCATTTCTGTGAGAGAGAATTGTTTGAGGTCATTGGCTGACTGAGGTCACCTGGACTACAGCTTAGACTAAGCACCTCATTGGTTCTTTTGCGATTTCTTTCTTAAAAGCTGTCTCAGGTTTCAACTTTCTGTTACCTAAGAAGTTCAGTTGTGAATGCTCTGCCATTTCACAGTGAACTGATCGAAGGAAGGACACTGAGGAAAGTCGGAACTATAATATATAACATTAAGTATCCTGTTTTTTGTTTATTTTGTTCTTTATTTCTTTGTTATTTATAGCACTTTGTGTACTGTGTATTTTTCTAGCTAGTTTCACTGTGTGTGAGGTATTAACTGGAAATTGTCCACTTTTATTAAGCATCTGTTGGGTTGTTTGTTTCTGATAATTGGTTGCAGTAAACTCTTTTTTTCTAGAGGCTCCTTTAGCTGTTTAAAACTTTCATTTAAAGGCTCACTTCTGCTTTTCAGCTGTGAAACATTTCTGCAGTTTGTTTCCCACCCTCTCTCCGTGTGGGTATAGTGTTTTTATAGTTGGTGGCTTTGCAGTTGCCCGCCCCTAGTGTAAATTTGATCTGGGACCCTCCTCCCAGTCTGGTGTCATTACCTCATTCCACCCAGTACAGGGAGAGCATTTGAGAAGGCCAATCAGCTTAGTTCCGGCTACCCCTTTCTCTCTTTCCTTTCTCTCTTTCCACTAAAAAAAAAAAAAAAAAAAAAAAAAATGTACCTGCTTTTACTGTATTTGTGTTTTTTTCCTACTTGATTTTGCTTTTGCGTCATCTTAAAAGTACTCAGTTGTATTTATTACTGCTTGGTGTAACTTATTCTAAGCCTTTTAGTTTAAACACTTGGGCTTTAGACCAGTTGTTTTACATTAGGAAGGTTTGTGGGCTGCACTGTGGTGGCAGGACAGGTAGCTTACATCCTTCTAAGTTGGGAACTGCTGATTGAGGGCTCAGTGTCTGTTATTCTAAAAGTGTATTAGTTCTGGTTTAAGCACCTGGGCTTCAGGCCAGTTATTTTACATTAAGAAGGTTCATGGTCTGCACTCTTGTGGGAGAAGAGGCTGGACTCTACCCCTCTGAGCTGGGAATTTCTGGTTAAAGGCTTATAGTGCCTGCATATTTGAACTATTTCTTACTGTAATTGGTACACCTTGTTTGCTGTAGCATAGACTAGATCCAGGCCTGCTGAATCTAGTTTTGTTTGTATGCTTGTTATTTCCCTGAAAAGCTAATTCCACCTAAAACGCGGCTTTTCAGCGCTTCTGTGGATCCCTAGTGATATCTGCATTGCTTACTGTACTTATTTCCTTGTTTCACTTGAAAGAAAGTTACTGTTTGTCATTTTTGCATTTAAGTTACCTGGCACTTGCTCACTAAAGCAATTATATAAGTCAGCACTAAAAAATTAAAAGCACTACACCCTCACAAACTCCCCCTGGAGTATCTTGCTCCCCATTGGCCATTTTTTTCAATTATAAAGAAATTCCCAATACTATTCTAGCATGTCCAAAAGTCAGTTGTCAATCTCCTCCTCAGTCCAGCTGGTGAATCTGGGAATCTTGAGGCAATGTTACAACTGCCTCATGTACACACACAACCCTCTCCTCCTCCCAACAAATTCCAACACATGTGAGAGATGCAACCATATAGCCAAACTGGAGGCTAAGCTCTCTCAACTCAGTACAGGCGTAACCAGTCAGGAGGAGAAGGAAACCACACTCACTAAAATTCCAGTCTCACATAGACCTACCACGACAGCAAACCAAACACATAAACACACAAAAACATAGTTGGAGGCTCTAAATAAAAATCTGTCTAAGCAGCAGAGATCTCCAAAGCAGACACCCAAGCAACCGCTACCCCAAAACAAAACACGTGCAACACATAGCTCACAAAGCCAGTGTGCTGAACAGTCACAGCCCTTAAGGCTAAACAACACACTTGATACACTTGTAATAGGTGACTCTATCATCAGGCACACTGACGTCCCACTCACCAGGCTGAACAAGGAAAAGGTCACGGTGAGCTGCCTGTCGGGCGCTAGGATCCACCATATAACACAAGCACTCAGGTCACTCCAAGGCAAGTACAAATATGGCTCAGTCATTGTCCATGCTGGTGTGAATAACCTGAGATGTACCTCCCTGGACTACATGAAAAGAGACATAGAGGAGCTCTCTGAGCATGTAGCCCAGGCCGGTATGACCCTGACCTTGAGTAGAGTAGCATCTTACCCTCACCAAGAATGATGCCACAGTATGAAGACAAGATTATCAATTTCAACAATTGGCTTAAGTATTGGTGTCATTCAAAGGGGATCTAATGCCTGTCAGCCTGGGATGACATGCTTGACAAGCCACGATGCTTTGCTAGGGACAGCTTGCACCTGTCACCCCTGGGCTTTCGGATATTGGCAAAGGCTCTTGCTACCCCCATAGTGCCTTTTTTAGGCAAGGCTCAAAAGACAAACCCACCTCCATAGGTATCACAAGGGATAAGAAACTAAGAGTAATGCTACTCAACGCCAGAAGTCTAAACCTCAAGATGCACGCACTCAAAACTCTCCTTAGCATGGAGAACGTCGATATCTGTGCAGTAACAGAAACCTGGTTCAAGGCTCTCGAGAGCACCCCAGCACTACCAGGTTATACCTCATACCATGCTTTTCAGCCCCAAAACTTGGACCGAACCACAAAAGGAGGGGAGTATCAATATTCGTCAAAGATACCCACACCTCCAGGTTGGTGGCACAGCACGAAGCATCAGAGACTATCCATGTGCAACTAACAGTGGGTAAAACTGCCTTCCAGTTTATAGCCTGCTACAGACCACCCTCCCAAACCCAGGAACCCCACTCGGCCTTCCTGAGAACACTGGAAAATATGAAGGTCTCTCCAAACACCATTATATTGGGCGACTTCAACTACCCAAACATAGACTGGGAGCATTACTCTAGCTCCAACACCCTAGCCCAAAGGTACCTAGAATTTATAAACTCAAATGCTATGGAACAACTTGTTACCACTCCCACAAGAGGGGAAAACATACTGGACCTGATCATCACCAACATAGGGACTCTATGCTCCAGACCAGAAGTGTATCCCTCACTGGTAAGATCAGACCATAAACTAATCTCACTGGATATTCACATCCCGACCCCACCCCATGCCCAGAAAACCACAGTGAAAAACTTCTCTAAAGCAAATTTCACACTCCTCAAAACTGAGGTGGAATCCTTCAAAGCCCCCGGGCCTGTGGATAATACGGCCCAGACTGCAGAATCCTTTATAAACGCATTCTATGAACACCTTCAGGAATGCATGGATCATGCAATCCCAAATAAAACCAAGACCCAATCCTCCAAAGGCAGACGTCCTGTCTGGTGGACCCCAGCCATAAACAAACTATACAATAGAAGGAGGAAGCTACTACATGATAGAGCAAAATCCCAAAAAGGGAAGGCATCTCTGATCAGTATTAGCAAAAAACTACGGGCACTCATAACATCGTCTAAGGCCAGCTTCAAGAAAGCTACAACAGGGTGCCAACATCTGAGCATCAAGCCAGAACGGGAGAAAATTTGATGCTGCCCATTCAATTATCTAGGCTTACCATGGGTGCTACCTTGCTTGAAATGTAATGGAAGTTTGTTCCAGAGGTGGGTGATACAGTGGGATATGTATATATGGTTTCACTTCATAACCTCAAAATGCTGAAATACCGAATTTCAGCTTTCCGAGACCATGAAGCAGAAAAGTCAGAATGCTGAAAGTGCATAAGACTGAATTTGAATATCTTGAATCCACGCTTATGCATTTCCGGTACATTGCGTGTAGTGTTATGGTGCCTGAAATTGCAGGTGAACGAGTGTTTTTGTGTGTTTTTGTACATTGTATGTGTGGGTAAGGGTAGGGAGGTGTATGTATCAGTGTGAGTGTTGGATTTGTTGGTGTTTGTGTATGTGTGATGTGTATTTGTGTGTGAGCGGGTGGAGAATGCCGTGGTGTTATTTTTTTTTTTTTTGTTATGTGTGATCTCGGAGTTGGTATATATAAGTAGGGGGTATGTGGGGGGTGCAGGGGGGCTTGCTCCCTTACTTATATGTAGTGTAGGGTTGTGTGGTTTGTGTGCTGTGGGTGGAATGGTGTGTGTTCTATGTGGTGTATGGTGTATGTATGTTTGTGATTGTGTGATTCGTGATTGTGGGTTTCGGTATTGTGAATGGTTCGGCTTCATGGTCTCTGAATGCTGAAATTCGGTATTTCAGCATTTCGAGATTATGAAGTGAAACCGTATATATATATATATATATATATATATATATATATATATATGTGTGTGTGTGTGTGTGTGTGTGTGTGGCTATCTTAGATTACCTTCCTGCCTTTTCCTGCCCTACTTCTCATCTGTTTTGAGACTACCTGACACTATTCCTACCTGTCATTCTTTTATTGACTTCTAATTTACCTAACTCGTACTCACCCACTCCCCATACCACTGCAGCCTCCCCTCTGAGATGCAGGTCACTGGGGAAGGAAGAGAAAGCTCAGAACAACGCTGTCTTTACCAATTTTGGTGCTTTTCTATATTTTCTTGAAAATGGTGTAGAAGGGAGAAATGATAGTGTGTGACCAGGCAGTTGACAGGATGAGGTGTCTTGCACGCTTCTCATACATAGTCAGTTTCATGCATCTTCTTACTGGGAATGCCTGATGTGCTTTTGCATTAGAGAAGGAAGACTGCTGCAGTGTTCTAATCTGGTTTCAGTTTTTGCACAATATAACTTGTATATTGTGGTGTATATGTCTCAGGGTATAATATATATATTGTGACAGAGGATGTTTCTTGTGATTTCTGTCTGGGTTTCCAACACTTAATGACAACTGTGTGTTGGAGTATTGAAGTGATTTGTCACTATTGTTATCTTAATGTTTGTTTTTATTGTTTTAATGCCTCCTTCTGTGGTTTTGTTCTATTTGTTTCATGATTTACAATAATTTTTCTTTTCCCTATTGTGTAATGCTCCGCCTCCTTCTAACTCTGTGGAATGGCCTCTGACGTTTGTTGTCATGTTAAGCATTTTGCTAAAGCTGTCATTTCGGCGCGTGAAAGCAATTGTGAGGACTGAGATTTTTTTTCTGGTAAAAGTACTGATGCCCAAGTTCTTGGTTTAACTTCTGATGTTGGAATTCAAAATCCTTACAAGGATTACCCTTAATGGAGTTAAGCAGGAAGTTTAAATGACAGCAATGTTGATGTTGATGAGACTGCATACTATAGTGAAATCCTTCTGTCAAATGACTACTTGACCATTGATCTTCTATTTTATCATGTATTGTTATGGCTCCTTAGCCATATAAACTGTATTATACTCTCCTCACCTTTACATTGTTATAAAGTTTTATTTTAACACTCTCCTTCTATTGCAAAAATAATTTTGGTCTAAACTTTGTTAGTGTAAACTCTTGTGATCTACCTTTGAAGGCTTTTTTTATATCATTGTATTTCCTGTATTATGATTGTAATATGTTTGTATGCTAACTATTCATATGTATCTTGTCAATGCTTTTCTTTTCTCGCTGTTGTTTGTTCAAACTGTGATTGCTTTTTTTCTCATTGTTGTATGCACAAATGATATTTCGTACATCTATGTATGTACTTCACTTCTTGTCTGTATCTTGTGAAGCTTTTCTGAGAGGTTTCTACCCAGTTGGATTTTCCTGGGCAAACAAAGCAGTGAAGCAATAAGTAATATAGTGGATTATGATTGGGCCACTGATCCTAATCGACTTATTATGTCTTCGAGACAGGGATGCCAAGAAATTCACAAGTTGTACAGGTTGTACTGCGTAAAAAATCTGACACAATTACTCACACCAAAAATTTAATGCAAAGCTTTCGGGTTAACCACTAATGTACATTTCTCTACTAAAAATTGGCTTATATCTATCCATTCTACCTCTCAATACATCTTCAATTTTTAGTAGAGAAATGGAACAACAACCTCAGCTGTTAGATAAAAAAGAAAATATGGTGAGATATGTCACTACATTTAATCTTAATACGAAATATCTACGTAATATAATAGAGAAAAATTGGCTTATTTTAATGGCTACGCCGGAGATTAAAGTTATAGTAGGAGAGAAACCGCAGTTTGCATGTAGGTATTCTGAAACATTATAGCAAAAGTTATATTATAAGGATTTCAAAGGAAGAAAAGAAAGTTCCCAACGAAGAATGGGAATGAAAAAATGTTTTAATTGTAGTTGTTGTTGTGATATATATGACAATGCAGATACATTTGAACATCCAACAACTAAAGAAATCTTCACTTTCAGGACTCCCATAAACTGTAACACTACCCAAGTGGTATACCTTGCTACATGTACACTATGTACATCATTTTATGTGGGTAAGACCACCAGAAAATTAAGAGAACGGATAATAGAGCATAAATCTGAGATAAGAAGGAAGGTGTTGACAAATGCATTAAGTAAACATATTTTTGATAACAATAGTACGCATAAATTTAAATTTAGGGGTATATGTATAGTAGATATAGGAGATAGAGGGGATGACATGAATAATGCATTAGAACTGAAAGAATATGAATAGATAATTAGACTCCAAGCAGATGCCAAACCTGGTCTGAATAATGCAGTTAGTTTTAAGCCAGTTTTAATAAAAAGGCAAAGAGAAAATATTTGATTTGATATATATATATATATATATCTATATATATCTATATATATATATATATATATATATTTTTTTTTTTTTTAGCATGATTTTAACATAAATATTATGCATGTTTTGTATTTTTAACATGTTTAGAGTATATTGGTATATATTAATTCAATAATATTGAAAAGTTTTTTTATAAAAAAAGTGTAGTTCCTTTTAATGCATAAATTATGAGATATGTTTTTTTAAAAGTTAATTGTTGGTTAGGATGATAGGCTGGCTGTAGCATGTGATTTTGAATGACTCCCTATTTAAACAATGTAAGAATTTAATGATTTTATATACTGATGAAGGGTGGTTAACCCAAAAGCTTTGCATTAAATTTTTGGCGTGAGTAATTATGCCAGAAATTCACCTTGAAAGCAATCTGCAGTTGCAATAAAATCTTGAAATAATACCAAGTGGCTCCAGGTTGCATCTGGCACAGTTCTTTACATTTACACTTATCTTCCATGCTACTCAACTGTTCAGATTTTTGCAGAATATCCATATTTTTAATTTGTGGTTTTTGGACGAATTACTGAGGACTGAATTGCTAAAGTAATGACATACATTTTAGGTTTCAGGCTTTGTATCCTTCAGAAAAATGAAACACACAGATGCTGTTATTCTAACAACTTTCTTTTTAACAGGAATTTGGGAACATGTCAGTATGGAAAGAAAAGCAGAAACACATGCTTTCATATCTGCCGCTGTCATTTACTTGTCAGTACTTACAGATTTTGCTGCACTAGACCTGACCTTAACAACTTAAGCAGGTGGTATTTAACATTTGTTAAGATCAGTCTCGCGCCACTCTAGTACTTAACTGATTTGCCTGTTTATGAATATTGGAGCTTAATCACTGCACTTTATGCACTACACATAAATACACACACACACACACACACACACACACACACACACACACACACACACACACACACACACACACACACACACACATATATTCACGTATGCATACATAATTAATTAAAGTAAAATTATGAATTGTATGTGTTCTGCTAGGATATACTGAATTTCTTCTGCTGCTTATATATATATATATATATATATATATATATATATATATATATATATGTATATACATTTTTTTTCTAAACTGGTGACTGCTCTACTTTCATTTTGTGGTTGTACTTAATAGCTGTTGGTTCACAGTGTTGCACTGTTATTTTAGAAAATCTTGTGAGTAGCAATATGCGTATGGGTCAAGTGTTTTTGTTTGGAATGAAGGGAAGCAAGTTAGTGAATGGTATGGATCTGTTTGAATTATCTGTGAATATTTAATTAGAAATGAGCACTGTAATGATCCCCAAGGAGGTTGTGTCACATAGTACACATACACACACCCATACACACATGCATGCACACACTCCCACTCAGTCCTACAGGCAAGCATACAGTTGCTCCTGGGAAAGGAGTGAAATTTGATGCATTGCTTCAGTTCTTTCTGTGATATGAACTGTTTCATTTTTTTCTTTTTTTGTTTAGAAAATGTAGCATGAAACAGTAAGACAGATGTATAGTACAGTTTACTATACAGGGGAACAAAGGCTTATTTCTGAAACTATTTGGACGGTGAAAGAAATAGGATAAAATGATGATAGTGCTGGGAATAGATTGTGGGGATAGACTGTGATGGGCATGTGGGAGTTGTATGCAACAGTCTATGTTAAAATTGTGTGTGTGTGTGTGTGTGTGTGTGTGTGTGTGTGTGTGTGTGTGTGTGTACGTGCGCGCGTGTGTGTGTGTCTGTGTCTCTGTGCGTGTGTGTGTTAGTGAACCTTGTGAGGGATATTCTACAATATTCTGGACAGTTGAAAGGTATGCACATCACAAGTAACATCATATATTGGCTTAAATGGCTGAAAATAATACATAAATGAATAACGATTGCCAGAGAACCAAAACACACCATTCATTCCATTTGTAAAAATGAACTGCAACAAGTGTGGGGCTGCCAGCAGTACAGCATACAGATACACCATATTGCACAAACTTATCTGTAACATAAGACACAGCCTGTCCCTCTATCAGCAACCCTGTAAGGCTAATGAAATCCAACTGAACAGAAGGGAAACCTATCCTAGAAGCCCCACAGGAACTATCTAGACTCTCTGCGTTCAGCCTCACAGTGTAGGTGATATCCTAGAGTATCTTTAGGATTAAACTATAATCTTGTGAGTGCTTTAATTTTAAATTAATTGTGAGTGCATTAAATTGAAATTAATCTGTAAGGACCAGCACATCTGACCATCTCTTTTCTATCTTACCCCCCACCTCCTATCCTAGTGGAGCTAGTGTTTTCCCTACATTTACCACTAGAGGGCAACAGACCTCAAGCCATGGTAAACTATCTCTTACTGGAAGTAGAAATCCACTAGCTCTGCAGACTAGCCATACTCTGCTATCCCTGCTTGTACTTTATACTCAAGTAATTACCCCCACCCCATGAAAAGTTGAAAAGGGAATTAGCCTGGTTAAGTGTGAGAGTTTTATAAACTAGACAGCGTTTTTGTCAATTACTACTACAGCTACTGGTCCCTTAATTAACTCTCTGCTTAAACTTCTTTTCCTGCCATAGCACTATTTATAAATATCTTTCTCTCTGTTATAAAACCCTTTACTCTTACCTTTCTCCCCTACACAGCTATACATTTGCTCACCAATTTCTGATAAGTAGCAACAGAAAATGTCTCTTACCTTTCCTAAGCCTGTAGAACACAGTCTCTCTGCATAACTGATTACCTCTCAGCCTCTCTCAGCTCTGACCCGCTCTGTTCGCCCTACGGGCTCACTCCGCTCCCCTACCCTACCCCCAATTCCCACCCACCCCCAGAGGTCCTACACTTATACTTCCCTAACCACACCCTCTCTCTCTTCCAACCTTTCCCATACTTCACATCATCCCATACACTTTAGCCACACCCCTACTATCCAATTATCACTCTCAATAAGCCACACCTTAGAGTACCTTACCATATCCACTTACTCTTAACTAATATATATTAGTGCCCTCCTCTCTTCACTTCCCTTATCCTTTATCTTTTTTTCCTCTACTTTTCAATCCTTAACTCCTCACTCCTCTTATTTACAATCTCAATAAGATGCCTCTGGCTAATCTAACCAAGCTACCACTTGCAGTTATACTTTTTACTGTCCTCACCTCGACCTACCTTCGTACCTCCTTTGAAAAACTGCACTATTACCATCTTAACCACCCCCTAAAACAAACAGCAATTCACACTCATATACCCTCTAATAGTCATACTAATATAACTTCCATTCCCAGTTACCTACTACCTAAATACCATAGACTCGTCCACATTAAACACAATATACCCACAATAAAAAAAAGTTAAAATTCAAACTAACCTTAGATATAATTCAGTAACAAAACTAAATAATACCTCCTTAAAAGACGGTGACATCAACCCCAGCCCTGGCCCTACTAACCCCACTATCCATACAACCCACCCCAAACTCAATAACTCTCTCCAAATAGGACATCTAAATATCCAAAGCATTAATAATAAAGTAGCCCACCTCCATACCCTCCTAGATATTCACTCCTTTGATATCCTCTGCCTCACTGAAACTTGGTTGAAACCAGAAACTATAGACAATGAAATCATTCCCCAAGGCTATAACATAGTAAGACGAGACCGAACAAAACGGAAAGGGGGTGGAGTAGCAGTTCTATTTAAAGATGGACGTCATATCTCCACCCTACCATATAATCCAACCCAGGATAGTAATGCAGAAGTCCTCATCACCAAACCTCAACTCAATACAAACAAATCTTTATACATTATCTGTATTTACTTACCACCAGGAAATAATATCACTGCGATAGAGGCTATACTAAGCTGAGTGTCTTCCATGTACCCCCAGGAAACAATAATACTAGGCGACTTAAATATTGACTGGAAAGGTGTTATTGTGGAAATCCTACCTCTCATATTAACCTCCATGGCTTTAGCCAAACTATAACCTCTACACCCAGAATTAACAAACCAAATAAAAAAGAGAGCACCTTAGACTGGATACTTATAAACAAACAGAAACAATCTTATAAGGCAGGAACACTGCCAGACAATGTAAGTGATCATTTTTTGACCTATATCATAAGAGAAAAGAAGGATCTTCCCAACCGCCCCACCTTTAGGATAGCACGCTCTACCAAACACTTTAGCTCAGAATTATTTCAAATTGAACTTAATGCCTGTGACTGGAACCCATTAAAAACCCTTCCACTTGAAGAGGCTAAGTATCTTAACTCTAAATTCTTATCTATCCTGGATAGGCATGCACCTAAATGGTCCATCAGAATGAAGTCCAACCCAGCCCCATGGCTTTCTAAAGAAACCAGACATCAAATTTTGCTTAGGAACAAAGATTGGGCTAAGTGGAGAGCAAACAGAAATATCTCTGATCAACTAAATTTTAGGCAGCTGAGAAATAGTACAAAAAAGGCAATACTTACAGATAAAAAGAACTACTACTGTAAACTGCAGCAAACTCACCAAAATAATCCTCAGAAGTTCTGGTCTAGTATCAATAAACTCCTTTCCCCAGGACACTCTCGAACACCCACCCCACTTGACGCAGATCCAAATACCCCCCATCAAACTGCCAATAACTTTAACTCTTTCTTCACTGAGACCATACAATCTCTAGCTAATCAGCTTATCCCAGACAACTCAAGCCTTCCCACCACCACACCAGGCTCACTACCTGCATTCAAACTACAACCCATTTCTACTACTCTCATCAATAAATTCATTCAAAAACTCAAGCCATATACTCCTTCTGCTGACCAGCTACCATCACAATATCTCCAAAAAGCAGCCAAAGTAATTGCCTACCCTATATCTATCCTTATAAATAGGACAATCAAAGAGGGAACCATTCCAGATATTTGGAAAATCTCCTATATTATCACCCTACACAAAGGTGGGAACTCAAATGACTACTCTAACTATTGGCCAATAGCTCTCATCACCCTTAGCAAAAATTATGGAAAAATGCATTCACCAACAACTCTTACATCATCTATCTCAATATAACATACTAGCAAACTGCCAACATTGCTTTAGGCCATCACACAATACCACTACTGTCCTTTTATCCTTTACAGATACTATCAATAGAAACCGCAATAAAAAATCCTCTCATCTGCACTATTTATTGACCTCTCAAAAGCTTTCGACATGGTAAACCATACCCTCTTAATCAATATTCTTGAATCCCTTTCCTTTGACTCTCAGGCTGTTAAATGGTTCGGATCCTACCTCAGCAACAGGCAACAGGCAGTTCTCTGGGAAAATTAAATTTCATCCTTTCTGCCAGTCACCATCGGAGTACCTCAGGGCTCTATTCTTGGACCACTTCTTTTCTCATTATTTATCAATGACCTCAATGTAGTAATTCCTCAAGCCACCTGCATTCAATATGCAGATGATTCTATGCTAATATGCTCAGCATACTCTCCATCAGAACTATATTCTCTTACTCAAATTGTTTTTAACACTGTAGAAACATGGTTTACAAAACGTTGCCTCCTTCTTAATGCCAAAAAAAACAAACTCCTTCTCTTTACCCCTACTACCAAGTCCTCCCCCATAGATTTCTCAGTCTCTTCAATAATGGCACTATTATATTCCCTGACACTACCACTAAATTGTTAGGAATAACCATTGACAATAACCTTACATTTGATTATAGCAATAACCCACGCCTGGGTGTGGGTAATGCTGGATTTACCCACGGATGGTGTGGTTTGGTCCCGAGGGTGAAGCCCGAGGGACCAAACAAAGCCAACCGTGAGTAAATACAGCATTACCCACACCCAGAAGTGGGTTATTGCTATTACACAATGACATTATTTAAGAAAAGAAATAATTACTTTTCTTAAATAATGGCATTGTATAATGCCTCTTTACTGCCCTTCCGCAGCTGTCTGGTATTCTGTGGCAGTTCTGATGTACTGCGCATGCCTACGCAGTACATCAGAGCTGTGGGCAAAAGCACTGAAACAGTAAAAAGCAATGTTTTTTTTTTTAAACTGTCTCGCTATGTTAAATGGGTTTAACATAGCGAGACAGCTTTAAAATAAGCAATGGATATCTCCGTTGCTTATTTTAAAGCTGTCTCGCTATGTTAAACCCATTTAATATAGCGAGACAGCTTTAAAAAAAAAGCAACGGAGATCGCAAGATCTCCGTTGCTTTTTACACACTGTGTCGCTATGTTAAAGGAGTTTAACATAGCGAGACAGCTTTAAAAAAAGCAACGGAGATCTCCATTGCTTTTTTTAAACCTGTGTCGCTATGTTAAACTCTTTTAACATAGCGAGACAGTGTTTTATACTAACGGAAAAAGTCCGGGCGACCATACCTTTTTCCGTTAGTATATTGAGGGATTTACAACGGGCACGCTGGTTAGGCTGGCCAATCAGCGTGCACGTTTTAAGGGAGGAATTGTATAATACCATATAAATAACACCAGTAAAACAGTCAACAGAAAAATAGGCTCCTTATATAGAATAAAACCTTTCCTAACCCCAGCAGCCTGAACCAAGATTGTTCACTCCCATCTAATCCTTACTTTTCTGTATGCCTCACCTATTTATACCAACCTAAAGAAACATAATCTCAATAAACTAGCAACTTCCTACAATAACATCACCAGATTCGCCACTGGCAATCCCTTTAGAACCCACCACTGTCTGAATCTTTGGCAACTAGACTGGCTTTAATTCCAAAACTATCTGATAATCTCCCAACTCACGATTGCCCACAAGATATTTTACCAACCCAACACCACCCCTATACTCTCCAATCTCTTAATCCCCTATAAAAATCTGAATTCCCTATGTTCTTCTAGCAAACTCCTCGCAAGCATAACCAAGTCTAACAACATGGCTGGTGACTCTGTTTACTAACGCAGTGGGAAAAATCTGGAACCTGCTACCCAATGAACTAACTCTAATCGCATCATTGCCTTTCTTTAAACAAAAACTCAAAAAACACCTCAAAACACACTGGTTATGCCCTTATAGTAACCCCGACTAACCACCCTCTTCCACCACTGATTTGTTTCCTCTTCCTAACAAACTTCCATACATTTTAATGCTTATTCTTGTAAGCAAGGCTGGTACTGTTTAAATTGTTATTCAACATACTGCTGAAATATTTCTACTTGATGTGAAAAATTCCTTATGAATCTTGCTGTGCTACATTATTATTGTTGCTTTTTCAAGTGTAAATATTTTTACTGTTGCTTTTTCAAGTGTAAATACTTTTAGTATGTTATAATACATGTGGTATTTTTTATCAATTCTTTCATTACCATGTAATGACATTTTTAATTTTTCTATCTTGCTGGAGCTTTTCTTCCCGGGCTTCTACTGAAAATGGAAATATATCCAGCTAGACTAGCCCGGTTAACAAATGTAAAATAAAATAAATAAATAAAATAAATAAATAAAGTAACTCCTTGAAATGTAGTGTTGTGTAAAGTAGTAAAATACCCAGTGCAGTCTTAATTAGATTACAAAACTGAAAGTGAATGTATTTACACTATTTTTATCCTGTTACAGTTGAAGCCTGCTATACTTCAATATTTCCAGTTCTACTGTAGCAATGTTAACCTAACATAACATCATAATGGGGGGGGGGGTTCAAAAAATAAGTTTCAGAATGCCAACATAAGCTCTGTTTTGACAGTTTCAACTTGGAAATAAATAATTCCATTAAGGAAAATACATCGATAACAGTTGCCACTATACGAAAGGATACTGTTATTGCAATGCATGCAAATCAAAAGCGCTTAAAAACTGTAACAAAAATAAAAAACAGGCTAGTGAAAATAATAGGTATAGGGTTCAGTGAGAGGTAACATTAGTGGGAGTGCTCTTGAATATTTGCTAGGACACAAATGACAGATTTTCCTTGTGACAGTAAAATAGCTACTGTGGTTCTGTAGCATAAACTGATTCAAAGATGGAGCGAGAACATTATGTGTTGGAGAGTCTCACCTTATTCCTGAGGAAACTGATAAAAAAAAAATAAAAAAAAACTCAAGATCTATAGCATTTTAAAACACCATAACTTGTTATTTTAGGAAACACAATTCCAAACATCATAAACACTGGCTAATATTCATAAATGTTTCCAAGCATCGAGAAGAGATAATTAATGTAAGACAGTGTTTTGTTATTTTCTTGCAGTTTAACAAGAGTGCAGCTAGATATGCATCTCAAATACATTTTTTGCATTTAATGATGCAGGCTTTATAACTTCATAGGTTTGTACTAAGTACTAGGCTAGCTGCCCTTGTGGGCCATTTTAAGCCTAGCCAAATTTCCTTTTTGTGGTTGAAATAACCTATCCCATTTGGTTATAGACTGGCCTTACCCATCCCATGATTGATAATTATATATTACCCCTAATGAGAATAACTGGAATCATATCATAGATAATTTGAGGGGACCCATGCATGGGATAAAGCCTTTAGGAGCTGCATCTGTCCATTAGTAGTACATGGGGCAGTCCTGGGGTAAATTTTCTGTTTCCCATCTATAGATCTAAGTTGCAGTTAAAAATGGACGGGGCTGAACTTTGTTTTATGGGGATGGGGAGTCTGTTCCATATCAGTGGTATCCTCTGTCAAATATAGCTGTCTCAACAAAATGTTCTGTTGATATTGCAGAAGAGATTTAGATTCCTAGGCCATGTATTTCTGATGGCAGTTGACTTGCTGATATGCAGTAAATCCATCCATAATGGGTTGGAGGATGCTTTGTGTGCCAGACACAGGCCACCTCTTAGCAGTCTGCAGGATGCCGAGTATAATGAGAGGGCTTTCAGTTGGTTTGAGCTTTCACTAACTCGGCTAATCTCTTCCCTATGCCCACTCCTACTGAAACTGCCTCCACATAGAAATGGCTAGTGATTGCCTCCAGTTACAAATAACTCAGTCATCACATTTAGCTAGGTATGATTAAGTATATCACAGTATCAAAGCCTTCCTCAATAAACTTGTTCAGTCAACTCCAGAAGACTGCATTGTCAACCTGACAATTTTTTAATGCAATTGTAAACCTCACAAGCTCATAACAAATGGAGACTAAGCCCTCTATAACTCTAAACTTTTAAAATTGTCAGTATGCTAAATTATGCAGTAAGATGCATGAGTTGTGATAGGACATCCGTTTGGTGTAATCGGCCCATTAAAATGGACATCTGTGAGTCAAGTGTCTTAAATGAAACCCAGTTTTACCACCACCTATATTTCTTCCTTGGACTAAACAAGATAAGTACTATGTTCAACCATAGCTCTCAACCTCTTAGCACAAACAATCTGGACAAAACTAAATTTAATGGGGGGATAAAGCTGCAAAAATAAGAGCAAATATTAAATATTGCTCTTATAAACTTAGAAAGTTGCTAGAATATAAGGTCTTGTGTTACCATACATTTTTCTGAAGGATATGAAGTCAGAAACTCAAATGTAGCCATTATATAGTGAATTCAGTCCTCACTGATTTGTCACAAAAATCCAGAAAACCACAAGTTTTATGAGCAAACCAAAAATATGAGTCAAAAATCTAGACATTCTGCAAAAATTTGGACAGTTGAGAGGTATGTCAGTTCAATGAACAGCTAAGAGCTGCCTGGTCTCTTTCTCGTCTAATACCTGTACTAAGGTCGAACATGCAGACAAAGTCTGTCATCATTAGAAGCTCAAATATGCACTACCAGTCAAAATCATAGCACCTACTTGTGGCAAAGTGCACCTCCAGTCACTTTTCAGTGTAATATTTTGCCTTATCTACCTCTCACCAGTGAATGAATATCATTGTTTCACTTTCAGCAAGTGCACTTATTCAACTGCACTCAATAAAAACTTTCTTTCTTTGCCTTTTACAAATTTGTCCCCTCATCTTAAGTGCCTTACAGTGCACACAGATGATGACACTTAGGTCACCTGTCTACTTACAAAAGCAGGTACAATAGGTAGAAAAGAAATGTCTGGTGGTATTGGTTTGTGATTTTACCAATAGTAGATGTATCATTCAGTTCTCAGTTTGTGGAGCTTGCTTAAAAATACCCTTACAGTATTTTACTCCGAATCCACACCAGACATAAAGGTTTTATCTTTTAAGTGACCATAAAACTGAAATAAACTTAATAAATATTACATCAGCCCCTAGCCTTAGCTCATTTACCACTCAGTTGGATGATTTGTATTATAAAAACAACACCTGCTTTGGAACAAATTAGCTGCTACTTCCATGCATTACTCAAAATTATTGATCTTGGAGATATGAATTGTGCACATTATGTTTATATATTTAGCTTTAAGTAAGATCTGCATAGTTGTAGCCGTCTAACTTTAATATGCATGGTATATTTGTTACTAATACCTGCAAATGTTGGTAACAGTTACTACTGGTTCTCTTAATCAGTATGTGCTCTTATTGGGCAAGGTCTCTTACCTACCTAACAAATGAATAAATTATGAATCCACAGCCCTCTTATGTCATGAAATAATATGACTGTGAATGTCACAGTATTCACAGAATTTAAAGGAGTTTCAAGGCAATTTACTCTTGCAGCCATCAGTGCCTTGTCCATATCCACACTCACGCTGGACCTGCTTACTGAATGGCTATGAATGTTACATAACAATGTACTCTCTGGAGTGTTTGAGTTACAGTGTCTGTCTCAGTATTAATGTGCATGCATTGCACTAATATTATACTTTTGTTTTGTCGCTGACAGACTTCTTTTCCCAAAAGTCATAAAGGTGTTCAGTCTCAAATCATGACGCAACTTTGAATGATGACATGTCACATATGTGATGACATTAAGGCCACAATAAATAAAGAAACACAAAAAAGTGTTTATGTTTTTTACTGCTGCTATACAATACAAGTGACTTTTTATTTCATAAACTGAAACACATTTTTCTTTTAATCAAGGTCAGGAGACTGGTGGCTGGCAAGATGTCCTATTACTGGAGTGGAGGGATATGTACCAAGAAACTTTGTGGCAAAGATGAACTCGCTGGATGCAGAGAAGTATGTTGTTTGTGGTGCATGGTAACATTTTAAGGGCTATTAAGAGTAATGTGGAGATTACAGTTAATAAAAATAATCATGTGGAAGGTTCATCTGTTTACACAAGGCTTATCAACAGTGGGGAACATAATGAATTCTGCTGTCAGATAAGCTTATATAGAGGTAATTTCCTAAAATGAAACTGTTACTGTGCAAAGTAAAAGTAAATGTGTGGCTTATATATTCAGTCTGCAAAGTTGCTCCATATCAAGGTAGCCTGCATAAGTAGTGCGAGGTGGCAGGTTACCCTGGAAGAAATTTTGTTAAGCATTTCTTTGACACTGACTTTGGCAAACCCTGTTATGGAAGACCATGTTAAGAGAAAATGTACCTAGCATTTCTGTATTTTATGCCATAAATGTATGTAAATATACTGATTCTGTGGAGCTTTTCTCTTTCTGGGCCTTTGCTAAAAATGGGCTTTCCTGCCCAGTCCACAGAAACAAATACATAATTTATTGTTTAATTGTTTATTGACATTTGTTGACTGGGAAAGTATACTGGGTCAGAATAACCCATTTTCAGTGGAGGCCCAGGAAGAAAAGCTCTAGTAACAACTCAAAGTTACTACAAAAAAAAAAAAAAAAAAAAAAGCAACTAAACAAAATTATTATACAACAGGATAAAATTTACAATATTAAGAACACAGTACAAGGATAAATAACATTTTTTAGTGATTAGAAATATACAGGGTACAATGTCATTATGGAGTCTGAATAAATGACAATAGAACAGCATATAAATGGATAACTTGTTGTGGACATTCAATGTAAACAATCATGATTCACAGTATACTATGTACAATATAAAGGAGACTATATATTTTGCCTTGTGAAAGTTTCTTAAGGAAGAAATATTGATTAATATACTTTGAAATAAAGATAAAGAAGTACAGTTGGTTTACTAATATTTCAGTAGATCTGGAAAAGGGGTATTCTAGTCATTAAACTCATTGATGCTGGTTTATGGTAGTATGAAGTTCTGATCACAAGGACAGATGTGATTATTAAGAAAGTGACTTTTAGGGTGATTTTGAAGGTTTTCATAGACTCAGTTTGTGTTATGGAGGGGGGTAGGGCATTCCATAGCTTTGCTGTGGAGTAAGAGTATAAGGGCCTATACAAGCCTAGCCATAACACTTTCCTGGCTATTTCTTCCTACAGTATTTATTTCCCTGGATCCCTGTCTAGCAGGGCGACTGACATGATCCCTGGGATGAATTTCCTTTCTGCCATCCAGTCATCAAGGTTCTTTTTGAAGAGGGCCAAGGAGGCACTCTGCTTGACATGTATGGGCAGTCTATTCCAGAGTATGGAGAGTCTCTGGGTCAGCAACCTATCCCTCCAGCATGTTTTGTTCATTGTGATGACAAGGTTTAGGTCCCTGGACTGTGTGGCTCTGATGGACTGGGATTTCTTTAAGTGTAGCATGTCCAACAGCTCTGGGTTTGACATGGCCTTGTATGTTAAGCAGAGATTGCTTCTGAATAGACAATATGCGACAGAGTATAGCTGGAGGTTTTTTAGTCAGTCAGCATAGGGCATCTGCTTTAGGCCATGGTATTCTTTTAGTGAGGTGCTTCTGTGGCCTTTCCAGTTATTGCAAATGTCTTGTGAGGTACATACCAAATGGGGCATTGTACTCTATGATGGGTCTAATGAGGGATGAGTACAGTGGGACAATAACTTCCTTTTTTCTGGATGAAAAGCCCTTAGTGATGAGGTGTGCCACATAGAAGGATTTCCTGACTGTTGTGGTGATGTGGTTATCGAAGGTGAGACCACTGTCCACCTGTGTTCCTAAGTCTCTTATGACACTTTCAGTGTTTAGTGTACTGCCACCTATGTGGTAATTCATGGGTACATGTTTTTTCCCAAAGGGGATAACTATACATTTCTTGGCATTGAGCTTGAGCTCATGGCTCTGGCACCAAGCACCTGTTTCTGTGAGGCCCTTTTGTAGAATATCCACATCATTTGGGGATTCAATAATGGCTTCCAGTTTGCAGTCATCTGCGAACTTTGTTAGCCAGAGTCCCTCAGTGTTGGCCTGTACTTCAGAGAAGTAATGCAAAACAAGAGCAGTCCCAGGACTGAACTCTGAGGTACTCCACTTGTCACTTGTCTGGAACTGGATTTGGTGTTGGCTACATTTACAGTGTGGGTTCTATCAGTAAGCTAGTTCCCAACGAGTGACATTGGGATTTATGCCCAGCTGTCAAATAAATTATCAAAGAATCAGACTGTAAAATCATTAGGCTTTTTAAAATGACAGTCACCAACACAGGAGATTCGGATACAAGAAACTTTACTAGTGTACACCAGGAGGCAGAAAACCATACAGTACAAGTATAGAATTCTGTCTAACATGATACAGGAAGTATGTCTCGTTATATACACTATACATTCAAGCTGTGCCCACCTTACTGACGTGGTCAGTCACAGGGCACCTACATCACTATAGTTCACAATATTCTATTCATAAGAAAGTGCTGAGGTTATACTTTTTAAAAGTTTTCCCATGAGAATAATACAGCCTTGCAAAGCACCCGGTCAGTTATAATGTCTTTCTGTAAATGTTATTCTTTCAAGGTTTCAGTCCTGCTTGAATACAATAGTCAGTTCAGTTCTTAATATGCTTCTTTGTTCTTCTCGCAACATTAACTTCTAGCAGCTGTGCTGATAATATTCACAAGGCCAACTATCTCAGAGGAAGGAAGAAAACATTCATTTTCCTGACCCAGCAGATAATCATTAGTGAAAAACATAAGCTTGCTGAGCTGGCTACTGCCAGGGTCAGAGTTCAATCACACTGCAGCTCCAAAGCTTCAAGCAATTACATGTAAGATCATTCTTACTGCCATATTGTAAAATAGAATAAAATGCATTACATACTATTTGCTTTTAAACTAGCACTTCATATATGTTTAAGTACATATTTTTCTAACATTCTCCCTCCTTTTAATACTTTTTATTCTATTCAGAAACATAAACAATATCATATCGTTCCCTAGCCTTCTCCTTTTAAGGACTTTTAACTAGGCAAGTCATTTAATCTATACTTCAGAAAAAGCATCATCTGAAATCAATCTTTCAATTTCAACATCTTGGTAAAAAGTTTCAGTAACAGATATATCAACAAAATCTTTGATTAATCTTTTCATGCAGGGAATTCCACAGCAAGCACATGCTCCTATTAGGAGTATACCCACACAAATAGCAATTAAAATGTTCATTAGGATGGAACCCCACCCCCCAAACAGATTCTGGAAAAAGTCCGTCAGTGGGTTTGGGCCTGGTTTAGTCATTGCTGATACTTGCTGAATTACCTCTAGGTGATTATTTGTCTCGTGACGATTCTCAGGGATAAAAGCACAGCATTCTTCTTCGTGTACCACCTCGTGCTGCTAGGGTGAAGTAAAGAGCCATTCGATTTTGTAGCACAACAGTTCTCATTGCATTCAGTTCATCAGTCACCAATTTTAGGGCGGAAAAAGTTGCATTACTCATTACTTCGAGAAGTCTCGACAGCTTCCTCAGCTCCCAGATCGATTTGACTGCTCCATAGGCTGGTAGTATTCCTGCCCAGGATATAACACTGTTACCCAAGTCCATATGAGTCAATTCACTTTTGTCTTTTACTGAATTATGGTCTCTCCAACCAGCTTCGATCTTCCCAACTGGATTCACAGGTTTCTTAACTGGACCTTCAGATTTTAGAGCTGTTTCCCTTACATTTTGTATCTTACCCAAAGGTAATTCTGCAGTATGTTTTATAGCTGGAACCAGATAACCCAAAAAACAACTGCCGGACCAATTCTCAGGTAACCATTTATATGCCTTTTTCCCACAAATAGAATCATTACTTTGGTACTAATACGTGTTATCCCTGCATGAAACATTTTCCTATCTTTAATAGACAATTGTTTAGTTAAGACTGGATTGTCACGTACTGCATTTAATGTAGTTTTCATTGAACTCAGATATGAATCATAGTTAGTATTACAAACAGTACCCCCACTTCTGACTTTAATGTAACATTTATAAGACATTGTTATATTACAATTACTTCAGCCCACCTGGAGGGTATCATTTTTGTAGAAACATACAACTCCTTTTTGTGTGACAGGTAAAAATAAAGCTATTTTGTCCTGTGATCTTACAGTTCCTGTATTAAAAAGCAAATTTTTCCAAGTCTCATTTATCCCCAGAGGGACAGCGGACATTAACAGTCCTCCATATGCTGTTGGTATAGCTGTACAAACCCAGCAATTTGAAATGTTCATAGTCTCTGCATACACACGTTTCATGGCCAGGTATGTGTTAAAATTTGGATGCCAGTCTATAGACAGTTTATCACATCTTCTCACTTTCACTCGTGTGGTTGAGTGCAGGAAAAAACCACAATAAGAGAAAAATTGTCACACTTATAGTCAACAAATGCACAGCTAACAAAATAATTATGCAGTAGTTCTGGGGTTGCTCTGCTTTTCTGTTTGCTTTACTTTTGGCCATTTTGCCCTTGTGTATCAGTCACAAAGTTCTTATCAAGTTGAAAGTTCTTTTACCGGTTTACAATGCGTCAAATGAACCCAGGACGTCCTCTCAGCTACTCTGACTGCAGTAGGCATTGCCAACAGGACCTGGTACGGACCTTCCCACTTTGGACTCACCCTTTTCGTCACCTTCAACCAGATCCAGGTACATGGTTCCAAAACTGCTTCTACCGGTTTGTTCTGTCTTTCATCTGAAAAAGAGTTAAACTGCAAAACAGATTTATTCATTAACAGTTTCTTTATATAATTAGCTAATGAACTGTCAGCCTCCTGCTCTGCAGGCATAAGAGCTTTCCACTGAGACACATAATATGCTCTCCCAAAAAAACATTTTAGAGGGAGTCAAACCCTTTACATTTATTTAATTCTAAGAAATCCATACAAATAGTGTGGAATGGTATAGGAAATGGTATAGGTGGTATAGGAAAACTTCCTTGCTTGGTTTTAAATGCTCCTTGTGCATGGTGCTTGTTACAAGTATGACAAGCTGCACAAAATTTTTCTGTATAATTTATGTATCCATATGTTTGGAATATTCAATTTACTAACTGTACCATCCCCCCTGTTGAGACATGGCACTGCCCATGGCTCAACAAAGCTGCATATCTAAATAAATTAGACGGCAATATCGGTTTTCTTTCTTTGGAAATGTACAGTCCATTCTCAAAAATTGCACCTCGTTTTACCCATTTTTGTTTTTCTGCTTTTGTAGTAAGCATCTGCATTGTTTTTAACATGTCTAAATCTAAAATCTCAGAGGGTTGTAATTCCTCATTTAAAAATAAAGTTTCTGAGTCTGAGGCTGCTTGCTTTGCAGCTGCATCAGCTCGTGCATTACCTTTTGAAATCTTATCCTGTTGTTTTGTATGAGCTACACATTTACAAATAGCTACTTTGGTAGGTAACTGAATAGATTCTAATAGCTCCAAAATAAATTGCGCATGATTAATAGGTTTTTTACTGGATGTAATCATTCCTCTATTTTTTTATTGTTGTGCAAATACATGTACTGTAGAAAAAGCATACTGACTGTCAGTATATATGTTTACACACTTGTTTTTTGCTAAAGTACATGCTCTCGTCAAAGCTATCAACTCTGCTGCTTGTGCAGATAAGTTGTGTGGTAAGGATTGAGCTTTCAAAATTTTAGTGTCTGTAACTACTGCATACCCCACCAGATTCTTTCCTGTAGGACCCCTTCTGCATGAGCCATCCACGTAATATGTCACCTCAGCATTATCCAAGGGCATATCTGTAAGATCTTGTCTAGGTAAAGCTAACTGTTCAATTTCCTGCAGGCAGCTGTGTGGTGTGCCCACTGCAGGAGTTGGAAGTAATGTCATACATCGTTTAATTGTCATATGAGGTTGGTTCAGCAGTATAGTTATACATGAAAGATGTCTAGCAGGAGAAAGGTATGCCATTTTCTCTTGCAGTAAAATTATTGCAACTGCATGAGGCACTCTCAATGTGAGAGGGTGGAATAACACCACTGAGGCCGAAGCCTGCACTGCCATTGCTGCTGCAACTACTGCTTGTACACAGTGAGGCAAAGATTGCACCACTGGGTTTAACTGTGATGAATAGTAAGCTATGGGGCATTGCTTATCCCCATGTTGTTGCGTCAATACTGATGTCATGTACCCTTGCTTACAATCTACGGTCTGAAAGAACCGTTTGTGATAATTTGGAAGTCCTAAAACTAATGAAGAAGCTATCAACTGCTTCAACCTGCAGAAAGCCATTTCTGCTTTTGTTGTCCATTGTAAAATATCTTGTACTGCCATTGGTGTCTTATATATCAAATCAGTCAGTGGAGCAGATTCCAAAGCATAATTTGGTACCCAGCTCCAACAAAAATTAGTTGTACCTAAGAAAGACATTATTTCTTTCTTAGTTGTTGGTTTGGGTGCTTGCAAAATTGCTGTTTTTTTTTCTTCATCTAGTATTCTACCTTCATTGGATGTCACATATCCCAAGTATCTAACTTGTTTTCTCCAAAGTTGTAACTTACTTTTGTTTATTTTGTGTCCTTGTATTGCTAAAAATTTTAATAATGCTACAGTATCCGCCCTGCACTGCTGCTGGGTGGTGGCTGCTAGCAAGATGTCATCTACATAAAGTAGAATTTGACTACCTCCCGGTGGGGTAAACCCTGCCAGGTTGCTAGCCATTTTTTGTGCAAATATTGTTGGGCTCTCACAATATCCCTGTGGTAGTCGAGTATATGTATACCTTTTACCCTGAAATGTAAATGCAAACCAATATTGACTATCAGGATGTATAGGTATTGAAAAGAAAGCATTGCTAATATTTACCACAGAGAAATACTTCTGTTGCGGTTTCAAATCATTCAACAAAGTATGTGGGTCTGGCACCGTAGGTGCTCTAGGTATTACTGCATTATTTACAGCTTGTAAATCTTGTACCATCCGCCATTCCCCGTTTGCTTTTTTAACAGGAAATAGGGGTGTATTACATGGTGAATCAGGAGATTCTACCAGTACTCCTTCTTTGAGTAATGCTGCTATTATAGGCTTAATTCCTACTTCTGCATCCTTTCTCAAAGGGTATTGTCTTTTCTGTGGTCTAAAAGCTGACTTTGGGGTAATTGTAACTGGTCCTGCTGTTTGAATAAGCCCTACATCTGACTTGCCTGTTGACCACAGAGTTGTTGGAATTTTACACAAAGCCTTTTCTTTTTCTTTTAATAAAAATGCTAATCAGCTGTCCTCACTAGATTGCAAGTGTACAGCTGTATGTGTCTGTGTCAACCAATTCAGTTTTTGTTTTTATATTCCTTGTCCTGACAGTTCTAAATCAGTCTGTTTCTCCCATCTTGTTACTTTTTTTCCTAAGTCTGCCCATTTAATACTTTTGTTTTTTTTGTCAAGCTGACATGTGGCAGTCTATTGAACTTATACAATTTCATGAATTCCTGAGGTAATGAACAGCTTACTACACTGTTTCCCTCAGTATCCCAATATAAAGTTCATAATATTCATCTGTTAGCAGGATTTTTGAACAATTCTTGCTCATATTCCTAATCAGGTCCCAGTGTGCTACAGTAGTATAGAGTACAATGTAACAAATGCTGCTGATCAGTGTCAAGGGAGGGTACCTTACTGATGGCTACATTCATCAGTTCTTCGGTTACTGCCCCTGGACCAGTCGTAACTGGGTCCTGGCTGTACCAATAATAGGCTTTGCCCTCCGATCGCACCACAAAAGCATCCATTTGTCTTTGTGCCTCCATACCCTGCATGGTAGGAACTACTGCTATGCCAAAAATCTGCATAAGGTCTCTCCCCAGTAAGTTTACTGGACATTTTGCAGAAACTACAATTTTATTTATTTATTTATTTATTTTATTTTATTTTACATTTGTTGACCGGGAAAATCCGACTGGATACATGTCCATTTTCAGCGGAGGCCCGGGGAGAAAAGCTCCACATTTAACAGTTGGTACATTGTTACATAGAAAAAACTGATGTTAAATTAAATTAAACAACAATTATAGAATTTATAAAAAAGAAGAAGCCAGAGATACAGGCGTTAATAGTTACATACATAAGTAGTTGATAAAAAGAGGGTAATTAGACGCAGAACAGATATATGAATTGAAGAAAAACACTTAGTCATGCATAAAAGATAATACAAGACTAAGGAGGTTCAGAGGAAGAGAAATACAAGGGAAAAAGGGAAAAGAAAAGAAGCTGACATGGTAGATTCCATGGGATTCTTTTGAGAGAAGAGAGGTGAGAGAAGTGAGTTAACTCAAGGCAGTTAGTCAGGGTGTGAGCATTGGCATAACCAGTGGGACTTGAAATATTGGAATAGACTTTTTAAAGTATGATAGAGAGGTATTTGTGGTAATACTGGTGGGAAGGGAGTTCCATATATTAGCAGTAGTGTTAGCAAATAGAGCATCTCCACTTGCATTGTTGGATTTAACGTTTTGAATAAGTATTCTGTTTGAGGAGCGTAGGCTATTTAGGTTAGTATAAGGAATGACTAGGCTCTTTAGAGCAGGGGTTTTCTCAGGATGGGTAAGTATTTTATATGCCTCAGTAAGTTGAGACAACTGAAGGAGGTTAGGGAGTTCTATCCATCCAAGGTCTTTTAGGTTATTACAGTGGTGTGTTCTATATGGTGAACCATTTGCAAATCTGGCAATGTGATTATATGAACATGAGAGTTTATTTAGCTCAGTTTTATTCAGCTTAGTGAACATTGGGGATGCATATAGAAGTGTGGATAATAAGTGGAGTACGGGCAATAGTTGTTTTGCCATAGGTGTTAGAAAGGCTTTGATTCTATATAATGATCCTAGTTTCCTGTTGACAGTTTTGATAGTAAGATTAATATGTATGTCATATTTAAGTTTATTGTCTATGGTAACTCCTAGTAGTTTAGTATGGGGGTCAGGTGTTATAATTGTGCCATTATTTGAGTGTATACTAAAGTCTATGAAGGGCAGTTTCTGGGTAGGGTGAAAAGAAGCAGTTTGGTTTTTTTGGGATTAAGAAGTAGCTGTCTTCCTGTTAGCCAGTTTTCAACAGCTGTAAAGCAGGATTGAGTTTTAGCTAATAGATTGTCTAAAGAGGTGTCCGAACAGACTAAGGTCGAATCATCAGCATATTGTATACAGGTTGCGTTAGGGATGGCTTTGTGTAGGTCGTTAATAAAGATTGAGAAGAGAAGTGGACCCAGTATGGATCCTTGTGGCACACCTATGGTATTTGGTAGGAGACTGGAAAGTTGATTTTGCCAGAGTATTGCTTGTTTCCTATCAGAGAGGTAAGCTTGAAACCAGTCTAAAGTTAGCTTGTCAAGCTGTAAAGTTTTTAGAGTATTATGAAGTAGTTGGTGGTTAACCATGTCAAAGGCCTTTGAAAGATCCAGAAAGAGAGCAGATTATATTATTTTGTTATTACAGTTGCAATTTATAGTATCAGTAAAAGAGAGTAGTGCAGTAGTTGTGCTGTGGTTGGGTCAAAATCCGTGTTGTGAGTTTGTCAGTAGTTTGTTCTGGGTTAGATAGTAAAGTAGTTGTTTATGTATACATTTTTCCATGATTCTGGCAAGAGGGGACATTATGGCTATTGGTCTATAGTTGGACAGTTCAGTGGAAGAGCCACCTTTATGAAGAGGTATAACATGGGATGTTTTCCAAATTATCGGGATGGAAGATTCCAGGATGGTACGATTTATAAGTATTGATATGGGGTAGGCTATTACATTTGCGGCTTTCTGTAAGTATTCAGCTGGGAGAAGGTCAGCGGAGGGGGTAGTAGGTTTAAGTTTTTGTAATAAGGATCTTATGCTAGTTGTTGGGACAGGTTGTAGAGTGAAAGTGGGTCTAGTTTCTGGAATATCCTCTGTCACAGGACTGTATTTAGCAGATAGTTGGTTAGCTAAGGTTTGTATAGTACTCGTGAAGAATGAGTTAAAGGTGTTAGCTACTTCTAATGGAGTTTTATCTGATACCGTTTCTGGGGTGGGAGTTGAAGACTTGCCTGGGCGTAAGAGGTTGTTAAGACCTGCCCAAAATTTTTGCGGGTTGTTTTGGTGTTTGTTTTGTAGTTGGCAGTAGTAACTTTTTTTGTCAGCTAGTATTGCTTTTTTTTGTGTCATTTCTTTTTTGCTGAAATATGATGCAGTCTCGGGATAATTTAGTTGCACGCCAGGTTTCCCAGGATTTGTTTCTATTTTTAATTTTAGATTTGGTTTCCTTTGTAAGCCAGGGTGCAATGTTTACTTTTTTGGGTCATACCTGAAACAGGATCAGTTATTGCTATATCATGGGAAAGTGGTTCCCTATATAGCTGCCCATTTGCTGCTTTTACTAATATAGTCAGGTGATTCAGAGTGTTCTGGCAACTTTGAAGGGTGTATCAAAGTTCGTGACGCTCCTGAATCACACAAGAATTTCACTTCCCTTCCTTCCACTAGAAGTGTAACTTCTGGTTTTGTGTCTGCTAAATAGAGCTCCAAGCTCAACAATGCTAAGTCTAAAACTTCACTTTTTTCATCCTTTACATCTGTTTGTACTTCCTCTATTCCCTCGACTACATTTACATTTTCTTTTTGTTTATTAACCTTTCCTGATGATTTTTGATTGTTATCACTATCATATAGTCAGTCCTCATCTCCTTTATCTTCTGTCATTGCTTTCTTATTTTGTTTACAGTCCCTAGCTAGATGCCCTTTTTACCTGACTGTAATACAAATACTTCAGCTCCGTCTTCAGCAGTGAAGACTTGTGCCTTTTTTTTCTTTTTACTATTAAAGTGTCTTTCAGCATGTCTAGCATACTCAAGTAAGGCTTGTAGCCTGCTTGTTCGGTGATCTATCATATGCCTTGTAATAAAGCTACTGATAGGGGCAATGCAACCTTTTAAAAATGCATTTTTTTAATTGTTGTTTAAAGCATTCTAATAATCTAGCAAAATATCCATCTATTGTCTCATTTTCCTGTTGTATGCATTGATTAATGCAAGTCCAGTCTGCTCTAAGTTTTTATTTCTCAGAGATTCTGTCTGTCAGACCTTTCACTCTGTTGTCTAAAAATGTTTTTGAATTTTTAAGCTTCTGTTTTTCTACGATTTGCTTCCTCAATCCACCTGTGTGCTTGAGGTATGCCTAGTTGGTGCTGCTTTTTTGCCTGACCTCCTGCATCAGATTTAAGCTGTTTAAGGAGTTTAACTAGTGTAAGTTTATCTAGTTTACCATCAAATTCATATTTGTTAACACATTTTGTATAATACCTAACATATCAGCATGCTGTAATTGCATGTATTTTGTCTCTTTGGTTAGGGGCGGATCTTGCAAGGTTTTAGTGCACTGATTTCCCATTTCTTAAAAAAAGACTGTTACGTAACCCTTTTCTTACCACGTGGTATCTTCTTCCCTCTGTTCAGTCCTGTCTAGAATGACTGTCTACTTTATTCTGTTTTCCTGATCTATGACCAAATATACAGTACTGCAATTCGTTCCTGATCTGCTAAAACAAATCTTAGTAACAATATACTGTAACCTGGTACCTGATCTAAAACAAAAGTAAAGAGGGAAATTCTTCCTACCTGAGTCTCCTGGTGATGAAAGTGTTCAAATTCCGCTCTTCGGCCACAGATCAGAAAGTGGACAGCCTATTTACACACAACAATGCAGTCGGAGGTCTTTTCACTCAAGAAGAACCATTTTGGCAACTTCTCCTGCGCAGATTTATTACCAACCATACACTCTGACCTGTAGCTTACCAAGGGAATTCCGTCACGAAAGGACCAAACTGTCAAATAAATTATCAAAGAATCAGACTGTAAAATCATTAGGCTTTCTAAAATGACAGTCACCAACACAGGAGATTCAGATACAAGAAACTTTACTAGTGTACACCAGGAGGCAGAAAACCATACAGTACAAGTACAGAATTCTGTCTAACATGATACAGGAAGTATGTCTCGTTATATACACTATACATTCAAGCTGTGCCCACCTTACCGACGTGGTCAGTCACAGGGCACCTACATCACTATAGTCCACAATATTCTATTCATAAGAAAGTGCTGAGGTTATACTTTTTAAAAGTTTTCCCATGAGAATAATACAGCCTTGCAAAGCACCCGGTCAGTTATAATGTTTTTCTGTAAATGTTATTCTTTCAAGGTTTCAGTCTTGCTCGAATACAATAGTCAGTTCAGTTCTTAATATGCTTCTTTGTTCTTCTCGCAACATTAACTTCTAGCAGCTGTGCTGATAATATTCACAAGGCCAACTATCTCAGAGGAAGGAAGAAAACATTCATTTTCCTGACCCAGCAGATAATCATTAGTGAAAAACATAAGCTTGCTGAGCTGGCTACTGCCAGGGTCAGAGTTCAATCACACTGCAGCTCCAAAGCTTCAAGCAATTACATGTAAGATCATTCTTACTGCCATATTGTAAAATAGAATAAAATGCATTACATACTATTTGCTTTTAAACTAGCACTTCATATATGTTTAAGTACATATTTTTCTAACACCAGCTTAGTAATTTTATATATGATTCCAAAGTGGGGGATGGTGTTGAAGGCCTTGGCGAGGTCCAGATAGGCTGTGTGGACTGCCTTACCCTCATCCACAGCTCTGGAGACTGATTCTAAGAAGTCAGTCAGGTTCAGGAGAGACAATCAGTCCTTCACAAACCGAAACTGGGTGGGGTCCAGTGTTTGAAGTTTGCCAATGTCTTTGTTTATAAGTTCAATGATAATACATTCCATGGCCTTGCAGATCAGGATCGTCAGACTGATGGGACGGTAGTTCCCAGGATCCAAGGTGGATCCGCCCTTGTGGAGTAGGATAACTGTAGATGTGCGCCATTCAGTGGGCACAAAGCCTGAGGTGAGGCTATGATTAAACATGACACTTAGGTGAGGTGCCAGTTCGTTTTGTAGTTCATGTAATGCACAGTCCGGGATGTCGTCTGGTCCCATGGATGCTGTAGTCTTAGCTTTGGAGAGTGTGTTTTTTACCTGTGTGGCCATGATTGCCAGAAATTGGCAATTATTCTGTATTGAGATGGCTACTTTAGGGGGTGAGAGGGGGTTAAGTTGGCACTGAATCATTCTGCCAGGATATTGGCAATGTCTTTGGGATCAGTATATTTAATGCCATTCTGTTGTAGCTCAGATCAGATCTGAGCATTGCCATTTAGAGTCTTGACATAGCTATAGAATGCCTTGTGGTTGTCTTTGGAATCTTTGGCAATTTTATTTTGATAACTAGCTTTGGAGGATTTTATGAGGGATCTTACCTTCTTACTGAGGCTGGTAAGGGAGTTTTTTGCATCCTGGGATTTTTCTCTTTTCTGCAATAGTTTCTTCCTTCTGTTATATAGTTTGTTTATGACAGGGGACCACCAGATTGGCTTCCTTTTTTTGGACGAGAGCATCTTGGTTCTATTTGGGATGGCACGATTCATGCATGAGTGGATGTACTCGTACAGTGCTTTAGTGTAAGATTTGGCAGTCGAACTTTCAGTTCACATCTGCATGAGTGCCATGAAGTTTGTCACTTCTGACTTGAGTAGCATGAAGTTGGCTTTGGAGAAGTTTTTTACGGATGTTTCCTTACTGAGGGGTGGAGGTGGGATGTGGATGTCAAAGGTGATTAGCTTATGGTCAGACCTAACCAACGAGGGGTGACCACTGGTGTGGAGCATAGATTTCCCATGTTGGTAATGACCAGGTCCAGGATATTGGTGCCTCAATGTGTGAGTGCGGTTTTGCGGTCCAGAGGCAAATTTTGCAGTTTTGTAATAGCATGATTGTAGTTTATTGCTTAAGAATGTGTGAATGTTGGTATAGATGGGAGAACCATAGAGGAGTGAGGGGAAGTAGGAGGGAATTTTCCAGTTTTATTTTTCTGGGTTTATCCATGTACAGTTTGTCTATATAATTTACCTAGTTTTGAATGCGTTTTTTTTTTGATTGTGTTAAGATGTGTTGTTCTAATGATAGTTTATCATCTGTAGTTATGCCCAGAAGTTTGTCTGTTTTCACTTCTTCAGTTTCAGTATTATTTAGGGAGTAGATTTTGAAGTCCTGTGGAGGTGGTTTGGATGAGAATATTAGTAGTCTGGAAATTCTGGGATTTAATAGTAGTTAAACTTTGTTTAACCATGTTTCTATGTCTGAGAATGTGTTTTGTGTTATTTTGAGGAGATATGGGAAGTTGCTGGCCAAGAATATAACAGTAGCATCATCAGCATACTGGATGAGAGAACTATATAGGGAGACAGTATGGAGATTATTTATAAATACATTAAAAAGTAACAGTCCAAGAATGGAGCCCTGGGGAATGCCTTCTTTACTAAACAGATAACCAGATTGATTGTTTTGCTATCTGACAGATTGTTGTCTATCATTCAGGTAGCTAGTAAACCAGGTAATGGTATGTTCCGTACATCCTAATGTTTCTAATTGGTGGATTTGTTAGGTATGTGATACAGTGTTGAAAGCTTTGGATAGGTCTAATAAAACTACTGATGTCAGTAGACAAGAGTTCAAAGCTTTGTTCAGAGTATTAGTGAAATAAAATTAAGCTGTAATAGTACTTGTGCAGGGTGGAAACCATGTTGGGTTTGGGCTAAGAAATCATTGTCTGTGAGGTATTTTAATAGTTGGGTATGTATACACTTCTCTAATATTTTAGATAATGGTACAAACACAAATTACCAGCAACAGTCCAAAGATCATCCAGAAACGAAAAGTCAATGAAGCAAAAAAATCCAGATGACCACCACGGCTTAAAACAGGTTTATTCAGACATGCACTTTCACGTAGAACAAGCCGCATTTTCTCAAGTCTTCAGTAAAACAGTAAAATTCCCTACACATTTTATATCAAAAAGCACTATCAATTAATCAATTAAATACATCATTAAAATAAATTCAACCCTTAAAATACATCAATTAAGTCTTCAGCTAGTGTTACATCTTATTTAAATGAGCGAGCTTCTAGCTCAGGTTTAATGCAGACATAGTTGTTCAGCCCAGGGTATACATGAGCTTGCAGTTTTGATATCCACTTTAATTCAATTCTTTCAAATAAATTGTTTAAATTACTTCCTCTTGTCATTATTAACATTTTGTAGGACTCTAAACCTAAATTATGTGAAGGGAATTCCATTGTATGCTTAGCTAAAGCATTTAATGTGTTCTTATTTTGCTGATAGATTCTGTCTCTGAGCTGTTTCTGTGTTTTCCCTATATAGAAACATGTACATCCTGTGCACTCTGCCATGTATATTAAGCGAGTTGTTCTACAGGTAGTATAGCATCTAGGCTGAAATATGAAGGACAAAATGGGGTGTTTAAATTCCTGTACAGAAGCAACATATTGACACACTTTGTACTTATTGCAAGGATATGTTCCAAGCCTCAGTGGGGACACTATTCTTTAGCCGATCGTTACAAAGTAACTGTTTTAAATTGCTCTTGTTCTTATATGCAAAACTGGGTATTCTACCTGTAACATTTTCTGTTTCCTTATCAGTTATCAGGAAATGCCAGTTGTTCTTTATTATATCACAAACCTTGCTAGTATCACTTGCATACTTAGTAACAAAACGTACTTTGTCATTATGCTTGAGGTTCCTTTTTACAGTTGCATTCACTGCTGGCTTTACACTGATAGAATGAATTCCTTTACTGTTAGCAGCAGTTTCATTTGTTACAGTTTGAAACACAGTTTTATCATACCTTCTCTCCAGAAATATTTTTCCAAGTAGTAAACTTCTTTCTCTTTATCAGTTTGCACATTGCATATATTGCTAGCTCTAGTTAATTGCCCTTTGATAACATTTGGGAATATGTGCTTAGGATGCATGCTATTACGAACTAAGAGACTATTTTTCCAACAGATTTTTCTAAAGAGCCTGGTGTTGATTTTACCCAAACTGAGATGTGAGAGAATGGAAATGGGTCGATAGTTTGTTAAATTGTTAGTATTTCCACCCTTATGCAATGGGGTTACGATAGATTTCTTCCAAATTTGAGGAATTATAGACTCAGAGATGGGTTTATTAATTAGAATGCTAATGGGGTAGGCTAAAGCATTTGCACCAAGTTTCAGTTATTCAGTGGGGTGGTTATCAGCAGATAGAGAGCATGGTCTATGGTTAGATAGCAATTTAAATATTAGAGAGGTAGGTACCAGTTTTAGGGGGAACTTTGGAGTTTCTCGGGTATTGCTAGTGTTTTCTTTGTGAAGTGAGGGATGTAGGTTGGGATTCTCATAAATAGAGCTTGAATTACTTGTCATATTGTTAGGGGGATTGCTTATTATTTGGGGGGGTTGTTAACAAGTTTGAGAATGGTGTCTATAAAGTGGGTATTAAAAATGTGGGCTATTTATTCTGGATCTTTGTTAGGATATGGTGATGGGTTTTGTGTGGTCCCAGGATTAAAGAGTTAGGTGACTGATTTCAAAACATTTTTTGGGTTGTTTCTCTGACTAGATATTTTTTGTGAAACAGTTTCTTTTGTCATTTTTTACTAATGCCTTAGCTTTGTTGCAAAGTTGTTTTAAATAGATTTCATTTGCTTGGATTTTGTTTTTACTCCATTGTTTCCAGGCCTGGTCTCTGGAGAGAAGAATTTGTTTTGTAGGTTTTGTGAGCCAAGGAGCATGAGTTTTATTTTTTTAACCTAATGGGGGCTAAGGTATTTAATGTGTCAAGGAAGATCTTATTAAAATAGAATACAGCTTCTGCTAATGGTAACTTTTTTAGTGCGTCCAGTTCTGAGCTTTTAGAGAGTTGTTGAAAGTTATTTGGTTGAAGTTAGTTAGATTTCTAGCTAATCTATATCTGTGTGGTTTGGGTATTTTAGTTTGGGTTCCAAGTGTATAGGCTGATAATTTGTCACTTTAGATGTTAGGGAGAGTACCGGTATTAGAGTATTTGTGTAGTCTGATACAAGAATCCAGTCTAGGGTGGCCTCTGGTTGTTTGTTTGGTATTCGTGTGTGGCCTGAAACAGGTTGTGTATACTTATGGAGATTAATATAGTTATCTGGGGATTTTGACATTACATTTTGCCAATTAATGTTAGTATTGGCTAAAATGATAGTTTCACAGGATATATTTTTAGTGGTCCAAGTTTTCAAGCATAATGATGTTTTGGCCTGGTGGAATATATATTACTGCTATGCACATGTGTTTACTGTTGTTAATGTGTAGTGATGCCAGTAAGATTTCGTTGTTATCGATGGTTGGGATGGTTTTGCAGAATGATGAAATGGTTAAAGAGCTGTGATAGATTAAAGCTACTCACCCCCCCCTTCTTTAGAATTCTGTCTTTTCATAGGATACTAGAACCAGTTCGAACTATTAGTATAAGTAATATACTAATATTAGAATAAGTAATCTTTTAACAAATTATAAAGATAATCTTAGGCCTTAAACAGTTGTCCTATATGGACAGACTCCAAAAACTCCAGCTATTCTCTGTCTCATATCGCCTACTTAGAGGCGAACTCTGCTTGACTTGCAAAGCCATGTCTGACCCAGCTCTGTTAGAAATGCTACATCTAAAGAAAGCTCAATCCCTCCACACCACATTTTCCATAGACCTCAACCTCATTACCACAATCAACAGAACATGTTGGAAGGACAGGTTCATAACCCAGAGACTGCCCATGTTATGGAATACACTTTCCATACATTTCAAACAGAGCACCTCACTAGCTGTCTTCAAGAGAAATCTTGATGAGTGGACGGGAAATAGAAAATTCACCCTGGGGATCACTCCAGTGGCTCTACTCGACAGAGGCACTGGGAATTATTGCTGGGTGGCACGATGTCAGGGTAATCCTATGGGCTAGGCTTGTAAAGGCTCCAGGGCATTAGCCTAGTACACACCTATGAACCAATTAATACTGTATTCAGATAAGAGTATGTGTAATTATTTTATAGTTTGTGAATATCCTTTATTCAGTCTGAGGAAAAGGTATCATTTGTCAGTTATAATTCATGGCAACAGCTATTGTTTTCTACACTCTACTGGAACAGATAATAACGTTTTCCAGAAATGAGTGAAAAGCTATATGAAGTATATTATTCTAGCACAGCATTTCTAAAAAAAAAGTGATGCCAGCTTCCCTATGAAGGATTGAGCAGATTTACTATGTGTCGTTTAAGATACAACTTCATAAAACACAAACGTGTCAAAATGGCTCATATTGCATTTGCAAGAACTCAGGTAGTCTGCAATTCATATTTTAGGCACAGAAGCTCAGGCAAAATATGAGAGAATGCAAAAATGCTATAATATAATTTTTTGGCAAGGAGTCAGGCCTCTGTCTTGTGGGGCACAATACCTCTCATACCACCAAAATGTTATTATTCCAATTCTGAGTATTCTTCACTTCAGTTATGAGCTTTGATCACAAACTATATAGAAAAACACAAGCAACCACACCTCCCTCATACCAATTGCAACCAAAGATAAGATGTGAGTTACACAGCTTAAGCTATTACACTTGAGTAAATGTGATGTGAACCCAGATGATGCAAACAATGGTCTGTAAGCTGGCCTGATAATGTTAGAGAGAAAATTCAAACAGGTCCAAAAATGTAGTGGGTTTAAACATTCACTTTTAAGCAATGCTTTTATGCTTGTATTATGCTATGTGCTTAGGAATATATCATGGTATTTATATATTTGATTTGAAATGGATGATGAATGCAAGAATTCAGTTATTTTTAATGTGTGTCTGTGTGCATGCATATGATGGTGGTTGGATCCACTTTTTAAACTGAATAAGTGATTCCTAACTATTCATACGAGACTATTCTCATGTTATAAAGAACAAAATATATTTTTATCTATTTTTTATTTATTGACATTCGCTTACCAGGAAAGTCCAATGCAGAAAAGCTGTAAAGTATTACAAAAACATTTTCAGACAATAATTTTACAATCTTCAAAAATAATACAAAACATGTACAGTTTAAATAATTATACCAACTTAGATATAATATGAAAACATTGATTGAGAACAGATACAACTTGCATAACAAAGATTTAGTATTTAAAGAAATTTTAACCAATTTACAGAGAAATTAAAGGTAAGTTATGACATTACAAACAGGAATTACAATATGAAGTGAGAAAAAAACATGATTATAACAAATTTAGAAAGAGACTCATGGGAGATAAATTGATTAAAGTAAGGAAGAGAGTGAAGAAGGGAGAATAAGGAGGTATAATGCATTAATAGGTACTTTTTCATATTTAGGGATATAGTTTATCCTGGGGTTATCTGCGGTGGTGATGCAACGGTAGCATTGTTGCCTCACAGCAAGACATTGTCCTGTTCGATTCTCAGCTAGAGCATCTTCTGTGGAACATGCATGAATGGGCGTACCTTCATTAAAGGTTGTGCATTAGGGCCGGCAACTCAGCATGTAAAAATCAACTGCCAATCATTAGCGGACCGGAGTTCCGCTGTGGCGACCCCTAACTGGGAAAAGCCGAAAGACACAACAACAAGTTTATCCTGGGGTTGAGCAACAAAAGAAGCAGATTGTTGCTTGGATGTCTTTAATGATGGTTTTAAATGACTGGAGGTAGGGTATTAACTTGATGAATGTAGGTAGGGAGTTCCAGGCCTTAGCAACATGGTATGATTACATACCATAGGATCATAGGATCATAGGAGGTTACTAGTCTAATGGCCTTGGGGCCCTTACAAGCCTAGTCAAGAGTTTATCCCCAAAAAGGAAACCTTAGTCAGCACCTGTCACCCCTGTCAGTAAGGGACAAAGGTGGAACCCCTGGGACAAATTTGTGGTTTTCCATCCACTCATCAAGGTTGCGCTTGAAGAGGGTCAGTGAGGTACTTTGTTTGACATGTATAGGAAGTCTATTCCAGAGACGGTGTAGCCTCTGGGGGACAAACCTGTCTCTCCAGTGGGTTTTGTTGATGTCGCATATTAGATTTAGGTCTATTGAGCGAGTAATGGGCAAGGAGCTAGACTTACAGATATGGAGCATCTCTAGTAGGGCAGGGTCCGATATTACCTTGTAGGCGAGACACAGATCACCTCTGAGCAATCTGTATTATAACGAGTAAAGTGATAGCGATTTGAGCCTGTCCACATAACACAGATGTTGGAAGCCATGGATTCAGTTTGTGAGGTATTTCTGTGGCCTTTCCAGTTGGTGCAGGTGTTTGGAGAGGTACATACCAAACGGGGCATTATACTCAATTGTAGATCTAATGAGGGATGAGTACAGAGAGGTAATAACCTCCTTTTTTCTGGATGCAATCCATTTACTTATGAGATGAATCAAGTAAAAGACTTTTTTGACCACTGCTGCCACATGATAGTCGAATGTGAGATTATTGTTAATCTGAGTACTCAGGTCTCTCACCACATGTTGTGTGCTTAGAGGGTTGCTGTGGATGTGGTAATCAGTAGGGACCGTGTTTTTGCCGAATGGTATGATAATATTTTTTTTGCATTTAACTTAAGGCCATGACTTTGGCACCAGTTATTTGTAGCTGTGAGACCCTCTTGCAGTATGTTAATGTCATTTGGGGAGTCAATGACAGCACTCAACTTATAGTCATCTGCAAACTTGGTCAGCCACAGGCCCTTGGTCTTTGCCTGGACCTCTGAGAAGTAGATGCCAAACAGTAAGGATCCCAGTACAGATCCCTGGGGAACATCACTAGTGACAGGTCTGCTGTAGGAGGTGGTGGCACCTTATTTTGACCTTGTGGGTCCTATCTGTGAGCCAGATAGCCACCCATCTGATGAGATAGGGATTAATACTAAGTTGTGTTAGCTTTTCAATGATGCCCGAGTGGGGAAGTGTATCAAAGGTCTTGGCCAGGTCAAGGTAAGCTGTAAGGTGGGAGGTTGGCATAATGGTTAAGGTATTTACCTTAAAGACACAGGGTATAGGTTTGATTCTCATATGGGGTAACTGGCTAGGCTTAAAATGGCCCAGAAGGGCAGTTAGGCTAGTAATAACCTATGCACCTGTGAACCTATGTACTGACTTTCCCTCATCCAGGGCCTTGGTGACAGTCTCAAAGAAGTCATCTAGGTTCAATAGGCAAGATCTGCCCCTGATGAATCCAAATTGTGTGGGATTGAGTGTTTGGAGATTGCCTATGTCCTTATTTATGAGATCAATAATAATATGTTCAATGGCTTTACAGATCAGACTTGTCAAGCTAATGGGATTATAGTTTCCTGGGTCAGTAGTGGCACCATCTTTGTGCAATGGGATGACAATGGTGGTTCTCCACACTGCTGGAATGAAGCCTGTAATTAGGCTGGGGTTGAATAGGGTGCTCAATGGCGAAACTAGTTCTTGCTGGAGATGGTGCAGAATACAGCCTTGGATATTATCAGGTCCCATGAAAGCTGTGTTCTTTGCCTTGGATAGGGCCTTTAACACTTGATCTATGGAGATGTGAGGTGTGGGACAAGTATTGAGGATGTCGACTAGGCCTTTGGAGGTGATAAGGGGGTGAAGTTTGCACTGAACCTATCAGCTAGTAGGTTGGTTGCCCAGCAGATGTGATAGGTTTGTGGACATAAAGGAGTTTTTGATCACTGGATTGTAATAACTGATTGGGAGCACAGTTATGCAGAATGGGATTTTAGTGCAGGACAAGCATATGGATTCTGGATAATTTTATAGGTGGTAAAAAGCTGTGTATGTTAGTTGATAGAGTACTTCTAACCATTTTGGCTTTTTTGTGCTATACAGTGCTGGGTTCTGAAAAGGGTATTTGTGCAGATTTTGCCTCTTTATTATACAATTGTTCAAGCTTTGATTTTTGTGATGTCTGGAATTTAGTAAGGATTGGAGTGCCATAAAGTAGTGAAGGGAGGAGTAAGTAGGGGCAAATGTAGCTTTAATTGCTTTGGCGAGAATGTTTCTGGCTCTGTAAATCTCTAGATCTGATGTTATCCTTTTCATTCTTTCTCAAACCATGGGTTCAGTGCCAATCCTCGGACCTACCTTCATCAGGAGTTTCAGCTCTGAGAGGGCAGGTCAAAGCTTCTCTGGGTCTGTCAGCTTTTGAGGTAGTGGAAAGGGCTTTTTCTCTCTCCAGAGAACCACCCTTTCACTTTTCAGATCCTACCCCTTTCCTCTCATTGGTTCTGAGCTCTGAGTCAATCAGACCTATTCCATAGGGGCAGCCAGTTCCAATAAGTGTCCATCTGGTTCCGGTACAGCAACTTCCCCTGTCTTCTGACACCTCACCTGAACATCTCACAGAGGAGGTGCATTGGAAGAGAACATGCAAAAGAAGACACATTAACTCCCCAATGGACTCACTCACAGAATACACCAATTTTAATGAAGGAATACGTTCCCACAGATCACCACCAGATGAACATCTCCTTTGGAGATATTTTAAGGATCCTAAAGCAAAAATGTGGCTGATCTTCCCAAAACCCCTGTCCAGAAGAATCAGTATTTTTGGAAGCTTCTGGTTCTGGCCCATCTACATCTTGGCCCCCCCGGCAGATGAACTTATTGATTAGGTTTCCCACCAGGCTTGGAAGGAACCAGATACTATTGAACCTATCCCAAAAAAGTCCTGACAACTTCTTAGCCCTGCCACAAGACAGACTTCACTGCAGCAAAGGAGTCCCAGTTGATGCTATGATGGTGGTGGCAGCCACCAAGGAAGAGCAAGCAGAACGGAGCTCTTCTGTTTATCAATAAAGCACGGAATCTAGGGTACTGGACAGATAGGAAAAGTGAGTATTTGCCTTGGGAGCCTTTGCACAGAGGTCCTTTAATTACCTGGCATACTTCACGAGGCTTCAGAGAGATCTGAACAAAGAGCTTTCAAGCTCTCTGTCAGAGTTCATGTCCATAGAGGACTTCAAAAGAAAGTCCTTGCAGCTGTCCACTCTTTCATCTATTTCAAATGCTTCAGTGAGGTTAATCTCTTACATGGCTGAAGGCACACCATGAGTGGTTGGTTCAGGCATTGCCCTTAGGAGACATGCCTGGAACTAGCTATGCAACTTTGCAAAGCTTTTTAGATATATTTTATCAATGCCCCATTCCGTGGTACCTCCTAATTTGGGCTGTCAGTGAAAGAGATGCTTACCTGCAGCAAACAAAGAGACGCTTACATGCAGCAAACAAGATTACCCTGTCTGCAGTCGGAATAAAGATATCTACAACTCAATGGACCTTTTCCAGGAACCAGAGAGGGTGTAAGAAAATTTAGTTCCATAAATCTCTGGTACCTTTTCAGGATCCAAGTGGGGACAGTTCCTCCAGAGGCAGAGGAGGAAATTCTAATGGCAGATGACAACCTACAAGCAGAGGAGGCCCACAGAACTAGGGGTTCTGAGATTATTTTCCTGACAGACCTTTTCAGTGTTCCTGAAGCATTGCCCAACTGTTCCACTCTGGAGGCAGTCAGGAGATGAATGTCCCTGCATCCAGAAACCTGGGCAAATATAACAAAATATATAGATGCTAAAAATCATACCCAGAGAGTATTTAATTCCATTTTTCCAAATTATCTTTTACAAAAAGAAGAAACTTCCCGAAATACACCCAGTCAGAGGAAGGCTGCAGCCCAAGAAATTCAAAAGCTGCTTGAAAAAAGAGTCATCCAACAGGTACCACCAGACCAGATAAGATTCAGAACTTACTCATGCTTCTTTGTAGTGCCCAAAAAACAGAGGAAATCACAAAAATCTTAGATCTAAGCAATTTGCACCAGTATGTGAAGAAGTCAAAGTTCCAATTGGTCACAGTACAGTCCATCCTACCTTTTCTTCACAAGGATCATTGGATATGCTCAATAGATGTTCAGGGTGCATATTATCATATTAAAGCAGACAGGTGCTCCAGAAGACATTTAGACTTTCAGCTGGGAGCCACGCACTACCAATTAATTGTCCTGTCCTTTGGACTCACACAGCTCACCAGATATTTACCAAGTGTATGGCAGCGGCTCCAGCTCACCTGAGACTCAAATGATTCTGAGTATTTCCATATTTGGATGACTGGCTCCTCACTTCACCCTGCAAGCATCTTCTCTTACACACCAGGGACTACTTTCTCTGGATTTGCCACTGTCAGTGAATAACAATAAATTATGCCAAGTCAAACCTGATACCAGTCCAGAGCCTGGAGTTCATTGGTATGCTTCTGAATACAGACACTCAAATAGCTTCACTACCACTTCATCACATATCCACCATCAAAAATCAGGTTAATTTAATAATCTCCCATCCATTTCCACCAGGAAGATCTGAGCTTCAAGCATTAGGTTGTATGCCAGCAACTGTTGTACTACTTCCCATGGCATGTTTCTGCATGTCCTTCAATGGACTGTAGTTGTTCAGTGGTCCATTCTATGTCAGCACCTATATTTTTTTAGTTAAACTAACTTCAATTTTCAAAAGACACATCTATTGGTGGATTCAGTTGGATGGCATTCATCTAGATTGACCTTTTGTTTTGCTGACCCCCTTTGCTAGAGTGATCACAGATGCTTCCCAACTAGGGTGGGGGGCATTTTCTGGGAAGGATGGTCCAAGGCATGTGGTCCCCCAAAAGACCAATCTGCATAGCAATGTACTAGAGATGAAAGCAGTCCTATTCACATTGTAGGCTTTTTAAGATGCTCTCCCTCTAGGGATGATTGCATTTCAGACTGACAACATGTCTGTAGTCTGGTACATCAACAAATAGGGAGGAACCCGATCTTATCCACTCTGCAGTGAGGCCGTGAGAATGAGGGAATGGGCAATCTGATCAGACCACTTTCTAACTGCAACACACATTCCGGGAAATGTCAACATGTTAGTGGACAAACTAAGCAGACCCTTATCAATGCCTTACAAGTGGTCTCACAATCTGTGGCAGAAAGAAAATTCAGTCATTGGGGCAAACCTTGTTGCGATCTTTATGAATCTCCTCATAACAAGAAGTGCAGACAGTACTTCACTCTAATTCTCCCTCAGGGGGAGTCACCAAGATATTCTCTAGTCCATGATTGGCCCTCTGGTCTCCTTTACATTTCTCCTCCCCTTTCCTTTATATCAGAATTTCTGCAGAAAGCAAGCTGACTGAAGAGGTCAGTCATCCTCATTGCCCCATTCTGGCCTCAATAAGTATGGTTCCCTTTCCTATAATCTCACCTTTGTTATCCTCCATGGATACTGTAGCTATTTCTGGATATTCCCTCTCACCTGACAGGAATTCAACACCCCAATATCCAGGCCCTCAGACTAACTGTATGGTTTCTCCACTTCCAGGAATGGTTAGACAGCCCAGACTCTCTTCCCCTGTACGTACAATTATTGTGGGTCCTCAAAAAGAATCTACTAAAAAGCTGTACAAGAGCAAATGGAAAAGATTCTCCCTTTGGGCTTTGAATAATGACCTTAATCCTTTCTTTGCACCAGTTTCTGCAGTACTTCAATTTTTAGCAGTCCTTTTTAAGGAAGGAGTGAGTTTCTTTATAATCAGCTTCAATCGGCATCAATATCTAATTTTCACATAGGAGGCAGAAGTCATTCATTGGCTTCGTCCAAATTATGCAAAGCATTCTTAGAAGGTATTTTACTTCCCAGACCACTGATAAAAGATTCTTCACCTACTTGGGATCTGACAATTGTACTACAAGCTAAGAAACATTTTGAACCTTTAGCTAAAAATGGTTTAAAGTTCCTTTTATGGAAAACTGTCTTCTACGTAGCTATTACTTTTACAAATAGAATATCTGAACTTCAGGCTCTTTCTTCAAAAACACCTTATAGAATTTTTTCATAAGGATAGGGTTACCTTACAAAGAAACCCTTATTTTTGCCTAAAGTAGCTTCTGAAAATAACATTAAACAATCCATTCACTTATCAGTCTTACTTCCAAATTTGTTGAATAAAGGAGAATACAGGCTGCATCTCCTTGATGTACGCAGTCAGTTACATTTTTATATTCACAAAACAAAACAAATTAGAATAATCAGATCAACTCTTTGTCTCTTTTTCACCCAAAATACTGGACTGTCCAGTCTCTAATGTCTGTCTGAGCAAATAGATTACAAACTGTATTTCTTGGATTTATTCTCAATAAGGCATGACGTTACCTAAACCTCTCAAGGCTCATTCAACCAGATCTATGGCTGCTTCATCTGCTTTTTGGTCAAGAACATCTATTGATGATATTTACACTGCATGAGTTGTGATTTACAAAGCCATGTTTCAGTGGCTGTTAAAGCTTACTAATAATTTGAAGACGCGCCAGGTTGTCAGATATGCATATGAGTGTGGAATTATCTGCATATTGCATTAATGAGGCCAAAAGTTACCTACTTTATGATATCTATGATGACTTAGACGTCATGTCTTGGTACAAAATACATCCGACATGCAGAATATCAGATCTTCAATCCATTTATTTTATCATTACAAATCAGATGCAGTAAATTACTCCATCTGAAATGATAAACTCCAATACTCCAACTCTTTAATCTCTGTACCTGAAAGAATACAGGTAAAAGTATTCAAGGCCATACCAACCAGAGATTTTCTAGTTTTCTTGTGTAATTTTTTAAAAGTAAATAATCTTTAGGCTTTTATTTGTTATATTATATGATCACTATTCCCCGCTTGCATTAAAGTGGAATGTATTATCAAATAAGACAAGATGTTCTTAAAATTCATAACTGCGTGTAAATGGTCATATTAAGTAAGGCAGCACATCTTCTAAAACATGTATTCTCAGTCTTGTGCATGTGTCTTTCAAAATTCCTTTTGGTAAGATACATTCTGTTTATCAAAACAAGATTTTTAATCACAAATGTTCTTATTGCTGAACCTAATTACTCAGAATAGCTTAAGTCCAGTGCTTTGCCAAAATACTTGAACTTAATTATCACAAATTGTAAACTCTAGACAAGTTGTGCAGTATTCCCAACTATAATTTGGTTACTTATTTTGGTACATGGTTTATTTACATGCTGGGCCGGATTCACGAAGGCTTGCACGGAGTCTAAGAGGAGAGTAAGACTCCATGTAGCCAACATGTCTGCCGAGTGATCCAGGAACAGCCGGTAGGGGCGTGCAACAGAGCTCTCAAAACTAGTCCTACATGGATAGGGCTTGGATATGCAAATTACCTCAATTGCAGGCAAAAGCTATGCAAATGAGGTAAATTTGCGATCCAGGAAACCCGAACCTGTCCGAGTAGGAATAGTGTTATTTGCAGAAATGTACTCAGTTGTAAACTGAGTACGGTTCTGCAAATAGCAAAACAGAGCCGTGACTGCTCCAAAAAAAAAGGATGCATTTACAGGAGGAAGCATGCCAATGGCCAAAAATACAGCCATTGGCAATGTGAAGTGATGCAAAATAATAATAAAATAACTTTTTTTTTCATCCCGATCTCCGGGGTTTCGGCGTAGCGCAGCGCCGCGCAAACACGTGGCGCCCTAAAAACCAGAAAATCAATAATTAAGATCCAGAAATGTGGATTTTATTGCTGATATGAATTTTCAATGCAAGTGAATGGCAGGCTGAAGACAACATGGCCACAGAGTAGAGGTTGCTAAGGGGGGAAGCTCAGTCTAAGAGATGTAACCAAGCATTAGTAGGCAATCCTATGCTAATGAGGGTTAGGATAGTGAATCACAACTTTACATAGCAAATGAGCACAGTTAGTGGAGTGTAGAAGTAGGATAAGGGGAGTGACAGAGTAGAAGATAGGTGACATCATGAGGGGGCTATGTATGAAAGAAGTGAAGCTCATTGGAGCAGAGTGGCATGTGTCAGCTGACATTTACATATCATTGAAAGAGGTGTGTCAACAGATAGGCTAGGTAAAGTAAAGAAATTGAAGGTGTATGCCGTGGATAACACCAAAGTTTCTTGCTGAGCGTGCATGCGCACGTGTGTGCACCAGTAAACTCGAGTAAGACAGTGTGCATGCGTGTAAGCACGTGTGCACGCATGTAAGCCGGAGCAAGCATATGTAAGGCTGTGTAAACAGTTGTAAGCGCGTTTGCACCAGTGTGCGCTCGTTTTAACAAGAATAAGCAAGTTTTAGTCCGTGTAAGCATGTGTGCATGCATGTTAGCTGCTGTGCACGTGTTTGCACTTATGTGAGCGGCACTCCCCCCTGAGGAAACAGAAAGGAAAAAGGAAGCACACCAAACAGTAGGAAGTTACCAGGGAGTACTAGCAGAGCTAGCAGGTGAAAACAATCAGAATCAGGCAATTACACAGGCAGTACACTAGCCCAGCCCAGCCCAGCACTTAAAACTCTGCAAACAACAGTCCATTATGTTTCTCTCAAGAGACACTGCAACACTGCAGTAAGCTAATAGAAGTGAAAACTGAAAAAGCTTTACTGAGACAAAAAATGTTAGGGGCTGCCATTGCTGTTATAAGGCGACATATGCAACATGCTGAGGGTGGTGATAATGCAAATGCTGCTGGACAACCCACAGTGAGGAGACGGAGAAGAGTGTACAGGCCCAGGGTAACCTACTAGGGGCAACATGAGCTGGAGATAGTGGAGCGCTATAGAGTGGACAGAGACCTCTTGCAGCAAATTGTTGAGCTGTGCAGGCCATGCCTCACACACAGAACCAACAGAGGGGAACCCATCCCAGTGGAAACCAAGGTATGTGCTGGCCTAAGAATATTAGCAACAGGTACCTTCCAGAGACCAACTGGTGATATGATGGGGATATCACAGGCATCAGCATCCAGGGTACTGCCCCAGTTCCTGGATGCCATGTCAGCACATGTCGGTGATCATGTATATTTCCCCAATTCCCATGAGGTATTGGCCAGCAATATGCGTCTCTTCCAGCAAATAGCGGAATACCCTGAGGTAGTGGGTGCAGTAGACTGCACGCACATATGCATCAAAGCACCAGCTGGTGAGCGGGGTAGGGTCTACTTCAACCGCAAGGGATTCCCCTCCATCAACTGCCAGGTTGTGTGTGATGCCCAGGGCATAACACTGAATGTGTGTGCTGGCCGCCCTGGTAGCTACCATGATTCCCATATCTAGCATCTGACGCAGCTGTACCAGACATTTGCCAATGGGGACATCCCACATGGTCACCTAGTGGGGGATGCTGGCTATGCACTGGAGCCGTGGCTGATGACACCCATCAGAAATGCACACACACCTGAACAGGAATGCCATAATGAGGCACACGCACAAACACAAAATGTAATCGACCGTGTGTTTGGGCTGCTCAAGTCACGGTTCCGGTGCCTGGACACATCTGGTGGAGCCTTGCAGTACTCATCAACTACATGTACCCAAATTGTCATGGTATGTGCTATGCTACATAATATTTTGTTTGTGTCTTTCGGCTTTTTCCGGTTAGGGGTCGCCACAGCGGAACTCCCGTCTGCTAATGATTGGTAGTTGATTTTTACGTGCCACGTTACCAGCTCTGATGCACAACCTTCAACGAAGGTATGCCCATTCACGCATGTCTCCATGCAGAAGACGGTCTAGCTGAGAATCGAACTGGACAGCGTCTTACTGTGAGGCGACAACGCTACCGCAGCACCACCACCGCGGGTGCTATGCTACATAATATGATCCTGCGAAAACAGCTGCAGCAGGACCAGCATAGGCCTGGGCCAAACAGCCCCCCACCATTGCCAAGGCCATCACAGGCAGAGCGTGACTCGGAGTAGGAACAACCTGAGCCTACCCCAGTAGGCAGAAGGAGGCATGCCCAGTATGCTTTGGCCTTGGCAAAGAGGCAACGCATAGCACATACACTGGCTCAGTAGGAACTCTGGAAATGATACCTCTCTCTGACTCACACATATAGTAAACGGGATGCCTAAGTTGACACTACCTGCTTTCAAACATGTATAGGGAGTGTAGTATGTGCATCCGACATAGCCAGCCCTGCAGCACCACCTGAGGCATGATTGCCATGTGTTAAGCAATATAAAGCAGAGCTAAACAGCATTTACCACCATGTAGTATATGTAAAGAAAATCGCACACACCAACTAGCACAACTGTGGTCAATGTTGAGTAATATTGGCCAACGTCCAGCAATGTTGGTTAATATTGAGCAATGATGGACAAGCTAGGTCTAAGTAGGGCATAGCTGACCAAAAGCCAACATGCTCATATTTGCTCTACTGGCCCTTAAGCAGTCTGGTCTGCTCAGTATAAAATATAAAGCAGTGATGGGCCTCGAACCCAGCATACTGTGCACTATAGTCATAGTACTGAACCACTAAACCATGCCAGCATTTCAGTGGTCAGCCTGTATGAAGAAATGTTGATAAGCCTATGCAAAGTATTCCATGGAAACCCTGCAGGCACAGCATAATCCCTGTTGAGTTATGACACAAAGGTGTGTCCTGCAGTAAGAATAGAACCTGACTTTCAACACACACAGTAGAAATGTTAATATTGGACATGTACACATACATCAACAAATGTAGTGGACCTCAGACAGCAACATACTGAAAGGTCACACTGGGCATACTTACACACTCGAATAAATGAGACAAATATCAGGCAACAGAACACTGACAGTCTGAACTGGGCATGCTCACACACTTAGGCCATGTCGGAGTACAGCAGTGGGCCACACATATCAGGCAGTTGCATGTGTTAACCCAGGAACCTCTCACTATCCAGCAATCTGCCTTGTGCACACAGTTATATGACAACAGACACATATATAATATAGTGGAATCCTGTCATAATCAAATATGTTCTGCAGATACCTAAGTTGTTCATAGAAAGTGGGAAAGCAAAGACCATAAAACCTGCAAACAGTATCAGCAATAAACATTGTGCATCCTGAACATTATCATAGGTTCAGAGGTTGATACTAGGCTATCTGCCCTAGGGCATGTACAAGCCTAGCCAGAGTGTGTTTGGCTTTCTCAACCCTGTTAAAGTAGAACACTGTGCCTGTGAATAGTAGGTCACACAAGATAGCCCATTTATGTTTAGTGTATTGTGACTCTGTCTAGCAGGGACCCAGAAGATATCCCATGGGTAAACATACGATCACCCATCCAATTGTCAAGATGTCTCCTGTACGTGGTCAGTGGGTGGCTCTGCCTATGTGAAACCAGGATTACAATCCGGAGTGAGTGGAGCCTCTGGGATAAGAATCTGTCCCTCCAGCATGTCCTATTAACATCTGTGCTGAGGTATATATCCCTGGAGTGTGTAGCTGCAAGGGAGTCGGATATCCTGAGGTGGAGCATGTCTATTAAATCTGGGTCGGATATTTCCTTAAACTACAGGCACACAACACATCCGAGTAGGTGGTAAGCGACTGAGTAGAGCTGGAGTTACTGTATCTGAACTGTGCAGGGCATCCGTGTGAGTCCCTACATCTGCTTGTTGAGGAAAATTTGTGGCCATTACAGTTGCTGCAGGTGTCACATAAGGTACATCCCAAATGTGGCATTGTAACCAAGCATGGTCATGATGAGTATAGGGGCACAATGACCTTACTTGTTCAACATGTGAAACCATATGGGATAAGGTGGGCTATATAGAAGTTCTGTCTAACCACTTTGGCAATATGATTGTCAAAGGCGAGAGTATGAAAAAGTTGTGTCCCCAAACCTCTAACTACTACCGTATGTAATGGATTACTATCTATGTGGTAATGTGTGGGCATGTTGTTATTCCCAAAGGGGATGACTATGCAACTAATGGCATTTAGCTGTAGGCCATGGCTCAGGCACCAGTCATCCTATCTCTGTGAGACCCTGTTTGAGTATGCATGTGCCAGCTGGAGAGTTGATTATGGCACTCAGTTTGCAGTCATCTGCGAACATGGTCAGCCATATTCCTCCTTTGTTAGCCTGTACGTCATACAAATATATACTGAACAAGAGAGGTCCCAGGACTGAGCCTTGTGGGATGCCATGTGTAACTGGTGTATAGTCAGACATGGCACCTGCAATACTGAGCATGTGGGTGCTATCCCTGATCCAGGTAGCAATCCATCGTGTGAGAAATGTGTCGATATCGATGCCAGTGAGCCTATGCATAATGGCCAAGTGGGGTATTGTGTTGAAGGGTTGTGCAAGGTCCAGGCAGGCTGTGTGGACAACCGTCCCTACACCGATGGAACTGGTAACTGTTTAAAGAATACGAACAGGTCTACGAGGCAAGATCTGCCCACAATGTAATGTGTAGGACCCAGTGTCTGTAGGTTCCCGATATCTATGTGCATGAGTCCCATTACAATACGCTCCATAGCTTTGCAGAACAGGCTAGTTCGCCTTATAGGCCAATATTGTCTGTGGTCCGTTGTGGCAACAACTCTGTGGAGCGGGACCACTATCGCTGTATGCCATTCCATGGGTACATATCCTGCAGTAACTCTTTGAACAGTGACGTAATGTGAGGGTTACGTCTGTCATGTAGCCCATGTAAGATGCAGGCTGGGACAGTGTCTGGTCCCATTGATGCTGTGTTGTCCGCTGTGGGGAGGGCAGCACTCACCTGTTTATTTGTGATGTCAGGGAGGTTACACTCTGTTGGAATGGACAGTAGCTCCTTAGGGGGGATGGGGGGGAGTCATCTGCACTGAACCTGTTTGCCAGGATGTTGGCAATGTCTGTGGGCTCAGGGTATGTTTAGTCATTATGCAGTAATTCACAGCATATCAGTGAGTGTCCACCCAGGTACCTGAATTAACTGAAGAAGGACTTGTGAGTGTCCTACGTGTCTGGTGCACTTGTCCGTTAGAAGCGGGCCTGACATAAATACATGAGTGATTGTAGCTGTCTGCTAGTACAGATCACAGATGCCTTCCCTGTCTGGGATTGTGCTCTATCATGTAGTAGCATCCTCCTTTCATTGTATAGCTTATTAATGGCCGGGGTCTACCAGACAGGTCCCCTGCCATTGGAGAAATGAGTCCAGTTGTTATTTGGGATAGCATGATCCATGCAGTCCACTAGGTGTCCATAGTATGTGTATGTAAAGGATTCAGCAGTCTGACCATACTTACCACTGTCCCAGGGTCTCCCAGGGTCTCTGAAGAATACCACCTTGGTTTGGAGACGTTTGCTTTTGAGAAGTTCACCAAGATTACCCAGGATGGGTGTGGGGACGGGATATGGATGTCCAGTGAGATAAATGTATGTTCTGACCTTACCAATAAGGGGTATATCTCAGGTGTGGAACATAGAGTCCCCATGTTGGTGATGATCATGTCCAATATGTTGTCCCCTCTTGTGGGTGTGGTGACTGGTTGTGCCATAGCATATGAGTTTACAAATTGTAGCAACTGTTGGGCGAGGGTGTTGGGGCCTGAGTACTATCCCCAGTCAATGTGTGAGTATTTGATGTCACCCAATATAATGGTGTTTGGGGAGACCGTCGTATTGTCCAGTGTTCCTCGGAAAGCCGAGTGTGGTTGCTGAGTTTGTGAGTGTGGTCTGTAGCAGGCAACAAACCAAAAGGCAGATTTGCACAATGTTAGGTGCATATGTATGGTCTGTGATGCATTGTGCAGTGCTACCAACCCTGAGGTATGTGTATCTGTGATGTATATGGATACTCCCCCTATTTGTGTTGGCCATTCCGAGTTTTGTGGTCAGAAAGCATGGTATGAAATATAACCTGGTAGTGGTGGTGTGCATTTGGGAGCCTGAACCAGGTGTCTGTTAGTGCACAGATATTACTATTGTCCATACTGAGGAGATTCCTGAGTGGGCGCAATTTGAGGGTAACACATCTGGTGTTGAGCAGCATTACTCTCAGTGTCATGTACTATGTAATGTCTGTGGAGGTGGGTTTGTCTTTTGAGCCCCGCTTAAAAAAGGCAGTATGGTGGTAGCAAGTGCCTTAGCCAGTATTCGAAAGTCCAAGGGTGATAGGTGCAAGCTGTCCATAGGGAAGCTACGTGGCATGTCGAGCATGTCACCCCAGGCTGACAGACACTGTATCCCCTTTGAATGACACCAGTATGTTAGCCAACTGTTAAACGTGATCAGTTTGTTGGTATACTGTGACATCATACTTGGTGAGTGTAAGATGCTAGACAAGGTCAGGGTCATACTGGCCTGGGCTACATGATCAGAGAGTTCCTCTATGTATCATGTCATGTGGTCCAGGGAGGAATGTCTGAGGTTGTACGCACAAGCATGGACAATGATGGAGCCAGTCCTGTACTTGCTTTGGAGTGACCTGAGTGCATGTGTTGTGTTGCGGATCCTGGCACCCGAGAGATAGCTCAAAGTGACTATTCCCTTGTTTGGCCTGGTGAGTGGGACGTCAGTGTGTCTGACAATAAGTGTCACCTATTACAAGTGTATTAGGTGTGTTGTTTAGCCCGAAGGGAAGTGACTGTGTGGCACACTGACATTGTGAACTATGTGATATGTCGGTATTGTAGTGGGGTAGCAGTTGTTTGTGTGTCTGCTTTGGAGGTCTCTGCTGCTTAGGCAGAGTTTATGTAGAGCCTCCGAGTATGTTTATGTGTGATAATGTGGTTTGATTGCTGTCGCTAAAGGTTTATGTGAGACTGATATGTGGTGTGTGTGGTTACCTTCACCACCTGATAGACTATGCCAGTCATGGGTCGAGAGAGCTCAGCCTCCTGTATGTCAATATTGTTGCATCTCTCACATATATCTGAGTTTGTTGGGAGGAGGAGAGGGTTGTCTGTGTACATGAGGCAGATGTGACATTGTGTCAAAACCACAATATTCACTAGGTGGACTGGAGAGTACACACAAAACCGACCCCTGGACATGCCAGGATATTATGATGACATACTCCGTAGCCTGATCACAAAGGATCAGTAGGGTGTTAAGTGTGTAAAAGAGTATAACAGGGATTAGTGCTCAGGTTTGATGGTGTTTTGTAAAGAGTAGCTGAGAAGAAGTCCAGACTGAATCATGACACCTCCTGCAGCTATGTCATAAATAGCAATGTACACACATATATGTCCTGAGTCAGGGCCAACTGTACCTGCCTGACAATGCTGACATCCTGTCAGACAGGCCCATACATACATACCCACCTCCCACTGACGATAGTCCCTGTCATCATACCAGGAGATATCACATGTAGAATGGCTGAACAGCTCCCCCCAAAGCCAAAAGTATGGCAGCAATTGGATTACATTGTTTCCCAATATGTGTCATGCATGAACTACAGAACAAACAGACCCTGCACCTGAACAGTCTGTTGAGCCTCACTCTCTCCACAGGATCTGGAACCGTTGAATGTGTTACAGCAACATATGGCACTCCCAACAAGTGTTGGTGCACAACACACCATGGGAAGTATAGTCCAGTAAGCTTATGAAGTCTGATCTGCAAGGCCATGGAGTCCATCATGGTTGAAGTCATAAACAGAGCTGTTGGAAGCTGACAAACACACAACCCTACCAACTGTGGTATGTTCATGTGCAGATCATGGTTCCCAAACATGCTAGACTGTTTGCAAGGTAGCCACCCAGGACATACATCACTGAACAGAGCTACACATGTCCCACATAGACTTTGAATAGCCCTTTATCAACATCCCAGACACATGTCATATCCACAAAACCAACAATCTGTGCATAAATATGTGTTGACATATGAAGGAATGTCAATGTGTCCACAGATAGATCACGCAAGGTAAGAATTATGGGGTCCTGTTCAAGCTGTTGACACCTGCCGACCCACATGGCTCATTCATGGGATTGCATAAAACAAAGTGGGCACACATTACCATGTCCAGTCTGATGATGTCAGCATCCTACAAATATAGTAGGAGGAAAGGAACCACCCAGTAAAGTTTATAGCGTGCTGTGTTAATGCGTATCTCTCTAGTATCATAATATAGTTAGGTAGGGGTTTGAATCCTACTAAACACTGACAGTGTGTGTTTGGGTTTGTGTGTGATTTCCTTTGAGAGGAGTGCCCTTTTTTGGAGACTGGGAAAACACTTTAAAAGAGGTACATTCCTCTTTGGAAAGTCTGATGATGTCAGCATCCTACAAATATAGCAGGAGAAGAGAGCCAACCCAGTAAAGCATATAGCACGCCGTGTTAGTGTGTATTTCTCTAATATCATGACATAATTAGGTAGGGGTTTGAATCCTGCTGACTGGGTGTGTGATTTCCTATGAGAGGAGTGCCCTTTTTGGAGACTGGGAAAACACATTAAAAGAGGTACATTCCTCTTTGGAAAGTCTGATGATGACAGCATCCTACAAATATAGCAGGAGAACAGAAACCACCCAATAAAACATATAGCGCGCAGTGTTAATGCATATCTCTCTAGTATAATAACATAGTTAAGTAGGGGTTTGATTCCTGCAAATGCTGACAGAGTGTGTGGGTGGGTGTATGCATGTGATTTCCTTTGAGAGAAGTGCCCTTTTTGGAGACTGGGAAAACACATTAAAAGAGGTACATTCCTCTTTGGAAAGTCTGATGATGTCAGCATCCTACAAATATAGCAAGAGAAGAGAAACCACCCAGTAAAGCATATAGCGCGCCATGTTAATACGTATTTCTCTTGTATCATAACATAGTTAGGTAGGGGTTTAAATCCTGCAATGGCTGAGTGTGTGTGACACAGTTGGTCAATGCAGTGTGTGTTTTGCTTTTACTATGGTATGACATATCATGATTAAAAGAGTATGTGCATTGCACACATCAGGTATCTGCGTGGCAAATAAATATGTGTACATGTTACCTCAATCAGTACATAGGTGTGAAGCCGGCATACTACATGAATACATTTGTTTCCTTTGACAGATTGTGCCGCTGCTTTTCAGATCGTAGGTCACATATGTATGTATGTGACAAGCCTGGCCACTGTAGTGATCTGTGGCCAAGGTAATCTGTGCCACACACACCCATGACAGTTACTATAGAGTACTGTGAGTGAGGGTACATGCCTGAGGTATATGTCAGACATGTTCAAACACAACAACGACTGGCAATAATGGACAGTCATTATAGGTGTACAACAGCCCTGTGGATATGCATTCAGGCCCCTAATGTCTTATGTGACACACAGAGGGACTCCACAATACCTATGGATATGTGGATACCAAGGGACAGATGACATAACATGTGGCTGTATGTACACATTGGTACCCAACATACATGTTGAGGGCTGCCACCTATGTGGTACTGTCGGGATAGTATGTATAGTAAATGTGGATGACTATGCCATAATCGGCTTACTGCTATACAGCATGTATTGGACAACAGGTATCTGTCTGTATGATACCCTTGTGTAGGATATGCATTCCATCCAGGGAATGCATTGTAGGCCAATGCATGCATTTCCAGATGTGGATGGACATATCCATAGTGTTTGCATGCACCTAAGAGGGCTATATGCCAAACAGGTGTGGTCCCAGGAATGGGTGGCGATCAATACCACTGGTTACTGTTATAGTATAGTACCGGAAGGATCCAACTGTTACTGAGTTCCCTACAACTGTGTGTCATTTGTCAGGACATCATCTAATGATTGGTTATAGTCATGCTATTGAGGTTGTGTATACTACCAGACTGCAAATCATTGACAGATATTAACA